>NC_138769.1:580158130-580383130 GCF_965119305.1 Pelophylax lessonae | reverse complement strand
AGGCATGTGTATCAGCAAACTTTTAATCTAAAGACATGAACAAAATACAAAAGATGCCAGTCAATATGTAGCAATATCGTGAGCTAAAGCTCTATTTGTTTGTTGGGCATACTTTGCTAATTAGCCAAGTATGAGATATATATATATATACCTTCAGTTAAATGTGTATTAAAATGGTAACACTTGGCCATACCCATATGGAAGAAAATGTAGTATTTGCAATATATTTCTATTTCTTTGTATTTCTTTGGAAACACATAAAATATTGTCAAAATTGTGACATTTCCTTGATATGTGTGAAATGCTAATAATCTTTCTTTGAAATATGTTTTACATCTATTTTTTTTATATCTGACGACCAATTCCCCAATGTAATATTTTGTGGGTTTTTTCCGATAATGTGGAGGTTCTATATAAACACTGTAGATTTGACTGCTATGATTTCTGAGTTAGCAGGAAAGGTGTATGGAATGTGATGGTGTTTACTAAGGGATCCCTTGTTGGAAGTGTGCATGTTTTTCCAATTCCGCCGGTTTTTGCCATTTTCTATGGGCGAGACAGCGGATTTCCAAGCGGTATTCAAAAAAAATTTGACCCAAAATCGCGCTGGCGAAATTTTTGGAGCCTATTTGGCGTTACGCATGCGCACATTCGCGCGTTCGCAGCTCGAGGCTGGAGGAGCTGTTTAACCTTTCTACACTTTCGCAGATATCTCTCTTTCTAAGTCAGTTTTTGACATTTTTTAAACGCAAGTCATCTCCAAATTGACTTCCACACCTTCCACAGTGATTTGGGATTTTTGGGGGTACAGGGGAAAATTTGGCTAAACTTTAGTCGAGCTTTTAGCTGGCGTGGTTTTAAGTCGCGCTCTGACCATATTGCATCTTAATGAATCTCACACTAGGCGCTATTTTCCGCCCGCCGTTCTTTGAATGCCAATTTCAGACTTAAATAATCGCCGGTTCGCAAAATCCCGCCGAAACGCCAATTCGCCGTACTATGAATTAGGCCCAAAGTCACATGGACATTTTTGTTTGTTTTATCATTCATTTATTACGTTTTATATCATGATGTGTTTTTTGGAATATTAGTTTTAGTGCATGATATAATTTATTTGTACACTGATTGCAAAATATTTATCTAGTTCATCTACATGTGGGAATGCAAGAGGTGTTAGCAGCAGTATTGACACTAGAGATGGCCTTGCGGTACGCCCGGTGGTCGGTTTGCGGCGAATTTTGCTTGTTCGCTACCTGCCAAATTTGCCAACACATGGCGTCATTCGCGGCGGCCATATTAGTTTACATTGGGGAGAACTTTGACCCATGACACAGCCGTCAGGTGGAACAGGACAGCCAATTGAAACATTTCAGCACATGGACATTCCCCCTACCCTATAAATAGACCTGAGCTGTCGGCCATTTCACATTCCGCTTTCTGCCAGTGTAGGGAGAGGTCTGCTAAGAGCTCTGTTAAGATCCACAAAAGTCCTTTTCAGGGCTGGTATTTTGGTATAGGTCTACCAGTATCTTTTCAGTTTAGGGACAGGTATCCAGTCGTTGTTTTAGGGGCAGTTAGAGATCAGCTGCAGTCACACAAATTGCTCTGTTAATGTCCACAAATGTCCTTTTCAGGGCTGGTGTTTCGGTATAGGTCCAGTCTCTCTTCAGTATAGGGACAGTTATCCCGTCTGTGCTTTAGGGGCAGTTAGAGATCGTCAGCAGTGACACAAATCGCTCTGTTAATGTCCACAAAAGTAATTTAAAGGGCTGCAAATTTTTTGGTATTGCTGTGCAGTGCACTAAAAAGGGGGGGGGAGGGGGCTAATCCACAGTATAATATACTTTGTAGAAAGCATATTATAGTGGATTAGTAGTATTATTGTGCACTGTGCAGCATTGTGACAGGTGTGGTGGTGACTGAGCGTTTCTGCAGCAATACTACACACAGTGACAGAAGCACTTACAATGTATTATAACTGGTGTGATAGACCAATTGCCCCCCCCCCCCCCATACCACATATTGAAGTGGGTTGTTATCTGAGTATACTTTTACGTGTTTATTTGTGTCCTGCAACAATATTGCCTCTTTTGCTGAGTTAAGTCAGTGCCAAACTCACTGGCCAATTTTTTTGAACTGCTGTGATAGACCAGTGGCCCCCCAAGACCACATATTGAAGTGGGGTGTTATTTAACAGTATAATTTTCTAAGAGCGTATTTTAGTCCTGCAAAAAATATGGCCACATGCTGTGTAAATAGTGCTACACACAGTGACAACAGTTACTTGCCAATTATTTGTAGAACTGGTGTAATAAACCTGTGGCCCCCCAATACCATATATTGAAGTGGGTTGTTATCTGAGTATACTTTTACAAGTGTATTTGTGTCCTGCAACAATATTGCCTCTTTTGCTGAGGAGAGGAAATTTTAGGAAAAAAGCTTAAAATGTTAAATAAACAGCATTGAACTCAGAACTATTTTTTTTAATCAAATGCAGTCTTACCTGTGCCCATGAATGCAGCCTCATCAGCGCAATGTCCATAAATGCAGCCTCGCCAGTGCAGTGTCCATCAATGCAGCTTAACCAGTGCAGTGTCCTCTGCAGCCTAGCCAGCGCAAGTGTCCCCAATGCAGTCTCGCCAGCGCAAGTGTCCCCAATGCAGCCTCACCAGCGCAAGTGTCCCCAATGCACCCTCGCCAGCGCAAGTGTCCCCAATGCAGCCTCGCCAGCGCCATTACATTGCATTACATTGCATTACATTACATTACTTTTTTTAAAAAGCCGGGGCAGCTCTGAGGCAGAGGGGGGCGGGCCGTGCGAGGAGAAGCGAGTACGAGCCGCCGCTGTCATCTGACGTCCCGGCGCCTATGATAGACGTCACACGTCCCGTGTCCCGGCATTGGGCCACTGTGCTGTCTATCATAGGAGGCGGGACTTCCTATGACAGCAGCCACTCGTCCTTCCTTCTGCTCTGCCCGGCCCGCCCCCCTCCTCTTCTCCTCAGCGCTGCCCGGATTTTTTTTTTTTTTTTTACTATATCGGAGTAAAACACGCACTCGTGCTTTGCCCTCCATTTTTAGGAGGAAAAAGTGTGTCTTATACACCAATAAATACGGTACTACTTTATCCTGTGAATGTCTAATTTTTCAGATTGGAATTGAAAATCAAAGGGTGTGGAAAGGTTCCGCCAAATTGTGGAATGGATGCGGACCCATTTTACAGATGTGTGAATGGACCCTATATGTATTAGACATGTATTTACTGGCTGCTGTCAGTTCTGGCTGATTTCTGAAAAAAAATATATATTTTTTGCTGTAAAAAAAAAAAAAAAATATTTAGGGCAACTTTTTCAATTGCAATACTTCTGCTATGACATTGTCCATGTGCTGGGACTATTTGTGCACAGCTAGTACGTCTTTTGTGGCTGCAAATATGACCTAAAGGTTTTTAAAGTTCGCCTCCCATTAAAGTTAATGAGGCCCGCCGCAAACTTGCGGTTCGCAGACTTTTGAGAAAATTTGCGGCTGGCGTTCCCGAACCGCCCCAGCCGATGTTCATCCATCACTAATTGACACTAGTCTATTTTTTGATATTCAAATGTATCAGTTTTTTTTTTGTGGATTTATTACTAGTCACAATTCTGTTATATGGTGATAGCACTATATTCTCTCCTAAAGTGATTACGATGGCGTTTTTTTAATTTTTTTTTTTGTTTCAGGTACTGTTGCGGTTTGCATGCCTGGTGGACAGGAGCTATACTGGACTAAGCCCTCACCATCTTCATTCAGGCAAGGTCATGTGTGGCAAAAGCACTAACCTGCTGGCCACCCTTCTCCCCCTTTACCTGACATTAAATCACACATGTACCTTTCCTGGAACAATTCCTCAACACTTTGGTACAGCAGTTCATCATGAAGTCCCCATGGTTCCAGGACATCCTTTGTCCAGCCAAAAGGGTTTTTGGCAACCTTAGGCTTTCACACCTGGCCAGTGTGCACATTGTAGAAATGCAGTGCCAACATACATTGCCTGCCAACTGCCTTATTTGTGATACCCCCATGCACTGGAACAACATGTTGGCTAGATGCAGAGCCTGCATCAGCAGCAGCATGCAATCAATGGTTGTCTGTGCAATCAGTGACGGTTTTAGGCACGGGCGAACGGGGCAGCCGCCCGGGGCGGCATTTTTTCATAACACGTGGGGGGCGGCATGCCCGGGCCGCGGACCGGTACCGGTCCCTGGATCAAATGGTACCGGACCGCCCGAGCCCCGTTCGCCCATGCCTAAAACCGTCGCAGCCGACTCCGAGCCGAGCCGAGGAGCAGAGCATTGCTCCCCCCCCCGAGCCCGCCCATTGTGTGACAATAGCGAATGAAAATTCGCTATTGTCACACTGATCCTCCTCCTGGCCAATCAGGGAGCGGGTCCTCCCGCTTCCTGATTGGCCGAAAGGCAAACCCCACGCCATTGGCCGAGGAGGAGGCGCCGCGGGAGGACTGAAGAGACGTGAAGAGAAGAGAGGTAAGTGCTGTGCATGGACGCTGGCGCTCTGCATTGAAAATTGGCACTCTGGCATGGCATCTCCACATTGAAAGGGGGCAATGCTGTGGCGCTCTGCATTAAAGGGGGCATTGCTGTGGCATCTCTGCATTGAAAGGGGGCATTGCTGTGGCGCTCTGCGTTGAAAAGGGGCATTTCTGTGGCGCTCTGCATTAAAGGGGGCATTGCTGTGGCGCTCTGCATTAAAGGGGCATTGCTGTGGCGCTCTGCATTGAAGGGGGCATTGCTGTGGCGCTCTGCATTAAAGGGGGCAATGCTGTGGCATCTCTGCATTAAAGGGGGCATTGCTGTGGCGCTCTGCATTAAAGGGGGCAATGCTGTGGCATCTCTGCATTGAAAGGGGGCATTGCTGTGGCGCTCTGCGTTGAAAAGGGGCATTTCTGTGGCGCTCTGCATTAAAGGGGGCATTGCTGTGGCGCTCTGCATTAAAGGGGGCATTGCTGTGGCGCTCTGCATTAAAGGGGCATTGCTGTGGCGCTCTGCATTAAAGGGGGCAGTGCTGTGGCGGTCTGCGTTGAAAAGGGGCATTTCTGTGGCGCTCTGCATTAAAGTGGGCATTGCTGTGGGGCTCTGCATTAAAGGGGGCAGTGCTGTGGCGCTCTGCATTGAAAAGGGGCAATGCATTTATTGGGGGCAACAATGCTGTGGCACTCTGCATTTATTGGGGGCAACAATGCTGTGGCACTCTGCATTTATTGGGGGCATTGCTGTGGCACTCTGCATTTATTGGGGGCAATGCTGTGGCACTCTGCATTTATTGGGGGCAATGCTGTGGCACTCTGCATTTATTGGGGGCATTGCTGTGGCACTCAGCATTTATTGGGGGCAATGCTGTGGCACTCTGCATTTATTGGGGGCATTGCTGTGGCACTCTGCTTTTATTGGGGGCAATGCTGTGGCACTCTGCATTTATTGGGGGCATTGCTGTGGCACTCTGCTTTTATTGGGGGCATTGCTGTGGCACTCTGCATTTATTGGGGGCAACAATGCTGTGGCACTCTGCATTTATTGGGGGCAATGCTGTGGCACTCTGCATTTATTGGGGGCATTGCTGTGGCACTCAGCATTTATTGGGGGCAATGCTGTGGCACTCTGCATTTATTGGGGGCATTGCTGTGGCACTCTGCTTTTATTGGGGGCAATGCTGTGGCACTCTGCATTTATTGGGGGCATTGCTGTGGCACTCTGCTTTTATTGGGGGCATTGCTGTGGCACTCAGCATTTATTGGGGGCAACAATGCTGTGGCACTCTGTATTTATTGGGGGCAATGCTGTGGCACTCTGCATTTATTGGGGGCATTGCTGTGGCACTCTGCATTTATTGGGGGCATTGCTGTGGCACTCTGCATTTATTGGGGGCATTGCTGTGGCACTCTGCTTTTATTGGGGGCAACAATGCTGTGGCACTCTGCATTTATTGGGGGCATTGCTGTGGCACTCTGCATTTATTGGGGGGCAATGCTGTGGCACTCTGCATTTATTGTTATGTTGTCATGTTGTTGTTTTTTTGGGGGGGGGGGCGCCGGGAGGGAGTCTTGCCCGGGGAGCAATTTAATGTAGAACCGCCACTGTGTGCAATTACAGTATGAGTACAGGCTTTTGGGAGCTTGGGACATGTGAAGAATTTTGGCACCTTTTGAAGAGGTGGACAGAATGGTAAGCCAGGATGAGGTGAGGATTAGTTATACAGTTCCTCTTCACCCCTCCCACACCAAGGGAGTTAAACTTGGGTGAGATAAAATTGTTGAGGACAGTGTTGTCCTCATTGACATTCAAGTATAGAGGTCTATGGGTTATTCGGACTTTAACGGTGCTCATGTGATATAACAAGAAAAAATAGGAAAATAATAATAATATATATAAAAAGTTTAAACATTTATTTGTTACGAAAGAGGAAACATCATTTAATAAATACACTTATTGAATATATGCATTAGCTGCATTTTATTTTCCAACTGGTTTCAACGTGTCGGCTTCTTCAGGGAGTGCAGAAATGAATCTGGCTAACAAACAAATAGAAATACTGTAAGTGCTAGAAAACAGCAATATATATGAAAAATATATACATAATTGTTGCACTGATTTACAGCATAAAAGAGTTAAATCACAATGCAGCTAAATATATCCAAATGGATATGCAGAGACAATTAAAGGTGATATTGAGGAATTGGGGCTCTCTATTCTCTAAAGCCTTTGCAAGGATCCCAGCATTTTGGTCATTAAAGAGAGGGACTACTACTGGATGGCTACACTGTGGCCTAATCAAATTGTTTACATACTGTCCAGCCACTGAACAATATTTGTGGCTATGGTCTCTAAAATAATACATTGAAAGGTAAACCTTTCCAAATCTCATTTTATTAGCTGCCTATTCATGTGTTTGCATACTTTTCTGATGCTAGCCAATTTCCCAATTTTCCAAACAGGCACCTGAAGTCTATATTTTGAAAAGTTTGCAAAATTTGGCAATACATCAATAGAAGGGGGTTTAGGGAATGTGGGATTGTGGTTTTGATGTTTTTTGTGCACTCTGTTTTGACATTTTATAAAATGTTTAAGACAATGTACAGTGTAAAAAAAGGCCACAAACTATATTATTAAACTGTTTTGCCAGTGGCCAATCTGTACAAAGTTGAGGGCTTTATGTTTTTGTTTAAGAGTAAACTTTCCTATAGTTTTTATATCTATTGTGGCTGCTACTTCCACCATTCAATTCAAGTATATTACCGCTTGATAAAAAGTCAAATATCGCTACCAGTACTCCCTAAAAAACTTTTTTTATGTTGAAATTAATTATATTGGCGTGCTGATGCTGTATTTATGCCAAACTAAATGTAAAAGGTAAAAAATCAATTACACATCCAAAATATGTGATGCCAGAATATGGTGTTGTTAATGCTGTTCATGAACATGTTGCTGTTCTGTAACATTATATACAGCTAAAAGGCAAATTTCAAGCGTGTAATTTAAAGGATTGGTATTAAACCATGTTGCTTTCAAAGTAGCATTAAAAAGACCCTCTCCCAACTGTAGGGCAGTGCCCAGCTCCTTTTTGACATTAACTTTCCTATTAGCTTTAAAAATGGCCAGAATACCTGGGAACTTTTGAAAACAGTAATTCCTGAGAATGGTAATGTAGTGGTGTGTGTGGCAAAATTGCAAAAACCGTGGAAAGGGTTTAAATGTTAAGCCTACGTATGTACAGTAAGTACATTTTGGGATAAAACCTAGCAGCAATGTATCAGATGTTAACTAGATATGCAATTATGCTACGAATGATGTTGAATTTTGAGAAGATAAACTGCATTATGTCTTTATAAAGGACAGTGTATACTATTTTTATATACATATCAGGGATCGACTGATTATCGGCAAGGCCGATATATCAAGAGCCGATATGCATTTTCCCTGATATATCGGCCCCAGAAGTGGCTGATATTGCCGATATTTTTGTGACGTCATTCTGCCTTCTTAGGCCACCTCCCTCACCTTGGACAGCCTCGTCTGGAGTCGGAACTAGTCTCGCAGGAGTGTATCACAGCCATATACCCACAGCAGCCCGGTGCCAGCCAGCCACCCACACCCAGAGGCCCTGTATCAGCCAGCCATCCACAGGCCCTGTACCAGCCAGCCACGACAGGCCCTGTACCAGCCAGCCACAGGCACTGTACCAGCCAGCCAGCCACCCATTGGCCCTGTACCAGCCAGCCACCCACATCCCCTGTGCCAGCCACCCACCCACCACAGGGTGCCAGCCAGCCAGCCACCCACCCCAGGGTGCCAGACAGCCACCCACCACAGGGTGCCAGACAGCCAGCCACCCACAGGCCCTGTACCAGCCAGCCACCCACCACAGGGTGCCAGCCAGCCACCCACCACAGGGTGCCAGACAGCCAGCTATCCACCACAGGGTGCCAGCAAGCCAGCCCCCCACCAAAGGGTGCCAGCAAACCAGCCACAGGCATTGTACCAGCCAGCCGCCCACAGGCCCTGTACCAGCCAGTCACCCACAGCCCCTGTGCCAAACACCCACCCACCCATCACAGGGTGCCAGCCAGCCACCCACCACAGGGTGCCAGACAGCCAGCTATCCACCACAGGGTGCCACACAACCAGCCACCCACCACAGGGTGCCAGCCAGCCAGCCATCCAGCCATCCACCACAGGGTGCCAGCAAGCCAGCCACCCACCACAGGGTGCCAGCAAACCAGCCATTAAGCATTAAACAAAAATTAACATGTTCATTACCAGATTTCTGTTAAAAATGTTCTTTATTTTTCAAAACTTTAAATGTACAAAATATCGGCCCATATCGGCCGATACCGATATGCGATGGCCAAAGTATCGGTATCGGTATAGGCAACTAAAAACCGATATCAGTCGATCCCTAAGATATATATATATATATATATATATATATATATATATATATACTATATATATATATATATATATATATATATATATATATATATATATATATATATATATATAGTAACACGGGGGGCATTAGCTCTATTGGTAGATGAGTTTTTCAAGGCATTCACGTCAGTCAGAACTTTGGTTTTTAGGGCATGGCAGCCCATTTTTATTAAAAGGCATAAGGAAAGTCCATGACACATAGGGTTTACCACACAGGGGTTGTTTTCCAGTCAAAATATGACAAACAGAAAATACTAGCCCATCTGGCTCTTAAGCTCTCACTCAGCTTTTCATTAGCAGTACCTCTGCTCTTTATGCTTGTCCCCAGACCATGAATTCTCAGAAGCTGACAGCTTCACTCAGGCCTTAGTCCTCAGGCTGTCACCTTTCTCTTGCGGACACACACCTGTTCGGGCTGCCACCTGCAGCCTCTGACTCCTAGAGACCTCCTGTCTCTCTTGGGTGGAGCCGTCTCCAACTGGGAGCTCTGAGGTCTACTTAGACCTTCATTATAAGGGCTGTGTGCACCTGAGCACACACCCTGCTGGTCATCCACAAAACATGGACACAGGGTTGGAGATTCCATAGTTACATAGTTACATAGTAGTTGAAGTTGAATAAAGACAATAGTCCATCCAGTTCAACCTGTGTAGGTGTGTGTGGACATATTCATTTCCCTTACCCCTGAATGTTTTGATCCTTGAGATGTACGTCCAAGAGTCTTTTAAAAGTAGCCATACTCCCCGCAGTTACTACCATTTGTGGCAGAGAATTCCACAGGCTTGTAGCCCTTACAGTACAGAAGGCATTTAAGGTCCTCTAATCCCCTAATAAGTTTTGTTGCCCTTCTCTGTACTCTCTCAAGCTCCAATATATCCCTTCTGGGAACTGGCGACCAGAACTGGACAGAATACTCCAGATGTGGTCGGACCAGAGTTTTATAAAGTGGTAGGATTATAGTTTTATCTCTGGAATACATCCCGTTCCTTATGCATGCCAATATTCTGCCGGCTTTGGCAGCTGCAGCTTGACATTGCATGCTATTGCTAAGTCTATCTTCAACTAAGACCCCCAGATCTTTCTCCATTTTGATATCCCCATAGGTTCCCCCTAGCGTGTATTTTGTTTTTATGTTATTGGTCCCTAAGTGCAATACCTTGCACTTATCCACATTAAACCTAATTTTCCATGTAGTTGCCCACTCTGTTATTTTGTTTAGGTCATTCTGTAATATTTCTGCCTCACGATGTGAAGTTATTGCCCTGCTCGATTTTGTGTCATCTGCAAAAACTGAGATCGAGCTATTGACCCCATCCTCAATGCTATTTATGAATAAATAGAACAAAATTGATCCCAGAACTGAGCCTTGGGGGACCCCACTTAACACCCCAGACCAGTCCGTTTATGCGTTTTATTTATTACCACTCTTTGGACACGCCCCTTTAACCAGTTCTGTATCCAAGAGCAAACCTTGTGGTCGATGCCTGTCACCCTTAATTTATAAATCAAGTGTTTGTGGGGAACTGTATCAAACGCCTTAGCAAAATCCAGGTACATCACATTCATAGGTCTCCCACTGTCTAGCTTGCTGCTATCCCTCCCAAGACACAATGGAATCTCCAAACTACAGAGCCCCATCCAGGTATACCAAAACCTGTAGAAAGAGGCCAAAGCAGTTTTCTCCACTGCACATTTACGCTCTGAAGTCCTGCATGGAGCCATTGTGCACACTCTGTGTCCTTTAAATTATCACTTTCACCGTGACAGAGTCTCGACCTGTCACAATATATATATATATATATATATATATATATATATATATATATATATATATATATACATTATCTCACAAAAGGGAGTACACCCCTCACAATTTTGTAAATATTTTATTATATCTTTTCATGTGACAACACTGAATAAATGAGTTTATCTTGGTCTCATCAGGCCACAGGACATGGTTCCAGTAATCCATGTCCTTAGTCTACTTGTCTTCAGCAAACTATTTGCGGGATTTCTTGTGCATTATCTTTAGAAGAGGCTTCCTTCTGCGATGATAGCCATGCAGACCAATTTAATGCAGTGTGCGGCGTATGGTCTGAGCACTGACAGGCTGACCCCCCCACCCCTTCAACCTCTGCAGCAATGCTGGCAGCACTCATATTTCCCAAAAACAACCTCTGAATATGACGCTGACCATGTGCACACAACTTCTTTGGTCGACCATAACGAGGCCTGTTCTGAGTAGAACCTGTCCTGTTAAACCTCTGTATGGTCTTGGCCACCGTGCTGCAGCTCAGTTTCAGGGTCTTGGCAATCTTCTTATAGCCTTGGCCATCTTTATGTAGAGCAACAGTTGTTTTTTTCAGATCCTAAGAGAGTTCTTTGCCATGAGGTGCCATGTTGGACTTCCAGTGACCAGTATTAGAGTGAGAGCGATAACACCAAATTTAACACACCTGCTCCCCATTCACACCTGAGACCTTGTAACACTAACAAGTCACATGCCACCAGGGAGGGAAAATGGCTAATTGGTCCCAATTTGGACATTTTCACTAAAGGGTGTACTCACTTTTGTTGCCAGCGGTTTAGTCATTAATGGCTGTGTGTTGAGTTATTTTAAAGGGAAAGCAAATGTACACTGTTACACAAGCTGTACACTCAATACTTTACATTGTATTAAAGTGTAATTTCTTCAGTGTTGTCACATAAAAAGGTATAATAAAATATTTACAATAATGTGACGGGTGTACTTACTTTTGTGAGATACTGTATATACTATATATATAGTATATACAGTATCTCACAAAAGTAAGTACACCCTTCACATTTTTGAAAAAAATGTATTATACCTTTTCATGTGACAACACTGAAGAAATTACACTTTGCTACACATCGTGTATATATATTTTTTTATATATATATATTTATATATATATATATACAGTTGTGCTCATAAGTTTACATACCCTGGCAGAATTCATGATTTCTTGGCCGTTTTTCTGAGAATATGAATGATGATGGAGGACATCAGCTATGATGAAAGACTGCAAGCATTTAACTTATTCCCTCTGGAGAAGGGATGATTGAGAAGGGATATGATATCCATGTGCAAATACTGTACTAGTGACCATAGCATAAGGGACAAACTTTTCAGAGAAAGGGAATACAATGAGACATGGGGCCACTCACTAAAACTGGAAGAAAACCAGTTTAACCTTAAACTAGGGTTCTTTACTATAAGAGCGGTAAGGATGTGGAATACTCTTCCACAAGCAGTGGTATCTGCAGGGAGATTCAAAAACCTATTAGATAGGCACCTTAAAGACCACAACATACAGGGGTATACAATGTACGGTTAGAAGTAAACACACACGCACACACATTATGGACTGAAATCTTTTTTCAACCTCACCAACTATGTAACACAAAAACGTTTCTTTCACTCATGGTTAGTGTTTGGCTGAAGGAAAATCCAAAATGTGAGACCACACTCAGGATGTTGTTTTGTTGAAATCAAAAATGTTTTTTTTTCTTTATTCCTCAAATAAGATGGACAGACAGTGTACAGGCAGACGTGTCAGGTTGACGCGTTTCACAACATGAGTCATGAGTAAGCGACTAGCAATGTCGTGAAACGCGTCAACCTGACACGTCTGCCTGTACACTGTCTGTCCATTTTATATGCGGAATAAAGAAAAAATTTTGATTTCAACAAAACAACATCCTGAGTGCGGTCTCACATTTTGGGTTTTCCTATGCTTCTGGACGACGGATCTGACCTGCACCAGGTCTGAAATATACACCTGAGCGGCTTTACCCTTCTATCTCCCATTATCCTAGTGTTTGGCTGAAGCCATTTATTATCAATCAAATGTGTTTACTCTTTTTAAATCATAATGACAACAGAAACTACCCAAATGATACTGATCAAAAGTTTACATACCCTGGGGATTTTGGCCTGATAACCTT
Organism: Pelophylax lessonae; assembly: GCF_965119305.1. Taxonomy (NCBI): domain Eukaryota; kingdom Metazoa; phylum Chordata; class Amphibia; order Anura; family Ranidae; genus Pelophylax; species Pelophylax lessonae. Next base: position 580,370,177 of record NC_138769.1, on the reverse strand, counting down.
CACACAAGTTGACATTAAGGGGTTTGAATGGCTAATAAAGGTAACCATCCTTACCAGTGACCTGTTTGCTTGTAATTAGTGTGTGTATAAAAGGTCAATAAGTTTCTGGACTCCTGACAGACCCTTGCATCTTTCATGCAGTTCTGCACTGACTTTTCTGGATTCTGAGTCATGGAGAAAGCAAAAGAATTGTCAAAGGATCTGCAGGAAAAGGTAGTTGAACTGTAAAAAACAGGAAAGGGATATAAAAAGATATCCAAGGAATTGAGAATGCCAATCAGCAGTGTTCAAACTCTAATCAAGAAGTGGAAAATGAGGGGTTCTGTTGAAACCAAACCATGGTCAGGTAGACCAACTAAAATTTCAGCTACAACTGCCAGGAAAATTATTTGGGATGCAAAAAAAACCCACAAATAACTTCAGGAGAAATACAGGACATTCTGAAAACATGTGGTGTTGCTGTTTCAAGATGCACAATAAGGAGGCACTTGAAGAAAGATGGGCTGCATGGTCGAGTTGCCAGAAGAAAGCCATTACTACGCAAATGCCACAAAGTATCCCGCTTCAATACACCAAACAGCACAGAGACAAGCCTCAAACCTTCTGGCACAAAGTCATTGGGAGTGATGAGACCAAAATTGAGCTTTTTGACCACAACCATAAACGCTACATTTGGAGAGAAGTCAACAAGGCCGATGATGAAAGGTACACCATTCCTACTGTGAAACACAGAGGTGGATCGCTGATGTTTTGGGGATGTGTGAGCTACAAAGGCGCAGGAAATTTGGTCAGAATTGATGGCAAGATGAATGCAGTATGTTATCAAAAAATACTGGAGGAAAATTTGCATTCATCGGCCCGGAAGCTGCGAATGGGATGTACTTGGACATTCCAACATGACAATGATCCTAAACACAAGGCCAAGTCAACCTGTTATTGGCTACAGCATTCTGGGGTGGCCATCTCAGTCTCTTGGCCTCAATATTATTGAACCACTCAAACATGCAGTTTGTGCAAGACAGCCCAAGAATTTACAGGAACTGGAGGCTTTTTGCCAGGAACAATGGGCAGCTTTACCATCTGAGAAGATAAAGAACCTCATCCACAAATACCACAAAAGACTTCAAGCTGTCATTGATGTTAAGGGGGGCAATACACGGTATTAAGAACTGGGGTATGTAAACTTTTGATCAGAGTAATTTGGGTAGTTTCTATTATCATTATGATTTGAAAAGAGTAAACACAGTTGATTGACAATAAATGGCTTCAGGCAAACACTAATGAGTGAAAGAAAAGTTTTTGTGTTATCATTCATATTCTCTGAAAAATAACCAAGAAATCATAAATTCTGCCAGGGTATGGAAACTTATGTGCACAACTATATATATATATATATATATATATATATATATATATATATATATATATATCTTTTTTTGGTATGTCAGTTAATGTATTCGTCACTGTGTCCTAAATAAAGACCAGTACTGAAGAAGGGTGAGAGGTAATTTAAGTCTATTCTGATTTTGGCTAGCCTTATAGACTGTGTGTGCTATACTTACTGGACACGTCTTGCTTCTGCATGCACTAAAATTGTATATAAATTTATAGCATTCATGTCACTGCTCCTCATTTTGCTTTGACCTTTTGCACATTTGCTTTTTTTTACAGTTTAAAACAGTTCAAAATGAAAAGGTGTCACCCTTTTTATTAAAAATAATAAAATAGGTCAGGTAAGGTAGTCATTTTAGGATGATGTAAATTAAGTGTAAAGTTTTCCCATATTAAATGATGTCAGAAACTTTTTTTTTAAATAAATATTGAAGTTGTCTGAAAAGTTGATTTTCCCATTAAAAAAGCTCTCTTTTTTTTCTCCAGGGTCTTTGCCTTTTAAACAATACTGTTTATGAATCTTGATTGAAATGTAACAGAGCACTACAGCCCTTTCAAAGACATCACTTACTAGATAAAGCTTCAGTCCAAGGACAGGATGATAAAAAATGCAAAGCTTTTTTATTTTCTAATGTACATTGTGTAACAATACAACAGTGACAGCACTTTAATGAGACCCATGTAGCCGCAGCTCCCTCTTGTGGCTATTTGTGTATATTGTCACATGTGTTTCGTTTTAAAGTATGGTTTATAGGTGTATGCTTTATCAGCGCACCTTTCTTCTGATGCAAATGAACAAGGAAGGGAATCTTGTGTCCAATAAAACACAATTTAACATCACACATCATTCTCTACATTGCATTCAAGGTTAAGGAATCCATAAATAAACTTGAGCTGATTTAACCCAAAGTAATTCTACAATTGCTCAAAGATGTAATATGAGACCTGGGAAGGTACTCTTGAGATTAAATTATTACTGTATATCATGATAGGAAAAGGCCTAATGGCATTAGTGTGGCCTGTTTAACCACCTCAATACTGGGCACTTAAACCCCCTTCCTTCCCAGACCAATTTTCAGCTTTTAGCGCTGTTGCAATTTGAATGACAATTGCGCGGTCATGCAACACTGTACCTAAACCAAATTTGTGTCATTTTTTTCCCCACAAATAGAGCTTTCTTTTGGTGGTATTTGATCACCGTCAGGTTTTTTCTTTTTTGGTGCACAAATAAAAAAAGCCTGAAAAATTTGAAAAAAAAAAAAAAAGTTTCTTGTTTAGGTTATAAAATTTTGTAAATAGATATGTTTTTTCCTGCACTGATGAGCACTGAATGCCGCACTGACAGGCACTGATGAGGAGACACTGATGGGGTGGCACTGATGGGGTGGCACTGATATGCAGCACTGATGGGCACTGATAGGTAGCACTGATATGCATCACTGATGGGCACTGATATGTGGCACTGATAGATAGCACTGATATGCAGCATTGGTGGGCACTGATAGGCAGCGCTGATGGGCACTGATAGGCAGCACTGATGGGCACTGATTGGCGGCACTGATGGGCACTGATGGGCACTGATAGTGGCACTGTTGGGCGGCAATGATCGGCACTGATCGGCACTGATGGGTGGCACTGATCGGCACTGATGGGGGGCACTGATGGGCACTGATAGGCAGCACTGGTGGGCAATAATGGGCACTGGTGGGCGGCACTGATAGATGGCAATAATGGCACTGGTGGGCAGCACTGATAGATGCCATTGATGGGCAACACTGATAGGGAGGGCACTGGGGGGCTCTCTGAGCCCTGCTTGCCATCCCTGGTGGCCATAGTGGGCATCCCTGATGGTCATGGGTGGGCATCCCTGGTGGCTTAGTGGCACCCCTCCCCCCCCCCCCCCAGGGCTGCACTGGTAATCAATGTTCTGATTACCAGCACAGACCCCCCCTGTGATCAGTGAGTAATTAGAAATACTCACTGATCACCCCCGCAGCAGCACCGATCCTCTGATCTTCTCCTCACTGACAGGATCTGTCAGGAGGAGAAGAGATCGAAGCCGTTACAACGGCTCTATTTACATTACATGACGGCTGTGATTGGACACAGCCGTCATGTGATCAGGAGGGCCAATCACAGGGCCCTCCTGCCGAATGTTGTTTCCGTGTGTCCGAGGGACACAGGCATATCGAGATCGCGCCGCTGCGTGTGCCCGCGGCGGCGCGATCTCTCTCCTTCTGAAGGACGTTCCGGAACGTCCATTCAGAAGGACGAGACTCCCACCCGGCCGTATATGTACTATGGCCCGGGTGGGAGGTAGTTAAACATAACACCGTATTCATATATGTTTGACATTACTACAATGACAGACATACCAGTTGTACAAATTGTACAGCTGACCAAGGGCCTCTGGGGCCTCTGGAGCCTCTGGGACTTAGAGGTAGGAATTAAAGAATTTGCCCGGGTTTAGTTTGCGGGAGGTTTAGCGAACCCAATGTGAGGTTGCAAATCCTGAACTTAATGTGTAATCCCGCTGAGGACTATAGGAGGCAAATCTTTATAAAACATTTTGACCATTTTTGAGGGCTAAAAGTCAAGCTAGTGTAGCAGGATTCCCAGCCATTTTGCTGGATGAGGGTCTGCCTGGGTTACCGCTAATACCAACAGCACATTTAAGCATGTTCTCTAAGTGTGTGCACTGAGACAAGGAACAGTCCAGTATCTTTGAGTTTTTTGTATTTATTTTGAACTTGGATGGGAAAAGGGATGAATGGGATACTCCACTGACTCAACTATACACAATTTGAGTGGGACAACTGAAAAACGCCCGTTGGCGCTGACTTGATGCTGGCTAAATGCCGGTCAAAGCCGGTTGTCACTGGTTAACACCAGCTTGCTGTCTGTTAATGCTGAACTGACTTCTGAAACTTTCATGTGGCACAAAGTCCTAATTAAAGATTCCTTGACCCCTCTTCACTGAGGTAGCTACTTGTAAGACTGCTGCATTGCTTAACACTTCAGGGCCTGTATCGGAACCCTCTTTCATACACACTTATCTTCAGGGCTTATTAACTTGCACCCCCTTTCCAAGCCCCCTCTACTGGTTAGCTGGCTTCTTGATCCCTCCAACCTTCTGGAGTGGTCCCCTATCCTAGGCAGACCCCTGGGCAGTTTACAGTACTCACGACACTGCTTTCCTGGAAACAGCAGCTCCACTTGGTCTTCAGCACACTGGATCCCTCTCTGCATCTCAGCTCAACCTTCTGTCCTTCGGGCCAACCTCCAAGGACCCCTTCTCTAGCGCTGACAGGAGGAGAGACAGCCGTCACCCTCCTCCTGGGACTCTGCTTCCCGCCAAAGACCCCCTGTCATGTGCTCCCCTCAGACTCATACCCCATCCCAGGATGCATTGCGGCCAGAGGCCTAACTACAACCTTCAGGGTCAGTGTGCAAGAAACCATGAAGGGCCCCCCCCCTGACCCCCATCCCAGGGCCCCTTCCCATGTTCTGCAGCAGGCCACCTCCTGCCTTCTTGAGGCCCCCACATGGTGGTGGAACACCAGGGCCCAGACACAAGTGCGACCTTTGAGGCCCTGGTAGTTCTGCCACTGACCTTACTATTACTAGGAGGCCTTTTGGAGGATGTAAGGGAGCACTCTGGAAGATATAAGGGGGCACTCTGGAGGTAGTAAAACCGTAACTTCAGAGTGCCCCCTTGGGATCAGTGGCAGTAGTGATGCTGGTGGTGGTAGGTGGTAGAATCCATGGTAGTGGTGGTGAAGGTGGTGGGATCCATGGTGGTGGTGATGAGGGGGTGGGATCAGTGGCAGCAGTAGTGGTGAGGGGGTGGGATGAGTAGCAGCAGTGGTGGTGGTGAGGGGGGGTGGTATCAGTGGCAGCAGTGGAGTGGTGGTGGTGAGGGGCGGTGGGATCAGTGGCAGTGGTGGTGAGGGGGGTGGATCAGTGGCAGTGGTGGTGGGGGTAAGGGGGTGGGATCAGTGGCAGCGGTGGTGGTGAGGGGGGGTGGGATCAGTGGCAGCAGTGGTGGTGAGGGGGTGGTATCTGTGGCATTGGTGGTGGTGAGGGGGGTGGGATCTGTAACAGCTGTGGTGGTGAGGGAACTTGGATCAGTGGCAGCAGTGGTGGTGGTGAGGGGGGTGGATCATTGGTGATGGGGGTAAGGGGGGTGGGATCAGTGGCAGCGGTGGTGGTGAGGGGGGTGGGATCAGTGGGAGTGGTGGTAGTGAGGGGGTGGGATCTGTGGCATCTGTGGTGGTGAGGGGGGTGGGATCAGTGGGAGTGGTGGTAGTGAGGGGTGGGATCTGTGGCAGCTGTGGTGGTGAGGGAAGTTGGATCAGTGGCAGCAGTGGTGGTGGTAAGGGGGGGGTGGATCAGTGGTGGTGGGGGTAAGCAGGTGGGATCTGTGGAAGTGGTGGGGAGGGGGGGCAGGATCTGTGGCAGCGATGGTGGTGGTGAGGGGAGTGGATCAGTGGCAGTGGTGGTAGGGGTAAGGGGGGTCAATCAGTGGCAGCGGTGGTGGTGAGGGGGGTGGGATCTGTGGCAGTGGTGGTGGTGAGGGGGGTGCGATCTGTGGCAGCGGTGGTGGTGAGGATCAGTAATGGTGGTGGGGTTGCCATCCTCCCCCACCACTTCTGTCTCTTACCGATAGAGGTGACAGGGGGCAATAGGGATGAGATCTATGGTGGTGGTGAGGGGGGGGGAATCGGTAAGAGGCAGCAGTGGTGGAGGATGGGATCAGCTGCACTGACATCTTGCAAATAATCACTTACTAAGTCAGTCGCAAGTCAGGGATGCCTCTGGATGCCTGGGGTCGCCTCTCAGAAGAGAGAGCTCCTCCCCCTTAAATCTATTGGACGTCAGCTGCTCAGGTGACGCCTCCCTTTCAGCCTGTCACTGTCCACCTCCCTACAATGACAGTCCCTGCTCAGCCTCCACTCAGCGGCCAGCAGGCAGGTGCTCCCTCCCCCAGTGGTGGAACAAACGAGGGAGGGAGGGGCTGTGCCGCTCACACTGACAGAGCCAGGAGAGGAATGGGCAGCTCACAGCTGAAGAGCGTAACGAGCTGGCCCTTCACAGCAGAGCGAGAGACGAACGGGCGGGGTGGCGCCCCCACTGATTGCGGCAGATTCTGCCCTCTGGGATAGATACAAGCCCTGTTGTGCTATTGGCCAGGTTTCCTCCACTTCCCAATAAGAGCCCTCGTTGGACACAGTGGGGAGACTCCCCAAGCTCAACAGAAACACCTGGGAACACATGACAGCCTAGTTGAACAATCAGACCCCCTGATAAGCAGGCAGGGCCCCCCTATGGGCTTTCCTAGCACCTACCTAGAAGGGTGCTACATCAGTATTAAAAAAAAAAAAAAAAGGAGGGTTGGAAACAGCTATGGGGGACATGTACGAATACAAACAAAGTAAAAAATACCATACGTGGGGGGAGGGTCATTTCATGTGGCTTTGCTTGTAGGATGCCTTAAAGCTAAATGTGGTGTTACAAACAATACAATTTTCTTGGACAGTCTTTGCACATATTTGGCTGTGAATTTTTTTATTTTTCAATTAGTTTGACTTCCATACAGCAGCACCCCAATCCTAACCACTGAGGTTTGAACATGCTGCCCCAGCCCCATCCTGTACCACTTAAAAGTAAATAAACACATAAACAAATAATTCCTGTAAAAACCCTTTATTAAAAATAAAAACATAATCACAAAAAAGAAAAATCATTAATATCCCCAATGTAAATCCAAATCAATTATGTTTTCCAGTGGTGTTATCCGTTTAAATCGTGATGACCCATCTCATGACAATCTTTACACTTTGCACAAGGCTAAATGACTAATCCCTGGCACTGCGGTAATGGAAAAACACTGCCAGCAATCAAGAGTGATGTCACTGACTCAATTTGGTCGTAACACAACTGTTTTAATAAATGTGTACTGTCACTTTCGTTTTTAAACATTAGCTGACCTTGGGATTAAACTTAATACACATATTTTAAACTCTATTTATATTCATCGTTAGAAAGGTCCAGGGAGTTTCCATTAAATCATCATAAAAAATTCTCTGCCTTTCTGTCCCTCCTTTTATTGTGGAGGGCTGACATATAACAAAAAAAAAAAAAACATTGTTGGCCCTTCTAAGTCAACTGACCAAAATGAAAAAGCCCTTGTAGTGCATTACATTTAACTTGGAGGGACTGTCATGGTTTAGTCTGCAGTTTCCTGGTTGCGAAACCCTTACCTTTTTGCTGCAGTGGTTCTGATGGACCTGTGGTTCTAGTCACATGTGCTTCTGTGTTCACCTATGAGTGTCTCTTGCTTGACTGAGGATTTATATCCCTTCCCCTTTCAGGTCCACCTCCCAGTCTGCTTCTCTATAATATAGACATGCTCAGTGCAGCACAAGTTGCCTGAGTAACTTCCTAGTTTCTCTGTGTTCCTGCTTTCCTGCATACACTATATTATCAATAGTATTAGGACTCCTGCCTTCACATGCACATGAACTTTAATGGCATCCCAGTCTTAGTCTGTAGGGTGAAATGCACAAAGCAAGGTTCATAATGACATGGATGAGCGAATTTGGGATGGAGGAACTTGACTGGTCTGCACAGAGTCCTGACCTCAACCAGAAGAGTTCCAGCTGTTATAGCTGCAAAGGGTGGTAGGGCTGCCACCTGTCCAGGATTCACCCGGACAGTCTGGTTTTTGCATCATGTGCCCTGGTTTCCGATTGCCAGACACCCGGACACATTATTCTGACAACAAACTTGCCAGGGACATGTCCCCAGTTCCTGTCAGCAATGTGTCTTCCCTTCATCTCTTGTTACCATACAATGCTGCACTTCTCTCTTTACTACTGCTGCCTTATATCCCCTCACTGATCTTCAGAGTTTATATATGTAGCACCCTACAAGTAGGTGCTAGGTAAATGTATAGTGGGCCTTGTCTGCCTAACAGCAGGGCTATGATTTCTGTTAGTTAGGGTGTCATGGGTTCCAGATGTGTTTGCTGAAGGGGAAGTCTCCCCACTGGCTCCTGTGAGAGGTTTCTCATAGGGTAGTGGGGGAAGCCCAATCAGGGGACACGTTCAAGCTTGTAACTACCACAGGAGGCAGATTATGCAGCGAAGGATTCTGGGAGTGGATATACGTTTGGGGGAAGTGCGTGACGCTGTGTCTTTGACGGGAGCAGAGTCCCAGGAGGGAGAGAACGGCTGTCTCTCCCTCTGTCTGAGGAAGCGGATGTCTCGGGGTGTCGCCTGGGAATCGAGAGAGTGCAGAGTTGAGCTGAGGGGATCCAATGTGCCGAGAGCCTGCGGAGAGGGGTCCAGTCCCAGGAAAGCCTACAGAGGTCGTGAGTACTGAGGATTGCCCCTGGGGGTCTGAGTAAAGTCAGAGGGGACCACTCCGGAAGAGGTTCTAGGATCCAGTGCCAGCTAGCTGAGGAAAGGGTGTACCTAGGTTGAGGGCCCTGAAGTTACTGAGGAGGTACATAGTCAGTGAACCTGGAAGAGTTCAAGGTTAAAGGGGGCACCTGCAGTTTGGACCCTGAATTGTACAGAGTGTCATCCCACTGCCCTCCTGTCCATTCCCCTACCCTCCAGTCCATCCCGCTTCCTCCCTGTCCACTTCTCTACTCTCCAGTCCTTCCTGCTGCCCCCTGTCCATTATTCTGCTCTCCATTCCACCCCACTGCCCCCCTAATGGGCCCCTGTCCATCCCTCTGCCCCCCTTACCACCCTGCTGACTCCCTGTCCATCCCACTGCCCCTTAACCACTATTTGACCCCTCTGCAGCCACCCAACTGCCTCTCCCTGAGCATTCTGCTGCCCCCCTGTCCACTCCGCTGTCCCCCAGTCCATCCCACTGATGTGGAGTTCTGTGGTTAGGGTCCGCTTTGGGGTGGATATGATGGACTGAATTTGAGGGGGTTGTAGATAACATGGGCCACTTTGGTGTGGTGTTGATAGTGTGGGTTACTATAGGTAGGGTAGGCTAATTAAGACCCCTCCCATTGTTAACGTCGTGTGGCCACACCCTCTTATCGCCGTGGTGTGCACAAGCATGCCGTGTTACTACTCTCTTTAAGCCACCCAAAAGTGTTCAAGGTCTTTTACAATCCTTTTCTCTATATTGTATACTACAATAGTAGATAATAATAATAGTAATATACTGTGCCAGTAAAGGGTTTGGGTTTGGCATCAAGAAAAGGAGTCAACCCAACTCAATATTGAACCCTACGAATTTAGACTGGGATGCTATTAAAGTTCATGTACGTGTAAAGGCAGGCGTCCCAATACTTTTGGTAATAGAGTGTATACCAGTCTGACTTCCTGTGAACCGACCTGGTTATGTCTACTGTTTTTGCCTGCCTATCACGTGCCCTGACCTCTGCTTGTTTCCCATATCCTCTTCTGTCTCCTGCCATCTGTACTCTGCACAAGTGAGTTTGCTCCACATCTTCATATTGGTGTACACTGGAGCCGCAACCTGGTTCCAGTCTGCTGCAAGTCCCTCCCCACTATCACTGACCCTGGTGAAGAAGCAGGCTTGGGCTTAGGCTCCTTTAACACTTGTGCGACTTAGGATCTGACTTGTGAGAACCAAAGTCACAGGACATGTGAAATGCCATGTATCTCTATGAGAGCTTTTCTAATTGACAATACTGCAGTCGCTGTGACTTAAGAAAAGGTTCCTGCTCTACTTTGATCTGACTTTGACAAGACTTCAATGCCAGAGAGTGTAAAAGTCTTATCAAAGTCACTTCAAAGTCATATCAAAGTCGGCCTCCAATGTTGAACTGAAAAACTCGCAACTTTGGAGTCAGTTAGTGTGAAAGGAACCTTAGACTCCACACTCTGGGGAACCCCAAGTCCATATTTTACAAGCGATCACTACCATAAGAACCTGATGTAGATGATTTGCCATATTGGTTTGGTGAGTCCTTGGCCAGTATTTTAATAGGGGGCCCAAAATTGGTATTGCACAGTAACATTATGATCAGAAAATAATGCTGAAATGATGTTCTTATTACTTTGTTGTCTCTCTGTCAATATGTGTATAGAGTGTAACTATTCCAGTGGTTGTCCAAGGAATGTGTGGAATGTCATTTCACTGTTCAGTTGGAGAAGTGTATTTATGTACATAGTTCCTGTGGCTGATACACTATTAAATGTGGGAAGCTCAAATCTTACAGTTACAGTATATTAAGTTATATGCAGCTGTTCTTTTAAATGTGGTCAGCCACAAGAATTCTTTCAAAAATGAGATTATATATCATTTGATCATACAAACAGATGTTTACAATGCACCTAAGAAACTATAGAAGAAGGAATAATAGAAAAGTACAACTGTCTCCCAAACTACTTGAATATCTCTGTACAACTCTAAAGATACAGTATTTGCACAGAGCATAAAAGGTGTTTACACCACTTCCTAAATACAAAGAACATCCCTGCAAAGTGACTGATCTGCTCTGCAAATGTGTTTAATTTAAAGTCTTTTTTTTAAATAATTATGTACACGTACTTTGGAAAAAAATAAGAGATAAAATATGTACACGTGTAGTACAACTGTATGAGAAAACTAGTAAAATAACATTTTTGACAGGTTATTGCAGAGATGTCCTAAAGGGTAGCAAGACAGAAACCTGGAAGCATAATTTAGGAGGGATACCTACTAATTACTTGTTCTTTACCATGCTGCTCTTCCTTCTGTGACTTAGCTCCCCCTCGGGATAGCTAACATACTTACCGTATGTAGCACCCTCCTAGGTAGGTGCTAGCGAGAGAGTATAGTTTTGAGCTCTGTCTGCTTACCAGAGGGGCTGCAGGTAAATCTATATTGTTCTCTGCCTACCAGGAAGCAGGATCTGTTAGTGAAGTCTGCTCATTGTGCTCAGTATGGGATTCCTTCAGTCTAGAGAGTGTTTCACACTGGTTCAATAGGGAGGCATGTTGGACCATGGGAGGAAACCTGATGAATGGGTGCATTGGCTTTTGATACAGTCCTGGTGATTGGCAGAGGGCAGGTCGCCTCAGTGCATTCTGGGATATTGTATAAAAGCCAGGAGCACATGTGCTGTGGGGTCTTTCGTTGGAGAGCGGAGTCCCGGAGGGAGGGGGCAACGGCCTCCTCCTCTGTAGAGGTGCCAAGCGGTCGCAGGTGGTTGCCCTGAGGGCCAGAGGAGTGGTGGAGAGGAGCTGAACCTAGAGGTCCAGGAAAGCTGACTGAGAGGGGAGACACTGGGACTACAGTATCATGAGTACAGGAACTCATGTCAAGGGGCCTGACCTGAGGGGGGCCACCCCTGCTAGTAGGACAGTCAGTGGATGGGTGTCAGTCGAAGAGAGAAAGAGGATACTAGGGAGAGTGTCCTGAAGATAACTAGTTGTTCACCAAGTCATCTTAAGGATAAGAGGCTTAATCCACATTCATCCGAAGTGGCAGGATGAATCAACAGCCTGGCTGTCCCAAATCTATAGTAAAGCAGAGAAGATAGGAGTCCACAATCACTGTGAATAGTTAAAGTTGGAGTATGCCACTATTTTTTTCTACTATCCCCATTTTACAATAAACACAAAAACAACCAAATACCCCTGGACTGATTATTGGAGTGTGAGCCGAGGAGAATTAAGGAACTATTTTTGCTCATGGCTGTGTACTGGTAACCAGGGGGAACCCACAGAGTGAATATCAAGCAGTGGGGGCAGTGCTACATGTAAACTGGTTGTAAATGTCTAACATAAAAAATGAAGAAAATATCTTTCTAAAATGTGTACTTAAGCCACCAATACATGGATCGACATTTGGCTGGTTCCGCAGGAACCGGCTGTATTTCAATACAAGTATGCAGAGGCTGGTTGTACATAAGTCAATCTATCGATCGACATGTATACAACTAACCTGTTGGAAGTTTTTCTCTCGATCAGCACCGTTGACTATAGCTGCTCAATGTATTCTGTGCTGCTCAATGTATTCTGATGGCAGTGAAGTCTCCCCATTGTCAGAATACAATAGCTCAATGGAAGGGATTCCCTCATCCACATCGAGTGTGTTGATTGGGGAAACGAGTCATTTTCTTTATGATCAACCTCTGGTTGAATGAAAGAAAATTACACCTGTAGGGCCGGGCTAAGCAGACTCCACAGCAGCCTGGGTGACGCTCCCCCCTTCTTAAGTACACCGCAGCTGACTAAAAGCCTCAACTGTGTATATTTCCCTATGATTCTGTATAGAAAGGGGATGTCCATTTCCTCCACTTAGGTTTTCAGGGTTCACTGAGCTCTGTGCTCTAGCTGTGCAGTATGTGTGACGTCAGATCCCCACCCCCTGCCTTCTTCTGCTGACAAATAGCCTATGATCTTTGTGTTTTAGAAGGCTGTAGAGAAGAGAGGGCTGCATATAAGCAGGTACAACTTATGTAGAAGGATTTGTTTCATGTAAGGGTTTACAACTTAAGTAAGCTTTCCTATCCCAGTAAGTAACCCCACCTGTAGCCTTCAGAACATGCATGCAGAGATTGTAGGAGGTGCAGGTGCTACTGAGCCTAGTGCTGTCTTAGCTGTATTTTCAAAGTGCTGTTTTAAGGCCTACTGTAAGTGGAAGTAACAAGTAAAGAGTTTATCCTGCTGTCTTCATAGTGGAGATTAGCCAAAAGAAGCAGATTAAGGCTTGTGGGAGTACAGGATCAGGTTGCGGGGTCATTATTAAAGATGGCTCTAGATTTAAACAAATTTGTCTTAATCAGATTCAAGGCCTGACACCTAGTTTTGCTCACTTGGAATGCTCCCATAAACGTAACCAATCCCCGACCACACAACTTGCAAAAGATGAACAAAAGACCTTATCCATCAGAGACAAAATGCATAAGCTGTTTTATGTTGGGGCCAACAAACCAGGTAGAATGTTATCCAGAGCCCTCCATGCCAAAAATAGCCTTAACTCTATTCCCAAGCTTAAACGTCCCAATGGTCAGATCATTCACTATGCTAAGGAAATTAATGAATTATTTTGCTCATTTTTTGCCACATTATACAATCTACCTACGTACCCTTCTGATACTTCCCCAGAAATTTTCTAATCTAAAATAGACAAATATATTTCTAATACAGCGCTCCCGACTCTTCCTACAACGGTAATGCAAGATCTTGAACAACCAATTCCAGAGGAGGAACTCTTGGTCGTGATTTCCTCTCAAAACCAATAAAAGCCCAGGCCCAAAAGGATACTCTGCTCACTTTTACAAATTCTTTCAGGACTCTCTCCTACCGCTTCATACAAAAACATTTAATGCTATCTCCCCTTATTCTCCCTTTCCGAGACAAGCCCTAGAACAGTGTTTCTCAACTCCGGTCCTCAGGGCACACTAACATGCCAGGTTTGTAAGAAAACTGAAATACATCACAGGTGATATCATTTGCTGTTCAGTGATTGCAGTATTCTAGTCTGCATCTCCCCAAGGTAATACTTTAAATTTGGCCTGTTAGTGTGCCCTGAGGACCGGAGTTGAGAAACACTGCCCTACCTAAACCTGGGAACTTTGTGGTAGTTATCGTCCAATTTCACTAACCAATACTGATGTTCTACAATACTCTAAAATACTGGCCAACCATCTTATGCCGCTGATATCTAACCTGATCCATCTTGACCAAGTGGGGTTTACCCCCAAGAGGGAGGCCAGGGATAACATCCTACAAACAATTATTTTGATGGATTATGCCCAAAAATGCCAAATCCCAGCGTACCTGATCTCGGTCGATGCCAAAAAAGCTTTCGACCAGGTTCATTGGTAAGTCCTTGACAGTATGCTTCAGCAAGTGGGCCTTGGGTCCAATGTGCTATGTAAGATTCGGGCTCTCTATGGAAACCCTACGTCAAGGATTCGTTCTAATGGCTTACTATCAGATCCGACATGGATACGTAATGGCACCCGCCAGAGGTGCCCCCTTTCACCACTGCTATATATACTCACTATGGAAAATCTTGACATTGCCATAAGACAAAACACCAACATTCAGGGTCTTTCCATCGGCCAAAGTCATTATAAGTTATCTCTCTATGCAGACGACCTCTTATTACATGTTTCCAACCCTCAGGTCTCTCATTGTGAAAACGTTCTCGGAATTTAGCTTAGTAAGTAACTTTAAAGTAAATTACTATAAAACTGAAGCCCTTAACATATCCCTACCTAAGACTACTCTATCTTGACTACAGTCTACTTTCACGTTTTGATGGCAACATAAAGCTTTTAAATACCTTGGTATTCAAATACCTACCTCCTTGTCCTCCCTGACGGATCTCAATTATACGCCCCTGGCTCGGACGATTCATACGTGCCTTAAAACATATGATAAACCGTACATTTCTTGGTTTGGCCGTATGAATGTTGTCAAAATGCATATTCTACCTAAATTTCTTTACGTCTTTCAGGCGCTCCCTGTGCTCCTCCCCGGGTTTTTTCCAGGCAGGCAATGGGGCTATTCGTAACTTTATTTGGCAGCATAAGAGACCTTGAATTGGCTCTACCATCTTGGCATTACCTAAGGTTAGAGGAGGTGTTGCTCTTCCTAACCTCTTGTTATACTTTCATGCAGCATCGCTACTCCGGATAATTGATTGGTATCATGGTAAATCTGCTAAATTGTGGACATTATTAGAAAATTACCTGATGTCTTCAGATCTCAAGTCTCTACCGTGGACAGACCGGACACACAGACCCCCTAATGACCTATTGCCCCTAGCGACTTCCGCTATGCTATGGATAGGGGAGGGTTACCTTGCCTAAGGTCTACTGTCTTCATGACTTAGCCCCTTGACTCTGCTGTTTGGAATTGCACCTTTCCCCCAACTTTTACTAGCCTTCAATTCCTTACCTGGCAAAAATCTGATGCTCCTTTGCTGAGCCACATGCTCCGTCATGGCAAACGAATTCCTTTATCCTGAATGTTCACAATCCCGCCTGTCATAATCCACACAGAGCATGGCTTGAACAAACTAAATTGGCACACTTCTTGGAGAGGACACTGAATGTCGATGACTTGACTAGACCAAAAAACAGTCGTTACTGTCCCAGTCTGGCAGGCCGGAGCACTCGCTATCTCAGATTTATCAGATTTTGATATAGGTATCCCACCCAGATCCACAACCATTCCTCTCAAAATGGGAAGGGGAATTGAATATATCTCCTGATGTTACGGAATGGGGCAAAATACTGGCGCTTTCCCTTAAACTGTCTATCTATTTTCATGCCCAAGAGCGGAATTACCGAATTTTGTCTAGGTGGTATCGCTGCTCTATTATCCTACACAAAATCGATCATACCTTACCTGACACATGCTGGAAATGTTTTCAGGCACCTGACAACATGTCACATATCTGAGGCACGTGCCCCGCATTATCCCTTTTTGAGATAAAATTCTCAGCCTATATGACAAACTTGTTGGGGACAAATTCCAAAGCGAACCTCGCATAACCATACTGTCTATGTTGCTTATAAGCAAATCAAGAAAAGCGTAATTTGTCTTTTTCTGACGGCTGCCTAATCTGTTTTCGCTAGACGCTGGCGACAACCGATTGTTCCCTCTCTAGCAGATTGGACTTGTGAAATGGACAGGATTGAACATATTGAATGTATGGTAGCCTGGGATATTGATAAAAACAAATCCCACTCAATTATGTGGACCATATGGCTGCACTTCAGGATTTCCCCCGATTTTGATGTTTTAGTGGGAGATAGTCCGGGGTCCTCTCAAGTTTAGACCGCCTCCCCTTCCTTTCTTTTCCCTTCTTTTTCCCCTTTTTTTTTTCTCGTTCTGTTACATTCTGTACAATGATGTTATGTTTTTTCTGACTGTAGTACCACTACACATTCCCATTATATTTGTCGTGCTCTTAGACACCTTATCTCTAGTAGAATACTGTTTTTTTTTTTTAAAAATACAGTTTATATATTTATCTTTCCATACCTTAGGACCCGTATCTTATCATCAATTTTTGATATTTGACCTTTTATTATTATGAACTCCATACATACTTCTATATTTTATTAGAGATAGACTAACTCCTATGTTTTCACTCTTTATTGTTTATACTGTTTTAAACTTAATAAAAAAGAGATTAGACATAAGTGACCTAGCGATCACATCATCAAGAACAACTCTTACTGGTTCGCAATTGTTAGTAGAGATCTGAGCTGTCAGTGACCTATATTATTACACACTATGCATAAAGGAAAACGTTTACTAAATAAAAAAATAAATAAATAAAAATGTTAATATTATTATTTACATTCTACAAATTTATTACATGTATATAAAAAACAAACAAATAGATTACACTATACCTATATGTACAATAATAATAACAGAGGTCAAACTGATTGGGAATCATCATATAAAAAGACTGAAATAACAACCATTTTCAGTCACTTCCAGCCACAAATATTAGTTATATATTTGGACAATGCACTGGTCTCCTTATGTACAAAGATTGCATGCTTTTATTTATCAGCTATTGTTCCAGCTTTCCTTCCTTTCTGGAACACCCAGAGGAAAGTGAATGTCCCTTGATTGTTGCTATTTATTTGATATTATAATGGAACTAGAAGAATCCATACTATCAAGCACAAAAGAAGCCAATGGCTTATTTATTTTTGCTATGCTATCGTGTCCAGATTTGACGCTTTGTACAACTACATATATTTAATGTGTCCAGTAATCTCTGTTGTAGTCCTAATTCCATGGCTTTTATTAATTAGAAACAGCAATCACACTGGTTGATTTAGGGGGGAGTTGGACAAGTGTGTCAATGATATTGCTACTTTGAGCCCCGGTTCACATTAGTACGATCACAGAGATCGCATGTAATTCGGAGCGCACAGCTCCTAAATTACATGCGATCTCATGTGCGGTGCAAATTTCAGCCATACACATTGTATGGCTGAATTCGCACCGCATCCGCACTAAACACGCACATGACCCTTTTTTTATCCGCAGCAGAATCGGATCTCATAGTGGTTCACACTAGTGCGATCCGATTCGGTGCGAACTTGCAGATCGCACTGCGATATGCGATCGCAACTGGGGGTGTCGTTTACTTTTAATTGACACCCCCTGCGTATCGCATATGGCAGTGTGAACTGCCAGGGGTGCGGATGCGATGCGGGAATACGCTGCATATTCACAGCGTTCCCGCATCACACAAATGTGAACCGGGACTGAAATATTACTCCCTATACCACTAGATATCAGGGTTATGAGAAGTGACCACTAGACCAAGGCCCCAAAATCAGGTGGAATTTTTTTACAGTGATTAGGAAGGCTCCTCAAATACCCTGATATGTATGTACACATGAATTAATAGTGCTCCTGAAATTCTCCACTTTACATTTGCTGTAGGATGAACATTGAACAAACCTTGCTAAGGAGTCTGTCCAATCACCAGCATATTTTTTAGGCCTTCCTGCCCTTATATCTAGCTGAAACTAAGATAACCAAAGTTTCCAATACAGAGGCATTGATTTTTTTCAGAATGATACAAAGATGGGTTCCATAGCTCCCAACTGTCCTTGATTTCGAGGGACTGTCCCTGATTTTAAACAAAGTCCCCCTGTCCCTCTTTCATCCTTATTTGTCCCTCATTTTGGCCTGATCTATATAGTCATATATAAAATGCACTTTTTATCTTTGAAAAAGTGTTTCACAGTGCTAAACCTTTCATCCAATTTCTAAATTGCTGCATTTGTAATTTAAAAAAAAAACAGTATAAAAGAATAGTAGTTGTTAAAGAAAAAGCACTTGTGGGTTTAACTAATAAAATGTTTGTATAATTCTCCTTTAACCTCCCTGGTGCTCTAAATATGTCCAGATTTCTGTGCTAAAAGCAGTACATTGTTTTGCATGGAAATCTGTTTTACATTTTAAAACTCACCTTCCCCTGCGATCCCCCGCCGTCCTCCCCTGCCGTCCTCCCGCTGTCCTCCCGCTGTGTGCTCGGCCGATGCCGGCACCTGTCTTCCGGTTCCCTTCCCTGCAAGTGTTGCGATGCAGGGGGGTGGAACCGGTGGCAATTTAAACAATGTAAATACACTAAATGACATGATACAAAGCTGTGATCCTAACGGATTACACTGTATCATGCCATTTCACCACAGGATTTTACCTGGTGACTTTTCCAGTGCCCTTCCTGTGCTTTTCCAGTTCTTTGTGCCTGGAAAATTGAGAACGACCATAGTGTCCAAAAAGCGTTCTTTTTGCGCAAAAGCGCTTTTAGACTAACTGGAAAACAGCGACAGCGAAACTGAGTTACTTGAAGAACTGAGCAATAGCGATCCGTGGGAAAATTCGTCATCAGGTACGGAAAGTGATGACAGCGGTGATTCTGATGTCTCTTTCTGGCACATCGCTCCGTTGGAAATTCTGAAGAATCATTTGATATACTTCCCCAATTCCACAAGCTATGTCCCAGAAAAAAAAAGGAAGAACCAAAGCAGGGGGAGTTCTGGCCTGGGATTTAGGAAGCTACCTGCAGCCAGAGACCTTGTTGGCAGTTAGGATTGTGGAGCGTGTGGTCATGGACTGCAATCTGTGAGCAATCCCTGCTACTTTAAGGAAATTGGTCAACCATGGGGACCCTAAGTCTGCAGATCAACTAGTGGACCTGGTGGAAAGATATACTGCAGCCGAGGACCTTCTGAATGCATCGGTGCCCCACTTCAACTTCTTGCAGGGTGAAGGACAACCCATAGGATCTGATTAGACAGTTCTAGGGTTTAAAGGCTCGTGAAAAGGTTGCAAGATTGTTACTACAGGTTATGAGACTGGAGACTGGCCAGTGGCCAAATATGTCAGGAAGAATCTTGTGGCTATTTGGAGGACTGGTACAGAGTCTTTTTTTGCACAGGTGGCATGTAGTGCGTCATGTCAGGGACATTTGGAAAAAACAAATGTGTGTGCTTTCAGTTGATGGAAAGCCAGTCACCCCCTCTGGTAGTGTTGTGATGTTAGTCAAGGGTGATTTTGTTAACCCTGCAAAGTTTCACTCTAGCACTATTGGGGTTATTTGTATGCATGATGATATCAGCTGAACTCGCTTCTGATCCTTTTGATTGCCAAAGGGAAGAGGAAATTGTTGACGTGTCCAGGGAATGGATAGACCTTTTTTCTTTCTCTGTAATGGCTGGGGCAGGGGTCAAGACCTAGGGAAAAAAGTGTTGGAACTTACCCAAGATCCCCCCCTCCTCAAAAATAAAAGTGTGTATGTATATCTATATACCTTTTGAGGAGCGAGGGCCACAATGAGTGGAGCAAGCAGATGACAGGTCCGTGTCCACTCATCATATGCAGAGCAGACACGGACACAGATAGGTCTTTTAACTAGTTCCAAACCAAAGAAAGAAAAAGAATCAAGGTTTCCTCCATGCACCATTCTAAAATGTTTTGATATGTTTGAGATGTTTTTTTGCATTAATATTGAGTGTGTCATTATTAGTGATTGGCCAACCTGTTCGGTTTGCACCAGAACATCTTGATTAGGGAAAAAGTTCTAGCGAACATGCGAACTCTACTAAAGTCTAAAGAGCACGAACATGAAAAATCAAAATTCCTCATTTTAAAGGCTTATATGCAAGTTATTGCCATAAAAAGTGAGTGGGGACCTGGGTACTGCCCCGGGAGACATGTATCAATGCAAAAAAAATATTTTTAAAACAATCGCTTTTACAGGAGCAGTGATTTTAATGATGCTTAAGATGAAACAATAAAAAGTAAAAATTCCTTTAAATATTGTGCCTTGGGGTTCCCTTACTGTGCCTATATTGTGCCGCATATGTACGAGGTATGGAGCCTGCTGCAGCAATATTGACATTTCTAGAGGAAAAAATGACTTCTAAACTTGATCGGCTGTAATGTATTGTCGGCTCCCGGCAATACAGATGAAAAAAAAATGGAAAAAAAAAAAAACGGTGTAGGTCCCCCCCCCCCTCAATCCTACCACGGCAAACTTAAAATAAACAAAAAACGGGTTGGGGTCCCCCCCCCCCACAATCCATACCAGACCCTTATCTGAGCATGCAGCCTGGCAGGTCAGGAAAGGGGAAGGGACGAGCGAGCACCCCCCCTCCTGAACCATATCAGGCCACATGCCCTCAACATGGGGGGGTGGGTGCTTTGGAGCGGGGGGGCACCTTGTCCCCATGTTAATGGGGACAAGGACCTCTTCTTGACAACCCTGGGCTGTGGTTGTCGGGGTGAATGGGTATCAGGTACCCCAGGTATCATCGTACCCTACCCCATTCACCAAAAAAGTGTAAAAAAGTAAAAACCACAGAACACAGTTTTTGACAAGTTCTTCATTAAAAAGAAAAAAAAGTGTCCCTCGATGTAAATTCATCGTCAAGCAAGACGCCCACCGGACCATAAAAATAGAAAAAATTTCAAAAACTCTTCGCCTCTTCAGAGGCTACCCGCCGCATGCTGCGCTTCAGCTTTGACAGCTCTTTTATAGGCAAGAGGCGGGGCAATGCAGTTACTTCACCCTGTGGCACCACCCCCTTCTGACATGACGTCATGTGACGACAGAAGGGGGCGTTGCCACTGAGTGACATAAGCTAGTGGCCCCGCCCCTTACCTATAAAAGAGCTGTCAAAGCTGAAGAGTGGGCACACGGTGGGTAGCCTCTGAAAAGGCAAAGCGTTTTTGATTTTTTTTCTATTTTTCGGGTCTGGCGGACATCGTGATTGATGATGGATTCACATCAAGGGACACTATTTTTATTTTACTTTTTATTAAAGGACTTGTCAAAAACTGTTCTGTGGTTTTTACTTTTTACACTTTTTGGTGAATGGGTAGAGGGACTATGTACCCGATACCCATTCACATAAGGGGGGGGCGGGATCTGGGGACCCCCTTGTTAAAGGGGGCTTCCACATTCTAATAAGCCTCCCAACCGCAGACCCCCACAACCACAGAGCAGGGTTGTCGGGAAGAGGCCCTTGTCCCATTCAACATGAGGGCAAGCGGCCTGGTATGGTTCTGGCCTGCCAGGCTGCATGCTCAGATAAGGGTCTGGTATGGAGTTTGGGGGGGAACCCAATGCTGTTTTTTTTTTAATTCAGCCATAGGATTTCCCTTAACCACCTACATACAAGGCACTTTCACCCTCTTCCTGCCTAGACCAATTTTCGGCTTTCAGTGCTCAGTGGCATCTATGGGAAATATTGGTCAGCTTGACATGGCACAGCTCCCAGTCTTTAACATTGGTGTCTATGGGAAATATTGGTCAGCTTGGCATGGCACTGCTCCCTGTCTTTAACATTGGCGTCTATGGCAAATATTGGTCAGCTTGGCATGGCACTGCTCCCTGTCTTTAACATTGGCGTCTATGGGAAATATTGGTCAGCTTGACATGGCACTGCTCCCTGTCTTTAACATTGGCGTCTATGGGAAATATTGGTCAGCTTGACATGGCACTGCTCCCGACCTATAAGTGACAGGGACATAAAGCTTTGGAAGCACTGAGAGGGGGCCCAGAACTACAACATATCTATACATTTTAAAAATGGAGTATGCCTTTACACTACACTGACTGCACTAATCTGACTCAACACACTATCCACGAATTACCTGCCTAATCCCTATTGTAACACACTACATGGCTGCCGTGTAAGCAGCAGCCTTATATAGTGTGGGGCGTGGCACCCTGCCTTTGGCCAATCATGGCTCTGACAGGACATTGTGCTTTGATTGGCCAAAGCATACAGGTCAGGTGCATGCTTTGGCCAATTATTAACAATCAATGCACTTTAACAGCACAGTGCATTATGGGGCGCACATAGGTGGGCGAACTTCCCGCCAAGTGCCCCATTTGTTTGTGTGTTCTGCAAACACACGAACAGCTGCTATTCGAGTCAAGCTTACATCAGACTCAAACATAGAGCCTATCCCTAGTCATTATCATGTTCTGATATTCTTACATGTAAATTACGAATGGTACACCCCACATACTGCATTCTACAACTACTGCATTCTTTTATATAACCAGCCATCTTGGAATTGCAATTTGTATAATCTTTAGGTGGATGGGATTTCCCTGTGGAAAAGGAGGTAACATTTTTACTTTTTTTGTGTCTTTTGCATTGCTTACATGTGGTAAAACCAAAAGGATAGGATCCCACAATTACCAACCATGAACTGGAGGAATGAGGGCTGTGGGAATGAAAAAGAGAGGGAGAAAGCATGGTACCTAAAGTTGGAGCCTTCTTGCTGGAAAATTTACATCCTTTTTGTAAAATGTCATAAAGTCTCTTACCAGCATACAGGATAGGAAGGCAATTTTTTTTAACAATCTTTACCACTTGATCATATTTTCAAGAATAAGTAGTTACAAAGTGCACTCCCCCCCCCCCCCTGTAACATTTATTTGTTCTAGAGGCAGAAGGATTACTGATTAGAGTATCATGATCTTGTTCCTCAGCCAAACTCCTGCCTCTCTTTAGAAGATCTTCACTATATCCCTGTGCTCTCAACCTAATTGAAACAATGTCACATTCCCTCATGAAATCATCCCATGAGGAACAATTCCTCCTGGCTCTCACAAATTCTCCCACTGGCAGCGCTCGAACCGTATGTACAGGATGACAGCTTGAAGCCAGTAGGAGTGAGTTGCCAGCACATTGTTTCTCAAAGGTCTTTGTGTACACCACACCTTTCTCTACACATCCTGTCAAAGTGACATCCAGATAGTCAATACTATCAGAGTCAGTGTTATATGTGAACTCCGGGTTCAAATGGTTGGCATTGAGATAATGTACCAAATGCTCAATCGCATAAACTGAACCACCAAGATCAGATCGTCTATAAAATGTCAATACCAATCGATATGTGTCCTATATGGGCTGTCGTGGGAAAATAAAAAAAGTTTCCCCCCACCACCACCCCATATATAAATTTGCTAGTGAGGGAGAAAATTTAGAGTCCATTGAGGCACCCCGGTACTACAGATAAAATTTGCAGTCCAACATGAAATAGTTATATTTCAATAAGAGTTCTTTAGCTAAGCTCAGAAATTCACATAGCTCCTGATTATAACTGCTATATTGAGTTAAATGATGTTTGACTGCTGCAAGGGCTAAGTGGTGCGGTATGCAAGAGTACAAAGCTTTTACATCCACAGTGATCCAGGTATTAGTGGGTGACCACTTAACCTCCTGTGTATGGTCTAGAACATGTATGTTAAACACAAGGCCCGTGGGCCGAATGCAGCCCTCCAGGTTTTGTCTTGTGGCCCTCACACCCAGTTATGCAGCCGGAACATGGTCCGAACTTCATTCTGCCACCTCCGGCTCCCACCCCCCCCCCCCCCCCCCACTGTCACTTATAAATACAGAAGCCTTCTGTGTTTACAAGGAACACCTTTGTCCT
The DNA here is from genome assembly GCF_965119305.1 of Pelophylax lessonae. Lineage (NCBI taxonomy): Eukaryota > Metazoa > Chordata > Amphibia > Anura > Ranidae > Pelophylax > Pelophylax lessonae. The sequence goes on along the minus strand of NC_138769.1, from coordinate 580,346,346 downwards.
CAGCGGTTCCAGGATCTAACATATTTCTGGACGCACTAGCGGTTGGACACAGCTGGGACAGATCTCCAGAATCGAAGAGAAAGAATGATCTCCCTGCAAATACACAGTTAGTAGAGCCGCCTACACAGAAATGTACTAGAGCCAAGTAGGTAAAAAAGATGCAAGGAAGCTTCATGGGGGGGGGGGGGTTGGGGTTACAAAAGTGCACCCCTAAAACCTGCGCTCCATACACAGGACACCCCTAAACACTTCACTTTGTATATAACGCACCCCTGGACCCTGTACTTTGTACATGACGCCCTCCTGAACCATGCACTCTGTATGTAGGGCACTCCTGAATCTTGTACTCTGTACATGGCGTAGTCTTGAACCCTGCACATAATGCACTCCTGAACCCTGCACTCTGTACATAGTGGTCCCAAACCATATCTCCAGATGGTATTAGATTTAGACCATGGTCATAAGGAGAGAAAACCCAGAGATTATTTTGGTCTGGTTTACATACAGATGTCAAAGAATATTGTGAGTCAGGCCTAGAGTGTCAGTATTCTGCGCCATCGCCCCATTTTTGCAGTCTGCTAGTAACTTTGTGGATTTTTGAAGTGCCTTTTGAAAGTATTGGCATGGATCTGGTGGGACCAGTGGGGCCATCAGCACATACTGGTAATACTAGACTATGTCACATGGTAGCCCTAAGCCATTCCCTTGTGTAATAAAAATAATCAAAACATATGGAGGTGCTGCTCTATTAACCCAACCAAATATGTGTCAAGTATAGTGCACCAACTGAAATTAGAACATGTAAAAAAACAAAAAGTCCATACTAATATTAATTATAAATGGTGAAATCAAAAAGTCCATATATAAACAGATGACCAATCACCATAATCCCTTGTGTAATACCTCAGCTAAGTCTATTGTCAATAATAGTTTGGGTATTGATTGAAAGGGATAATAATGAATCAGGGCACACAATTAATGTCCAGAGTCACTAAGGAGCCTCAGGCATCTACAGGTTACTCACCTTTTGAACTACTGTATGGTAGACATCCCTGGGGATTGCTAGATGTTGCCAAAGAAACGTGGGAAGTAGAGACCAATCCCTATAAAAGCTTAATTGAGAATATACCGCTGATGCAGGATCGAATTGCGACTCTTATGACGCTCATATGGAACAAGACCAGGAAGCACAAAGAAAGATTTATAATTGGGGTGCGAGAATGCCTAGCTTTAGCCCTGGTGATAAAGTGGTGGTATTAGTTCCCGTGGTTGAGAGTAAATTCCTAGCCAAGTGACTCTAGAGAGAGAGTAGGGGAAGAGAGAGTAGGGGAAGTAAACTTTAAAGCCTACCTGCCAGGGAGAAGGAAACCAGAGCAAATACATTATCTCACAAAAGTGAGTACACTCCTTATATTTTTGTAAATATTTTATTATACCTTTTCATGTGACAACACTGAAGAAATTATACTTTGCTACAATGTAAAGTAGTGAGTGTACAGCTTGTGTAACAGTGTAAATTTGCTATCCCCTCAAAATACCTCAAAACACAACCATTAACGTCTAAACCGCTGGCAACAAACATGAGTACACCCCTAAATGAAAATGTCTAAATTGGGCCCAATTAGCCATTTTCCCTTCATGTGACTCGTTAGTGTTACAAGGTCTGAGGTGTGAATGGGGAGCAGGTGTGTTAAATTTGGTGTTATAGCTCTCACTCTTCCATACTGGTCACTGGAAGTTCAACATGGCACCTCATGGCAAAGAACTCTCTGAGGATCTGAAAAAAAGGATTGTTGCTCTACATAAAGATGGCCTAGGCTTTAAGAAAATTGGCAAGACTCTGAAACTGCAGCAGCATGGTGGCCAATACCATACAGTGGTTTAACAGGACAGGTTCCACTCAGAACAGGCCTCGGCATGGTCGACCAAAGAAGTTGAGTGCACATGCTCTGCGTCTAATCCAGAGGTTGTTTTTGGTAAATAGACCTAGTGCTGCCAGCAATGCTGCAGAGGTTGAAGGGGTGGGGGGTCAGCCTGTCAGTGCTCAGACCACACGCTGAACACTGCATCAAATTGGTCTGCATGGCTGTTGTCCCAGAAGGAAGCCTCTTCGAAAGATGTTGCACAAGAAAGCCCACAAACAGTTTTCTGAAGATAAGCAGACTAAGGACATGGATTACAGGAACCATGTCCTATGGTCTGATGAGACCAAGATAAACGTATTTGGTTCGGATGGTGTAAAGCGTGTGTGGCGGCAACTAGGTGAGGAGTGCAAAGACAAGTGTGTCTGCCTACATTCAAGCATTAGGGTGGGAGTGTCATGGTCTGGGGCTGCATGAGTGCTGCCGGCACTAGGGAACTACCGTTAATTGAGGGAACCATGAATGCCAACATGTATTGTGACATACTGAAGCAGAGCATGATCCCCTCCCTTCGGAGACTGGGCCAACATGATAACAACCCCAAACACACCTCCAAGACAACCATATAAGGCATAGCTGTCAAGAGTGGAAGTAATCATAACAATAATAATAATAATAATAATAATAATAATAACCAATATGGTATTTGGTATCAATATGTATGGACCCCCCTAATTACAAGGTGACATGACATTTTGGCATCAGAACGCGCATGGACACCTAGTAGGTGCAAGGCTCCTCCCTGCTGATCATTGTTGAAGAGTGGTTTAGGCTGGTGAGATGGGGGTCATTATTATTATTGATATGATTACTTCCACTCTTGACAGCTATGCCTTACATGAATTTTATGCACTCTGCTGACCAGGATTGTTGTAACTTTTTGGCCTCTTTGAATCTGCTGCCTGAAGCCTGCCTTCTGTTTGCTGCCTTGGTCTCTGGGTTCTGGCAGTAATGTTAGTATCAATATCAATATTTTTGTTTGTATCTACATTTTTATTTTATTTTCAGTTATATTTATACTTTTGTATATTATATCAAGTCTCTATTAATTTAATTCAATTTGATTACTACCTACCATCACGCCCCCCCCCCCCTGTTTCTGGGGGGATTATTCTATTATAGTAGATGGGAGTCTGTGGGCGGGGACCTCATGCACATGCCCTTGAGAGGGAGGGGCCCTATCCAATTGTATCTGGTCCACTGAGTCATTGTCCATTATATAAAGCATGGGCTTAGACATGTTTTCTAGGCTCTGAAGAAGAGGCGCTGCCTCGAAACACGTAAGCCTATACAGCTTCGGGGGACGATCCAATCCCAATCTCGATGCTGAGGATTTTAAACTTTGTTTGATGTGCTTTTATCAAGAACTCGTTTTTTGAGTATTTTTATTCCATTACTTTTAATATACCTGCTTAAAGGATAATGCACTAGGCTGGTGCGCCCTTGTGTTTGTTTATCGTTTTTAGTGTTCCCAGACCACCCTGGTCTTGTGAAGGGCTGCAAGGCTGAAGCATTCCAAGGTTGCCGTGTCAATAGTTCTCGACATCTGCAAATCTGTAGCCGAGTTGGATAGAGCATTGCACCACTCAGAGCGCAGAGGACAGGTGCTTTGCACGAACAGTTTATTTGTTTACTCCTGTGCTACCTGTCTGCTCTATCAGGGGCCCCGAGTCAGAGATGTAAGAGAGGCCTTCTTCATCATATCAGGCTCTTCTACCAGGTATGTGACACTACCCCCAAGGGGTCGTTTTAGTATAAACAGATGCTTTTTGGTTTGCATGTTGCTCCTGCCTCATTCCAGAAAATGTTGGACAAGACACTAAGACCACATTACCAATTTTCAGCTGCTTATTTGGATGATGTATTCATCCACAGCCCTTAGTGGGAGTCTCATTTGCAAGCAGTAATAGATTCCCTTAGGAAAGCAGGACTTACTGCCAACCCCATAGGCTTGGAGAAGGCCAAATACCTTGGCTACATAATTGGTCGAGGGCTGATTAAGCCTCAGATCAGTAAGACTAAAGTGATTCAAAAGTGGCATCCAACTTGTAAATAAAAAGCAATTCCGAGCATTTCTTGAAATCATAGGATACGATGGGCATTTTATTCTCTATTTTGCCACCATTGCAGCACCCTTGACATACCTGACAAAGGGTAGAGGGTCAGTTATCATTACATGGAATTCTGAGGCACAGAAGACATTTCAGATGTTGAAGCAAATTCTTTGTGCCCAACCAGTGCTTATGACCCGAGACTTTACAAAAGTGTTTGTGGTACAGACAGACATCTCTGATGTGGGACTGGATGCTGTACTGTCCCAAATCAGAGATGGGGAGTAGCACCCAGAGATCTACGTATGCAGAAAACTTAATAGACATGAGAAAATGTATGCCTTTGTTGAGAAGGAACGTTTGGCTATGGATGCCCTCAAATATTACCTGTTGAGGAGACAATTCAAACTAGTTATTGTAAAAAAGATAAGACCTACTCTGAGAACCACTATTGCCACATCCCTAAATAATGGCAGTGAAAAGAAGAGAGGAGGGGAGTGAGAGAATCCCACAAATGGGATTTCTGAACCTCTCAAGTAGGTTATGACTTTACAGGCTATAAATGGGTGCTGATCTTGATGGGAACAAAATGCAACAGTCGTTTTTTATATAAAAGATTAAATCATTTATTACATATTAACGTACAAAAGAAAAAAAAAAGGGAAAGTTGGGCACTTCTTGTGTCCCCAACTTTCCCTTTTTTTTTTTTTTTTCTCAGTTGTGTGGATTATGCATTGAAGTTAATGAGATATATGCATTTTGAATATTGTTTCTCATTGAAAATACCTGTTTAGAAAAAATTTTTTTTAAAGAGATAAACTAATAGTTTTGGAATAAAAATTGTATAGCTGATGTACTGTATTTCCTAGTTTTCCAGGAATCGCCTGAGGAAGCGACCGAGCGAAACGCGTCGCGATTCCCCGGTTACCACAGGAGAACCCCATATGTGTATGATCTTATATCATGATTTATCATGATCTGGTATATACCTCAGTATAGTTGCCCTAGCCAGTAGAGGCATTTGGGGATCCAGTGGTTAACCAACTTTGTCTTATGACTTATATGCATGTACTTATCATGTTTTATTGAACACTTTTGTACGTATATATGTAATAAATGATTTAATCTTTTATATAAAAAACGACTGTTGCATTTTGTTCCCATCAAGATCAGCACCCATTTATAGCCTATAAAGTCCCAACCTACTTGAGAGGTTGAGAAATCCCATTTGTGGGATTCTCTCACTCCCCTCCTCTCTTCTTTTCACTGTCAAACTAGTTATTGATCATGCCCCTCTGAAGTGGATGTGCAATAATTAGGAGAAAAACTGGTCAGTGACAAGGTGGATCCTAGCTCTACAAGCATTTAAATTTACAGTGGAGAAAAAAGCAGGGAAACTTCAAGACATAAATGCACTTTGTCATGTTCTTTGTCAGTACAGTTGGTACCAACCACAGGGGATTGAGCAGAGGTGAGGGATATATAACCTAATGAATGGTGAGTTGGTTGAGGGATGCAATGCGTCTAATCGCATGTTTACATATGTGGGAAACTAAGATGGAGTCTGGTCCGGGTTTTCTGTGCCACCTTGGCAGTGTAGGATGTGAGCCAGGTTTTGCTTCTTACATTTGACCAGCAGCAGGTGGGATATATAGGGAAGGACTGGAGCAAGAGGGGGCTCTCGTCTGGGACTCAGTAAGCTATCTGAGAGAAAGCTTCATGTGGAAATTGCTCTGTATGAGACATTTAAGGTTTGCAAACGTTGAAAAAATCTCACACATGTGGTATCCAAATACTTGGGAGGAGTAGCAGAATGAGTTTTGATGTGTAATTCTAAGTATGCCCATACTGTGTGTGAGAATTTTTTAATAAATTAGACTTTGTGAAAAAAAAAAGGCTTAATTTTCTTTCCACATTTATTAAAAACATGTGGCAAAAAAATAAAACCTTCAAAAGCCTCACCATGCCTCCTAAAAAATACATTGGGGTGTTTACTCACAAAAATCTGGTTATTTTGTGGGTGCTTCTATTGTCCTGGTGCTCAAAATCCCCAAAACATGTGTAAGTAGTAAGGGAATTAGATGCGTAATTTATGCCCATTGAAAGCCCAAAAATGCTTTTGGATTTTGGGCTCCTCTAAAATCTCACATACTGCATGTGGTATTCTCATACTCAGGAGGAGTAGCAGATTTTTTGGGGAGCTTAATTCTAAGCACGCTCATGCTGTGTGCTGGAAATATCTTATTAATTTAAAATTTTGTGTGGAAAACAAAGAAACATTTAAATGTTCTTTCCGAATTTTCCAAACATGTGTTGCAAAAATTGAAATGATCAAAAGACTCACCATGCCTCTTAAAGAGGTTGTAAACTCGTTTTTTTTTTTTTTTACACCCTGCAAGAGAAAGACATAATGAGCTAGTATGCATCGCATACTAGCTCATTATGCAATACTTACCTTAGAACGAGCCCCCGCCGTGCCGCTCACTCACCTCTATGACGGGCGACATGTTCAGTCGCCCGTCTTCCAGGATCGCGGCATCCGGCCATCTGATTGGCCGGAGCCGTGGTGACGTCACTCCCGCGCACGCGCGCGGGAGCCGACAGTCACGGCACGGGACTCTGAAGGAACGGCACGATCGGCTGTTCCTTCAGAGCGCATGCATCAGTGACGTCACTGGCGGCATGTAAGGTAAATATCTCCTAAACGGTACATGTTTAGGAGATATTTACAGTACCTATAGGTAAGCCTTATCATAGGCTTACCTATAGGTACAAGTTGTAGAGGAGGGTTTACTTCCTCTTTAAAATACTTTGAGGTACGGTATCCGTTATCCTAACTGTGGTCATTTTGTGGGTGTTTCTACTGTGCTCTACTGGGCCTCCAAACATGTAATAGGTAGTCAGGAAACTAGAAGCCTAATTTTATATTCCTCGAAAGACTGATTTTGGGCCCCTCTATGCCCAAAAATAGAGCTTACATTTTGTATAATTTTTCTTTCTAATGTTCTTACTGTTTTAGAATCTGAGGTTAAACACTTAACTTTATTACAGGCGAAGCATAGAATGTTCAGTCTGCTTCATCTCACTATCAGTTCCTTACATTCCATTCATATATACCTTCTTTTATATACAGATACCATCAAGCACCCAGCTTTATTTACAGAACAGAAAGTTCAAACTTCAGAAGAATCTGCTATGCTTATTTAAGCACACACCATTGAAGTCAATAGGCTTGATACAATTAAATCCAGAAGTCTACAGAGCTGGCAGAAAGTTTGGCTTATCTGGAGATTTTTGCTATGTTCTAGCAGTGCAACATGGGTAACTTCAGAACACTAGAGACAAATATGGACAATGTTTTATGTCTTCATGGTTCTAGCCATCCCTGCATAAACTAAATTTTACAAGGACCACATGTGCCTGAAAAGGTTCCTACTTCCGTCAGTCGAACTGCTGGGAGAAAGAAGGAGGAGGAAGCAGGGGTGTGGCTTGCCAGGTGCTGTGTGTGTCTGTGGAAACACACAGCTTGGCGTTTGGGAGCGCGGGTGCATAGATGTCACTGTAGTACCCACCAGGTAAATTAGACACCCGCAAATATGTGGGGGAAGGCTTTAACTTAGGGAATGGCCAGAGGGGACAAAAAAGGACAGTTTTTAAGAACAAAAACTATCATTTAAGGTAAGTATGGACTTGTAAAGGCAGCAAGTTGCCATATTCTCCAAACGTACTGACTTTCAGAAGGTGTGGCATTTGCATAAAGCAACATTTGAGGCAGAAAACAATCACTGACTTTCTGAAAATGTGAATTCCCTATCTAAGGATTTCTGATCTAATCCTGACTTCCATGATCTCCATGCTTGTTTCCATTAGGTAAGTCAGAGTACCGAAGAGAGAGACAGTCAGAAAGCTGGAATTTTCAGGGAGAGAGGCAAGTAATGGCAGCCTACAAAGTTCTCCTAGTACAAGTTTCCTTGAAGGACCCATTGGGAGCTATTTTATTGCAGTCTTCAGGTGTGTAGCAGAAAGTTGCACCCAATGCTCTATGCCTAGACACTTAAGAGACCCATTAGAAAAAAAAAACTGCAACCAGAGTGATTGTATTGTTACATTGTAACTGTAATGTGGACTAACTGCCACTTTGATCATTCATATACGCATACAACAGGGCAACAAATAGCAATACATTTTTTCTAGAACCTTGAAAGTGCCACATATGGCTCAGGGCCAGGGTATCACAACGTCTTTAGTTTAAGCCAGTGAGACTGTGATAGCTGCTGGCCACCTTGTGTCATTCAGACAAATTCTGCATAACTTAAGAAACAGCTGAGAACTACCAGAGACATCCAGTCAGGCACATAGAATTGATCTTATTATCACTTTAAGCTTTATCTACAACAGAAATTTGTTATTTATTTTATGTAATGCATTCTGTCACATTAAACAGTAAAATCCTCAATGAGCTATAGAGTGCTGAAACTAGGGCTACCAAAATGTTGAAATACAGAATTGTATTTGTGCAACAACTATTGTCTATCAGTATTTAGTAGTGATATATTCTTCAACCAGTTGATGGTATTGTTTATAAGTTTGTAGCTGCCTCTATGGTATACTCTATGTCTTTTCCCTGAATAAAGTTTTATTTTCCTGTCTGCACCAAGTCTCAGACCAGCAATAACCAGCTACAGCAAAAAAGTGCAAGATACAGCAACAGAAAGAGGATTGCAACAGAATAAACGAAAATGACCAGTAACACAGCTGCAACAAAGCTTTTATTTGCTAATCTTACAAACCAGAACTACCTGTCTTGGAAATTCAAGATCTCTATACCAAAACAAGCTGATGAAAGGACAGGATATGCAGGATTACATAAGAGAGGCATAGGAAAAAAAAAATGATTTTCATGTGACAGCATTATTACTGAGCGACTTAACAGAAAGTTATGAAATGCTTCTCACAGCACTTGATGCACGTCCAGATGATGAACTGACTTTGGAAAATATTTAGGGGAAGCTTGGGGATGAATATTAAGGTAAAACAGAAAGCATTAATAGTAATGGTGTTTCTGTCGCAGACTAAAAATATTAATTTGCTTATACACAATACACAAGTTGCACCTCATCTTTGCAGGCATGGTCTGTTGATTCAGGAGCTACGAGTCTGTCACGACCAGGGGTCATGCTCGAAGACCAGTAGCTATAGCAGTGGAAGCTCACACAGGAACCTGCAGGATAGGAACACAGGCAGGTCAACCAGGCAGATGACGCAGGCTCACCTGAGGTTCTGAATCTAAGTACTAACCGGTGTTCACCAGAGGTACTGATGGTGGAGATGGATTTTGCTGCGAGTTAGCACCAGGTCGCGGTTGTCAGGATGGCCCCACCAGGAGATGAGCAAGCCAGGGTCCAATAGCACATAAAGCATGTAAGGATAAGGCAGAAGGGTAGTCAAGGAATAGCCAAGGTCGGTAACGAGTAGTTGCAGGTTAGGATTAAGCAGAAGCGAAGTCAAGGAACAAGCCAAATGTTGATAACAGATGGTAGGGAAAATATGGATGGCAGCAGGAGAGACAAGCGAGATATTGGCTGGAGAACGCACAATATTCTGCCAACCAGGAACAGAGACATGGCTTAAATCAGGAAGTTCCTGGGAGGAGCAAAGGATTCAAGGTTCAAGGTAATGAAGATTCACGTCAGGATCATTCAAGGATTTGTCCAGGCAACTGTCCAGCATTCCAGATGGCTCAGCAAGCAAAGTCACTGCCAGACACATCAGAGGTCCCATGTTCAAGCCGGGTCCTGACAGTACTCCCCTTCTCCCAGGATGTCCGCTGGACGTCTTAGGAACAGGTTTAAGAGGAAACCTCTGGTGGAATTCCCTTGTTAATCTAGGGTTATGAACATTTTCCTCAGGCTCCTAAGAATTTTCTTTTGGACCATATCCTTCCCATTGAACCAGATACTGTAATTTGTTCCTAAAGATCCTGAAATCAAGAATTCTCTCCACCACAAATTCTACTTCGCCCTGTACCTCAACAGGTGGAGGAGGTGGAAGAATTCTTCCAGAAAAAGGATTTTCCTTAAATAGTTTGAGTAGCGATATGTGAAAAACTGGGTGAATTTCCATACTGTCAGGAAGTTTTAAATGGAAAGTGACTGGGTTGATCTAAGCAGAAATCTGGAAAGGTCCCACAAAATTTTGCCCCAACTTTGCAGATGGAACATAGACCTTCATAGTTTTGGTTGATAACCAAACTTAGTCACACACATGAAAGGTAGGAAGTGATCTGTAAATCGAACAAAAAAGGGACTTCCAGCGCTAACTGTGATCTCTCTCACTCTCAGGAATGAATAAAGTCAAATTACCGTGTGGTGCTGCTGCTAATTAATGCTGATTCAGCATATGTCAGTGCACGGGGGGAGGGGCAGCAGCGCCATCCCACTTTACATAGTCTGCAATGTAACTCAGGCAGGCTTGATGGAAAACCTTGAAAAGTTTATTTATAAAAAATATATAGTGATGATTAAAACATAATAGAATGTGTTCCAAACCAGATCTGTGGCGTTGCTGGGGGTCACAGGATGACTGAGCCACTGGGTGAGCCGGAACTGTGTAGATGATCACAACAGGGAACCAGGCAGGAGGGAGAAGGATCTTATGTGCCAAAAGCAGACCGGACCAGCCGGTATGGTGGCGTGGCTTCCTCCCACCCGATAGTGTGGCTGCTTGCACCAAAGCAGTGTAGACGTGCCGCGGACCCGCCACCCAGAGGTATCCACAGTGGAGGCCGCTACCCGGAAGTGTTGTCAGCAAGCGTTGGGACCCGGTCTGGAACGCATTAGGGTTGCCGTGACTGGAAGTGATCTGTGATGTCATTCAGCAGCCTTCTTGTAACATTCCTGAGGCTCCCTTAAAATCTCAATCAATTTCTCCTGAATCTCTTGCAACATAGTTATTCTGTTGGTTACAGCAGGAATTGGAGTTGAGATAGGGAGATCAGAAATAAAAACTGGATGATACCCATTTTTTAAGAAAAAAAATGGCTTTGAGAGGTTAAGCTATATCTAGAATTGTTTGGTTGGTCTGACCATTAGACTGAGGATGAAAAGCAGAAGACAGGTTGATTGCTACTCCTAAAGCTGAGCAAAAGCTTTTCCAAAACTTTGAAGTAAACTGTACTCCTCAATCTGACACAACATCTTCAGGAATTCCATGTAGTTTGAAGACTTCTCGAACCATCAACTCTGCTGTTTGTTCAGAGGAGGGTACCCCCTTAATCGGTATAAAGTGAGCCATCTTTGTGAGGCGGTCAACGACTCAATGATAGTGGTCATTCCCTTTGAGGGGGGCAAACCAACCACAAAGTCAATATTGACCCCCATGGTCTTGATGGATAGGGAGTGGTTGGAACAACCCCAAAGGTGAAGCTCTGGTGTCTTATTGCGTGCAGAGGTCAGACACGAGGCTACATACCTTTTAACATCTTTCTTGTACCCAGGCCACCAAAAGGAATGTGATAAAAGTTCTTCTGCTTTGGAAACTCTAAAATGTCCAGCAAGTTTTGAGTCATGAATCAACTAGAGGACTTCAACCTGAACAGATTCAAATACATAGAGGCGATGTGTTTGAGTCCAAAAGCCATTTTTGTACTCAAGGTTGATATCCATAGGAGGATTATTAAGGAGTGAGTCATTCTTGTACTCTTCTTTGAGGAGACTCAAAAATGCCTTTTCAACTTGTAGCCCCTAGGAAGTTCTTTTGAGGCAGGATAGTGTATTCAGAGTTGTTTTCCCAGGAAAGGATCCGTGAGAAGGTATCAGCCTTACCATTTCTTGACCCAGGTCAATACGAGATAATAAAATTAAATCTAGAAAAGATCAGCGACCAACGTGCTTGTTAAGAAGACAATCTTTTGGCAGAACAAATTAATTCTAGATTTTTGTGATCAGTGAGAACAGTCACAGGATGCTTCGTACCTTCCAGCAGATCCCTCCATTCGGAAAAGGCTTCCTTAATTGCCAGTAACTCTTTATTCGCTGTGTCGTAATTCCTCTCTGCTGAAGACATTTAATGAGATAAGTAAGCATAAGGATGAAGCTGCATCTTTTCATCGTTTTGTTGAGAAAGGATAGCTCCCACAGCAGAGTCAGAAGCATCCACTTCCACTACAAAAGGTAGCTCAGGATTGGGATGTACCAATACTGGTGCAGAAGATAAAAGAGTCTTAGCAAAAGCAGCCTGAGCATCAGGTGACCACACGAAGGACATCCCTTTCTTTGTCAGCTGTGTAATCGGAGCTATCACCTTAGAGAAATTTCTTATGAATTTCCTGTAGAAGTTGGCAAACCCGATCCCACAATCCTCCACGGATCCCTGGGAGTGTAGTCCAGTAAAGTCCATCCTGCATAGTATTTATCCTTCCTCCAACTACATCTCCCATAATCCAATTCACTGCTCTTGCAGAAGAACCCATACTTAAAGAAACAATACTTCAGCCTAAATTATACTGTATACCAATTCTTCACCCAGCTACACATAGTTACATAGTTGGTCAGGTTGAAAAAAGACACAAGTCCATTTATTTCAACCAATAATAAAATAAATAAATCATACAACCCCATATACACAATCCTATACCCACAGTTGATCCAGAGGAAGGCAAAAAAAAAAAAAACAGCAAAGCCGGATCCAACTTGCTACAGCATTCATGTACTCCCATATTGGAGACACTCAGTAGACACTCAGTTTGAGTAGTGTTAGCTAGTGGTAGGACTGCAGAATACACAGGGTGCCTTGGAGTGGCCTGCAGCTTATACATGCGTTTGCAAATGTGTGTTAACTAAACCCCTGTTTTTAACCTATTATGTTAGACAGGTTTATTTGGTTTGTCAGCAGACTGGTGGGTAAGTATAGCAAACTAAGAGCCGTTTGGTTTCTACACACACACCCCCTTCTTTAATCCCCTTTTTTTCTTCAGGGGGAAAATAATAGTGGGGATATGTTATAGGCCCCCCAAACAAAGCAAGGAGGTAGAGCTGGAATTTCTTTCACAGTTGGGATTAGCAGCAAATCAGGGACAAGTCATTGTAATGGGTGACTTCAATTATCCTGACATTGACTGGGAAGAGGGGACAGCTAACTCAGCAAAGGCCAGGCATTTTATAAATGTCTTACAGGAAAACTACATTGTCACAGATGGTAGATTCCCCTACTAGAAAGAATGCATTGCTAGATCTATTAATTACGAACGATTCAGGCCTAATCTCAGATGTAGAAGTACGGGACAACTTTGGCTCTAGTGGATGATTACATTTAAAGTAAATCAAAGAATAATAAGACATGAGGGGAATATAAGGACTCTAAACTTCAAAAAGGCAAACTTTCCTAAATTTTGCTCAATAATTGAGAACATATACTGGAACTAAACCCTAGGAACACTGAACATGGAAGAAAAATGGGAATGCTTTAGGAGCATATTAAACAAAAATATTGCACAGTGCATTCCAATGGGAAATAGATTTAGAAGAGCCAAGGTCAAACCAGAGTGGTTAAACCGTAATGTAAAAATGCTTATTAGAATGAAAAAAATTGCCTTTAAGAAATACAAATCGGAGGGGACATTATCAGCTTTTCACCAATACAAGGAATCTAACAAGAATTGTAAAAATGGAATCATGATGGCTAAAAATGATTTAGAATGACACATAGCAGAAGAGAGTAAAAAAAAACCCTAGGAATTTCTTTAAATACATTAATAGCAAGAAAGCGAAGTCAGAGCACATTGCACACATAATTAACAATTATGGGAGGTTGGTTACAGAGGACACAGAAAAGGCAACTGTGCTAAATACTTTCTTCTCCTCGCTTTTTACATACGAAAAGGAGGGGTATAAAGACCAGGACTGTCTGTTTAGCAAAACACCGCAAGACTTGCCACAGTGGCTATCAGAGGACGAAATCAAGGAAAGACTTGATAGTAGTAATACTAATAAATCGCCTGGACCGGATGGCTTGCACCCGAGAGTACTCAAGGAACTCAGTAGGGTTATATCTAGACCGTTGTTCCTAATCTTCATAGACAGTATATTGACAGGAATTGTACCGAGTGACTGGAGGAAAGCTAATGTGATACCAATATTCAAAAAAGGGAGGAGGGATTGTGACAGTACTCACTGTCACTGGGAATGAAAGACAGACAATATGCTAATATCATCAGCTCAACCACCTGTCTTCCAGACATCGTTGAATATGCTGATGTACTCACCTGTTATCTACAATAGGTTCTGTATTTACACCTATTATTTGTGTATTGTATTGCAGGAGCTTGAGGACGGCCGTCTGCTACTTAATTGGCTCAGGTTGATTGTCGAAAAGATTGCGGTAGCCAGACAGTATGTTGTTTACCGGGCACTCGAGTTTGGCACATGGCGGATCAGGTAGACAGATTATTGGGCGGGGCTGGGGATGACCCAGCGGTCATGGTGCATGTGGGCACTTGTGACCAAGTAAGAGGAAGGTGGAGGATCCTAAAGAACGATTTCAGGAACTTAGGGAATAGATTGAGGAATAGGACCTCCAAGGTTGTTTTCTCTGAAATACTGCCTGTACCTAGAGTCACACCAGAGAAGCAGAAGGAGATTAGGGAACTTAACAAGTAGCTGAGGAACTGTTGTAGGAAGAAGGGGTTTGGGTTCCTGGAGAACTGGGCTGACTTCTCAGTCGGCTACCGGCTCTTTAGTAAGGATGGGCTGCACCTTAATGGGGATGGTACAGCTCTTTTGGGGAGAAAGATGGCCACCAAGTTGGAGGGGCTTTTAAACTAGGAGACAGGGTGGAGGGCTCAGAAATAGAGTCAGTCAGGAGGGAGCAAAGGACAGAAGGCAGTATTAGAGTCAGCAGCGACAGTAGTTCCATAACGTCAATTGGGGGGTCTGTGTGAGAAAACCTCAGACCAAACAGGAATAAAAATAATCACCATTCACTATCAACTTCCACAAAACTAAGAGGGGTATATGCAAATGCCAGGAGCTTAGCTAATAAAATAAATGAGTTGGAAATGTTAGTACATGAGGAGGACATCGACCTTGTGGGTATAAACGGAAACTTGGTTCGACCCCTCACATGACTGGCTGGCCAATATCCAAGGGTATTCGGTGTACCGGAAGGACAGGGTAGGAAAAAGAGGGGGAGGGGTATGTCTCTATGTCAAGAATAATGTAAGGGTGATAGAAAGGAGTGATATTATGGAAGGGATGAGTATGGAGTTAAAATTTGTGTGGGTAGAACTCCATAGGGAAGAAATAAAGGGAAAAGTAATTTTGGGGGTTTGCTATAGGCCACCCAACCACAGGGAGGAGGTAGAGCTGGTATTTATATCACTGTTGGGTAAAGTGGCAAAACTGGGATCAGTCATCATAACTACATGTCTCAGTTGGTGGTTTCTCCTACTAGAGAGAATGCAGTGCTGGATCTATTGATCACTAATGACCCAGACCTAATCTCTGAGGTAGGAGTCCAGGACAACCTGGGCTCTAGCTATCACAGGATGATCACATTTAGCGTGAATAACAATATAACAAGGCAAGTGGGGAACATAAGAACCCTAAACTTCAGAAGGGTAAACTTTCCAAAATTTTGCTCAATGATGGAAAGGGTAAACTGGGACCAAACCCTAGGAACATTGACCACAGAGGAAAAATGGGAATGCTTTAGGAACATATTAAACAAATGCATCTCGCAGTGCATTCCTATGGGAAATAAATTTAGAAGAGACAAAGCCAAACCTGGCTGGCTAAACCGTAATGTTAAAAAACGTATTAGGGGTAAAAAAATGGCCTTCAAGAAACACACAGTATCGTCTTTCGAGCAATACAATGAGGCAAATAAGAAAAGTAAATACGAAATCAAAATGGCTAAAATCAACTTTGAGAGACAAATAGCGGAGGATAGTAAAAAGAACCCAAAGAAATTCTTTAAATATATCAACAGCATAAAAACTAGGGCAGAGCATATTGCACACATAATTAACGATGATGGGAGGATGGTTACAGAGGACACTGAAAAAGCAACCGTGCTGAATGCTTTTTTCTCGTCAGTCTTTACACAGGAAAAGGAGGGGTACACTGACCACGACTATATGGTTATGTCAGAATATGTCAGAATATTATGTCAGAATATCTTATTAAATATACTGCACCGAATATAACAGTGTCTCCATTTATGTAAATAAGCAAGGATCTGTAAGGTAGGAGGATCTCAACTTATTTCCACAAATCAATATGTAACAAATTTTTTTTAATCGATTAATTTCTTTTTAACAGCATACACCAATCTTAGTGAAAACAGTCTACAGTAGGGAATATATAAGAATATTTATTCACAAGACATGTATTCACAATAAATTATTAGACTTGAGGTGACACAAAGAGATAACTCTGACATAAAATACAAACTTAAAACGATAAATGCAATGTGACATGTCAATGATGAAAGTAAAATAAAAGCATGATTACATTTTCCCCAGGTATAGTAGAAACCATATTTAAATGTTCTGTATAATCAGACCACAATTGTCTGCGAATTGCGCAGCCAACAGTCAATCCGCTGCAGATGGAGTGAGAATAGGCTATGCAAAACGGGAGACTAGATCGCTAATATTGAGCTAAATCTGATATTAATAAAAATGTATAAAAACAAAAATCAGCTTTAAAGAAAAATCGAATATAATTAATACGGCTCGGACTGTAATCTCGTTACCTTTAAATATGAAATATAAAACATATAAGGAAGTAAATAAATGATATTAAATATTAATCAAATAAACAGCAATGTATATTTACCACACTTAAGATGGCTGCTAGCTTAAAATGGTCGTTACGAGAGTCCATAAGATGGCTGCCTTTCCAAAATGGTGGCGGGTTAGGGAGGAGTTTCGTTTGGCATCCTTCAAAGTTTCATATAAATGATGGAGCAAAATGGAGTATGTATAGATGAGTATATGTATGGATGTGAGTAACGTGTGTGTTGTAAGTGTAATGTATGTTGTCGTATGTGTGTCACATGTCATCTGGGTTCCCTTTTTATATTGTGTTAAACAAAAGGCCAGTAAAATTACCATAATCTGAACCCAGAAGGAGGAACTTTATCCCCATTGGTTGGGATAACTTATCCATTAACTGGTGAAGTCATTGGGCAACACCTCTACTGGTCGTCCAGTATATTGGATATTAAAACTATATGATGATTTCTTTAAGAATAATCATAAAAATAACATAAGAATATTATCCATACTCTCATCTAATATACATGTCCATCTAATATCTCCATCATGTATCTAGGTAAGAATTGAATCTGGTAACACCATTTATAATTAAGAATATATTATTAACCACTTAAGCCCCGAAGATTTTACCCCCTTCCTGACCAGGGGGTTTTTTGCGATTTTTTACTGCGTGATTTTAACGGACAATTGCGCGGTCGTGCGACGCTGTACCTAAACGAATTTGACGTCCTTTTTTTCCCACAAACAGAGCTTTCTTTTGGTGGTATTTGATCACCTGTGCGATTTTTACTTTTTGCGCTATAAACAAAAAAAGAGCGTAAATTTTGCAAAAATAACAATATTTTTCACATTTTTTTGTATGAAATTCCCCCCAAAAAAATGTAAAAATCAAAATGTTTTAACATTTTTGGCCAATTTGTTTTCTGCTACATATGTTTGGTAAAAAAAATTGCAAAAAGCGTATTTTGATTGGTTTGCACAAAAATTATTGCGTTTACTAACTAAGGGAAAGATTTCGGTCATTTTTGTTGTTTTTTTCTTTAACGCGTAATGGCGGCGATCTGCATTTTTTTTTTGCGGTACTGCGACATTGCGGCGGACAGATTGGACCCTTGACTGACATTTTTGACACTTTAGGGGTTACCAGTGACATTACTGCAGTAATCAGTGCTCTACATATGCACTGTTACTGCAAAATGACACTGGCAGGGAAGGGGTTAACTTTATTGGGGAGGGAGGGGTTAAGTGTGTCCCTAGGGGCGTGATTCTAACTGTGATTGGCTGTGGCTACTAGTGTAGGAACAGTGATCAATGGTCCTACATAGTAGAACCGTGTGATCACTATTTCTACACAGGGGAGAATGACAGGCGGCTTGTTTACATCAGCCGCCTGACTTTCTCCCTCTGCACTGACGATCGACGAGTGACCGGAGGACATCGGGTCCGCCGGTCACACGCACTGACTTCCCTGTGAATGAGCAGCGGCGGGCGCGCGCTCGCCCGCTATTGGCTCACAAGGAAGTGATAGGCAAGCGACGTAGATCTACGTCACTTTGCCTGGCCGGGGCTGACCGCCGCAGTAAATAGTCGTGCGGCGGTCGGCAACCGGTTAATATATATCTATATATATTGAAAATGACTGTTTAACCAAAGACTTCACTTAGTAGCAGTACCAAAGGTGGCAGTATAATATTACTCTTAGATTCAGTATATAGCAATATAACAAATAAACTTTGAACCTTATATTGACAAAGAGTTTATAATCCCAGACCTTCTAGACTAGACTTCTGGCAAGGTCAGAAAAGTTTTATGGCAACTTCTACAATCTACAAAGGTTTACTGAAGCATAACTAAACATGAAGTGATCAATAGGGATGATCGAACTTTTGAAAAGTTCGGTTCGACCAGAACACCCGAACTTCACGAAAGTTCGGTTCGGATTTCAGAACCCCATTGAAATCAATGGGACCCGAACTTCTGTAATCAAAAAACACCATTTTTAAGCCCTAAAACCCAATAAATGCCCCTAAAAAGTGCCTAGGGTTCTGGGTCATGCCCCAGGGACTATTAATCACACAAAAAAAAGTTCTTAAAAATTGTCGTTTTTGATAGATAGCCAATTATTGAAAAAATTAAAAAAAAAAAAAAAAAAGAGATTTCTTTGGATTTAGTGTCTGGGGGGTCTAAAAGTTGTACCTGTGAAGTTTCAGCTCTGTAGCATGTCCAGAACCAGAATTACAGCATACCAAACCTTCAAAAATGACTTTTTTGCTTAACCGCACCTTTCTTTTGCTCCTAATCAACGGCTCAGCCAATGTGTATGATGGGGACATAATGCAGTGCACTGGGAACAAGATTAGAGGTTTTTTTGGAAAAAGGTGCTGTCTCTTTAAATGTGCATATAATTAACGGGTGTATTTCCACAATGGGGCTTTTATTACCAAATGTTTCAAGAAGTCCAAAGATGTATGTAATTGCACTTTATTTCATGTAAAATGGTGTTTGGTGCACTTTAACTTGAAATCTCACAAGAAACAGACATATATGCACGGATACATTGAGGGTTAGGGGTAGGGGCCACAATGTAGTGCAGAGTGAACAAGATTAGAGATGTTTTGGATGAATACTGTTGTCTCTTGACTTTGAATAGAAGTAAAGGATGCTTAAAAATTGGGCATTTGGTGGTGCGGACGATGCCTTGACACCATATCCCTATGAAAGTGCTGGTAATGAAAGCAATAATTGCCTTTGTAAGGAAAAAAATTACAATGATATGCATCTGTGTGACAGGTGCGCAAAAATTGTTGTTTGGGTGTTGGCGGAGCCATACCACTGTAAGCCCAAAGAGCTGGTGTTGAAGAAGGCGTAAAAATTATGAAGGTGTGCACCTGTGGAACAGGTGCGCAAACATGGTAGTTTTGGTGTTGGCGGAGCCTCCCCACCATAACCCCAAAGAGCTGGCTTTGAAGGAGGCCCAAAAATTGTAAAGGTGTGCACCTGTGGAACAGGTTCGCAAACATGGTAGTTTTTGTTTAGCATAGCCTCCCCACCTTAACCCCAAAGAGCTGGTGTTGAAGGAGGCCCAAAAATTGTAAAGGTGTGCACCTGTGGAACAGGTGCGCAAACATTGTCGTTTTTGTTTTAGCATAGCCTCCCCACCTTAACCCCAAAGAGCTGGTGTTGAAGGAGGCCCAAAAATTGTAAAGGTGTGCACCTGTGGAACAGGTGCGCAAACATTGTCGTTTTTGTTTTAGCATAGCCTCCCCACCTTAACCCCAAAGAGCTGGCGTTGAAGGAGGCCCAAAAATTGTAAAGGTGTGCACCTGTGGAACAGGTGCGCAAACATTGTAGTTTTTGTTTTAGCATAGCCTCCCCACCTTAACCCCAAAGAACTGGAGTTGAAGGAGGCCCAAAAATTGTAAAGGTGTGCACCTGTGGAACAGGTGCGCAAACATTGTCGTTTTTGTTTTAGCATAGCCTCCCCACCTTAACCCCAAAGAGCTGGTGTTGAAGGAGGCCCAAAAATTGTAAAGGTGTGCACCTGTGGAACAGGTGCGCAAACATTGTCGTTTTTGTTTTAGCATAGCCTCCCCACCTTAACCCCAAAGAGCTGGTGTTGAAGGAGGCCCAAAAATTGTAAAGGTGTGCACCTGTGGAACAGGTGCGCAAACATTGTCGTTTTTGTTTTAGTATAGCCTCCCCACCTTAACCCCAAAGAGCTGGTGTTGAAGGAGGCCCAAAAATTGTAAAGGTGTGCACCTGTGGAACAGGTGCGCAAACATTGTCGTTTTTGTCATAACCAAAATGAGGTTCTGTGAACGTAAAGAGAATGAGAGGAGGGTTTGAGGGTGGCACCATGGTCCAGGCTTAAACTGAGGCTCAACTGCCACATCACAACGATAGCCTAGTCTACAAGGTCTGCATCAGGTGCATCAAAGCTTGATATCCACGACTGATTCATCTTAATGAATGTCAAACGGTCGACTGAGTCGGTGGAGAGTCTAGTTCGATGGTCTGTGACGAATCCTCCTGCTGCGCTGAATGCCCGTTCCGATAGGACACTGGAAGCAGGGCAGGCCAACAACTCCATGGCATACTGGGCCAGTTCTGGCCAGTGGTCTAATCTTAAGACCCAGTATGCCAGTGGATCGGATTCGTCACATGAAAAGCCCTCTGTGTCACTTTGTGCTCTCACGTAATCGTCCACCATGTGATGCAGACGGTGTCGATGCGATGTGGCAGCTGAGAGGCCTGGGCGGTGAGGACTAAAAAAAGACCGAAAGGCATCCGTCAACCGCACGCCTTCTCCAACGCTCCTCTCGTGACCACCAGTAGAATCCATGGTAGGTTGTCCCCGCCCCTGCACCCTACGGGAGTCGGGGAACATGTTCACCAGATTCCTCTTGAGACTGTCCTCAAGGGATTTGATCCTGTGGACTCTATGGGTGGATGGGAAAAGCTCCGAGACTTTACACTTGTACCGGGGGTCAAGTAGGGTGGCCAACCAATAGTGGTTAGTCTCTTTAATGGCCTTGATTCTGGGGTCCTTTCGCAGGCTCTGGAGCATGATGTTTCCCATGCGTCGCAAATTAGCGAAGGCCTGAGAAGCTGACTCCTCGGGGTCACTCATAACGACATTATCTTCAACGGGCTCCTCCTCCTCCCAGCCACGTACTACTCCAAAGTGTCCCGAGGGAGTCAAACTAGGCCTTGCAGATTGCCGCATGTCTTCCTCCTCCTCCTCCTCAAACCCTGCAAAAGTTCCCGCAGAATCGTCCTCCTCCTCCTCTTCCACCCCTGGATCCTGCTCGGGCCTCTGGGAGCTAGGCATAATGGGGTCAGGATTCTCAGGATAAAGGGGGCCTTGAGAGGCAAGGAAGTCCTCCTCTTCCTCCTGCTGCTCTGCCTCCAGTGCCCTGTCCATAATGCCACGCAGAGTGTGCTCCAACAAAAACAGTACCGGTAGGGTGTCACTGATGCATGCGCTGTCCCGGCTGACCATCCTTGTGGCCTCCTCAAATGGCGAGAGGACAGCGCATGCATCCTTAATCAAAAGCCACTGCCGTGGTGAAAAGAAGCCCAGGCGCGCAGAGCCAGTGCTGGTGCCGTACTCGCATAGGTATTCATTGAGGGCCCTCTGCTGCGTGTACAGGCGCTGCAGCATAGCCAAGGTGGAGTTCCAGCGGGTGGGCATGTCACAGATGAGGCGGTGTACCGGCAGGTGAAACTCGCGCTGCACTTCGGCCAAACGTGCAGTGGCACTGTACGACCGCCTGAAGTGACTGCACACCCTTCTTGCCATCCTTAGCACATCCTGCATTCCCGGGTACGAGTTCAAAAACCGCTGTACCACGAGATTCAGGACATGCGCCAGGCATGGCACATGGGTTAACTTTCCCTGACGAAGGGCGGCCAGGAGGTTTGACCCATTATCAGTAACCACCATCCCTGGCTGCAGCTGGCGTGGTGTCAACCACCTCTGGGCCTGTGCCTGCAGAGCCCCAAGAATCTGAGGGGCAGTGTGCTGCCTGTCCCCTAGACACACAAGCTGCAGCACTGCGTGACACCTTTTGGCCTGAGACATAGAATAGCCCTTTGAACGTTTACGTGGTATCTCATCATATTCAAAGGACCATTCTGCAGAGGAGGGCATGGAGGAGGTAGAGGAGGAGGAGCAGGAGGGGGTAGAAGTGATCGATCTACCCGGATCAGCGACACCACCAGCTGTTTGCAGACGTGGGGGCAACACTGGCTGCAGCACCGAGCCCTGGCTACAATCCCTTCCACTGGCAAGCAGTGTCACCCAGTGAGCAGTGACAGAAATGTACCGTCCCTGCCCATGTTTGCTTGACCAAGTGTCAGCCGTCAAGTGTATCTTACGGCTGACTGACTTGGCCAGGGATGACACTACATTGCCTTCCACATGTTGGTATAGGGATGGCAGGGCCTTACGGGAAAAGTAATGCCGACTTGGCACCTGCCACTGTGGAACTGCACATTTTGCGAAGTCACGGAAGGGAGCAGACTCTACCAGGTTAAATGGTAATAGTTGCAGAGCCAGTAGTTTAGCCAAACTACTGTTTAGACGCTGGGCATGTGGGTGGCGGGGAGTATACATTTTTTTTCGTTCCAGCATGTGTGGAATCGAAATTTGGCGTCTAGATGATACAGCTGGTGGTGTGCTGGAGGTAGATGCGACACTGCCTGCTATATCATCATCCCTGCCAGTGGAGGCTGCCAACAGGTGACGAGTGACTATAGCAGGGCCAGGAACAGACTGATGTGCAGGTGGAGCAGGTGGAGCAGATGGAGCATGAGGAGGAGCGCGAGGAGAACTAGGAGGCCGACTGACCAATCTTTGGCCCTTTTGTGGGTTCTTTAAATGCTCCTGCCAACGGGCCGAGTGGTGGGTTGTCAAATGCCTGTTTAGGCAGCTTGTACCCAGGTGGTTGACATTTTTGCCACGTTTTATACC
The DNA here is from genome assembly GCF_965119305.1 of Pelophylax lessonae. Taxonomy (NCBI): domain Eukaryota; kingdom Metazoa; phylum Chordata; class Amphibia; order Anura; family Ranidae; genus Pelophylax; species Pelophylax lessonae. The sequence continues at coordinate 580,323,120 of NC_138769.1, read as the reverse complement.
CTTCTTACAAATCTTGCAGATCGCAACTGTTTTATCTGCATGGGATGTCTCAAAAAAGGCCCAGCAAGATGAGGTGTGTATAGTGGCCCGGGAGACAACAGGTGCGGCCTTAGATGGAGTAGGCCGTCTGCTCTCCCCTCTTGCTTGCTCTGCCTCCTCCTCAACCTCAGACCCAACATCTGACTCCATCAAAGACTGAGCATCAGGCCTGGCCTGGGAGACAACAGGTGCGGCCTTAGATGGAGCGGGCCGTCTGCTCTCCCCTCTTGTTTGCTCTGCCTCCTCCTCAACCTCAGACCCAACATCTGATTCTATCAAAGACTGAGCATCAGGCCTGGCCTGGGAGACAACAGGTGCGGCCTTAGATGGAGCGGGCCGTCTGCTCTCCCCTCTTGTTTGCTCTGCCTCCTCCTCAAACTCAGACCCAACATCAGACTCCATAAAGGACTGAGCATCAGGCTGGAGTAGATGGCCGACACTGTGGTCAAACAGCTCAGCTGACTCCTCTGCCATGTCTGAAATTGGGTCTAAGGGAGGACATGAGGTGGACATGGACTCATCTGTATTTGTTCTGACAACTGCAGAAGACTGACCACTTTTCTCTGCCTGGGTCACTGTAGTTGCAGATGATGCCGATGATGAGGGTTTGTTCATATAGTCCACCACCTCCTGTACATACTGTGGACGTATAGCTTGGCCACTGCCGGAGAACAATCCAAATGGTGGCCTGGCTGAGGACTGACCACCACGTCCACCCCTGCCTCTAGACACCCTAGAAGCTGTGCCCCTTTCCGCAGCAGGGCCACGTATGCCTTTTCTTGGTCTACCAGGCATATTTCTCAATGATGCGTTGGCAACTGTGTGCGGTGAAAAACGCACACTGCTATGCGACCCACAGTTGTCGCTGGATACAGCACAGCAGTTGCGGTTCACGCACAGTAGCAAAGCCTTTTGCACAGTGGACCTAACGCTTTGAACAACAGGCGTTAGGTTGTCACTGATGCGTTGGCAACTGTGTGCGGTGAAAAACGCACACTGCTATGCGACCCACAGTTGTCGCTGGATACAGCACAGCAGTTGCGTGTCACGCACAGTTGCAAAGGCTTTTGTACAGTGCACCTAACGCTTTGAACAACAGGCGTTAAGTTGTCACTGATGCGTTGGCAACTGTGTGCGGTGAAAAACGCACACTGCTATGCGACCCACAGTTGTCGCTGGATACAGCACAGCAGTTGCGGTTCACGCACAGTAGCAAAGCCTTTTGCACAGTGGACCTAACGCTTTGAACAACAGGCGTTAGGTTGTCACTGATGCGTTGGCAACTGTGTGCGGTGAAAAACGCACACTGCTATGCGACCCACAGTTGTCGCTGGATACAGCACAGCAGTTGCGTGTCACGCACAGTTGCAAAGGCTTTTGTACAGTGCACCTAACGCTTTGAACAACAGGCGTTAAGTTGTCACTGTATTTTGCTGCCTAGCAAGCACGTATACCTGCTGTGATACAGCAGCACTGTGCCACGTGCTCACTAAACAGAACCCTCACACTTTCCCTACAGAAACTAAATTTTCAAATCTAACTAATGTAGTACAAAGTTCCCTAACTACACTAGATATCCCTTTCCACTAAATAGAAAGCTCCATACAGCAGAAGACTGACACTGTCCCTTAAGTTTTTTTTTTTTTTTTTTTTTTTTAACTCTAAGAACCAGCACAATCGCTGTATCTAACTACACTGGCTGTAAGCTAAATACAATTCTGCTATATGGAGCTTTAGAACCACTCGATATGTAGGAAATGTAGTGTAGCAAGCAGGAGTCAGACAGAACTGCTTCAACTCTCTTCAACAGGCTCTGGATAACTGTGCTAGGGGTTAGGCGGGGCCATCTTATATAGTGTGGGGCGTATTCACTCCTGATTGGCCTCTGGTCCCCGTAGTCACTCCAATCACGTTCCTAGGAGACTCCTGCCCCCTCATTGGCTTTTGCAGACGTTTCTGGGCCAATCACGGGCTTTTAAAGCCCAGTTCCTGTCCCAGTGCATTTTGGGCGGTTCTGGTGGCCGAATACCGAACTTTTGCCGCAAAAAGTTCGGTATTCGGCCGAATATCGAACATCCAATGTTCGGGTCGAACCGATGGTCGACCCGAACCGTTCGATCATCCCTAGTGATCAATATCAGTAAAACTAGAATTAAGCAAGAATATGAAACAAAATATCATATAGAAAGTTTTCCTACATATTTATGTATGTTATTCATTTATATACTCCATTGTTAATATTCTTTTACATAGGATTATAATGTATCTGTAAATCTTATTTTTAAATGGGTTTAAACACAGAATACTTGACTAGTGTTTATGGTCACCACACAGACAAGATTATCTTGGTATAGCGTCAGCTAGGCTTTATCTAAAGAAAGTAAACAGACTATTTATTTATTACCTTAGGTCAAAACAGCATGTTTGGGGAAACCTTTTAGAAATCTCTTGAATAGACACTTTTGCCTAAAAGGAGGTTTGACCTTTCAGTAACCTTTAACAAAAATGGATGCCAAAGCTCAAAATTTCTATATAGAACAGAATACGACATATTTCCATTTTTCTTTTATTTAATCTCCCCAATAATCCTGACAGTTAGTAGTAATACACAGGACTTGCCGCTATGTCTAACAGAGGGTGAAATCAGGGAAAGGCTGGATAAAATTAACACAAATAAATCACCAGGCCCGGATGGCGTACATCCAAGAGTACGCAAAGAACTTAGTAAGAATATATCTAGACCTCTGTTCCTGATCTTTGCTGACAGTATTATGACAGGAAATGTACCAGGGGACTGGAGGAAAGCTAACGTGATACTGATATTCAAAAAAGGGCAGAGGCATGTCCCAGGAAATTATAGGCCTGTCAGTCTGACATCGATAGTATGTAAACTTCTGGAGGGGATGATAAGGGACTATATCGTAGAGTTTGCTAAAGACAACAACATCATCAGCAGTAATCACCACGGGTTTACAAATGGGCGTTCTTGTCAAACCAATCTCTTAACATTCTACGAGGAGGTGAGCTGTGAGCTAGATAGGGGGAGACCAGTGGATGTGGAGTACCTGGATTTTGCTAAGGCGTTTGATACAGTTCCCCACAAGCACTTAATTTATAAAATAAGGTCTGCAGGCATTGACGGTTTGCTCTTGGATATGGAACTGGCTAAAATGGCGTTTCCAAAGGGTGGTAATAAATAGCGCATACTCAGACTGGTCTGAGGTGGTAAGTGGGGTCCCACAATGCTCAGTCCTGGGACCAACCTTATTCAATTTATTCATAAACAGCATTGAGGACGGGATCAGTAGTTCTATATCAGTTTTTGCAGATGACACAAAATTGGGCAGGGCAATAACTGCATAGCATGAAGCAGATATCCTACAGAATGTCCTGGACAAAATAACAGAGTGGGCAATGACATGGCAAATGAGGTTTAATGTGGAGAAGTGTAAGGTTTTGCACTTGGGGATTAAAAACATAACAGCACAATACACTTTAGGGGGGGAACCTTTGGGGGAATCAAAAAGGAGAAAGATCTGGGAGTCTTGGTAAAGGATAGACTAAGCAATAGCATGAAATGTCAAGCGGCAGCTGCCAAAGCCGGCAGAATATTAGCATGCATAAAGAAAGGGATGTATTCCAGAGATTAAATTCTAATTCTTCCACTTTATAAAACTCTGGTCCGACCACATCTGGAGTATTTTGTCCAGTTCTGGTCGCCAGTCCTCAGGAGGGATGTGTTGGAGCTGGAGAGAGTCCAGAGAAGGGCAACTAAACTGATTAGGGGATTGGATGACCTTAATTATGAAGAGCGTCTGCAATCGCTTGATTTATTCTCCCTGGAGAAGAGACGCCTGAGAGGGGACATGATAGCAATTTATAAATATCTCAATGGTGATCTCAGCATAAAAAAAAGCTATTCAGTCAAAAAGATTGCATGAGGACTCGAGGGAATACAATGCGATTAGAGGAGAAGCGGTTTAACCTCAGGCAACGTGGGGGGTTCTTTACTGTTAGGGCCACAAGATTTTGGAATTCTATACCACAAGAGGTGGTTTCTGCGGGAAGTATGGTGGCTTTCAAAAGACTCTTAGACGTACATCTCAAGGATCAGAACAAGGGTATGAGAGATGATTACGGCCACACACATCAACACAGGTTGAACTGGATGGACTATTGTCTTTATTCAACCTCACCTACTATGTAACTATGAATCACTGTCATCTATTTCAAACCCAATTCCAAAAAAGTTGGGACGCTGTACAAATTGTGAGTAAAAAAGGAATTAACTAATTTACAAATCTTATAAACTTATATTTTATTCACAACATAATATAGATAACATATCAAATGTTGAATGTGAGGCATTTTGAAATGTCATGCCAAATATTGGCTCATTTTGGATTTCATGAGAGCTACACATTCCAAAAAAGTTGGGACAGGTAGCAATAAGAGGACGGAAAAGTTAAATGTACATATAAGGAACAGCTGGAGGACCAATTTGCAACTTATTAGGTCAACTGGCAACATGATTGGGTATAAAAATGCCTCTCAGAGTGGCCGTGTCTCTCAGAAGTCAAGATGAGCAGAGCATTACCAATTCCCCAATGCTGCGGCGAAAAATAGTGGAGCAATATCAGAAAGGAGTTTCTCAGAGAAAAATTGCAAAGAGTTTGAAGTTATCATCATCTACGGTGCATAATAGCACCCAAAGATTCAGAGAATTAATGGAACAATCTCTGTGCGTAAGGGTCAAGTCCGGAAAACCATACTGGATGCCCGTGATCTTCGGGCCCTTAGACGGCACTGCATCACATACAGGAATGCTACTGTACTGGAAATCACAACATGGGCTCAGTAATACTTCCAGAAAACATTGTCGGTGAACACAATCCATCGTGCCATTCGCCGTTGCCGGCTAAAACTCTATAGGCTAAAAAAGAAGCCATATGTAAATATAATCCAGAAGCGAATACATTTTCACTGGGCCAAGGCTCATTTAAAATGGACTGTGGCAAAGTAAAAAACTGTTCTGTGGTCAGAAGAATCAAAATTTGAAGTTATTTTTGGAAAACTGGGACGCCATGTCATCCGGACTAAAGAGGACAAGGACAACCCAAGTTGTTATCAGCACTCAGTTAAGAAGCCTGCATCTCTGATGGTATGGGGTTGATGAGTGCGTATGGCATGGGCAGCTTACACATCTGGAAAGGCACTATCAATGCTGAAAGGTATATCCAAGTTCTAGAACAACATATGCTCCCATCCAGACGTCATCTCTTTCAGGGAAGACCTTGCATTTTCCAACATGACAATGCCAGACCACATACTGCATCAATTACAACATCATGGCTGCGTAGAAGAAGGATCCGGGTACTGACATGGCCAGCCTGCAGTCCAGATCTTTCACCCATAGAAAACATTTTGTGCATCATAAAGAGGAAGATGCGACAAAGAAGACCTAAGACAGTTGAGCAACTAGAAGCCTGTATTAGACAAGAATGGGACAACATTCCTATTCCTAAACTTGAGCAACTTGTCTCCTCAGTCCCCAGACATTTGCAGACTGTTATAAAAAGAAGAGGGGATGCCACATAGTGGTAAACATGGCCTTGTCCCAACTTTTTTGAGATGTGTTGATGCCATGAAATTTAAAATCAACTTATTTTTCCCTTAAAATTATACATTTTCTCAGTTTAAACATTTGATATATCATCTATGTTGTATTCTGAACAAAATATTGAAATTTGAAACTTCCACATCATTGCATTCTGTTTTATTCACAATTTGTACAGTGTCCCAACTTTTCTGGAATTGGGTTTGTAGTTGCTGAGTGGAAATATACTGTTTGTGTTGGTTGTTCTTTAGACATGTTAATTCTATTTCTGTATACAATTTCATGTGCATAGGATAATGTAGTCAGGCAACCCCTGACCTGTGTGTAGTAATTTGATCAGGAGGGGGATGTGCTTATGTGTGTGAAACTGTTCAATAAAGAAGAAGGTTCCAAAACTTGTACAAGCTAAGCTGTTGGCTAGCTTTGTATGAGGGCAGCTTGGAAAATCTGGTATATGTGTTCATTACTGCAAGGAAGCCGTATACTGACGGAAGACCACAAGTACAGTGTGGGTTGGCGGTTCCGTTACAGGGATTTTCTGGGAAACTATAGACCGGTCAGCCTGACATCAATTGTATGTAAATTATTGGAAGGGACTACATCCATAAATTTGCTAAAGACAACAGTATCATCACCAATAATCAGCACGGGTTCATAAAAGGACTTTCTTGCCAAACCAATTTGCTAACATTTTACAAGGAGGTGAGCTAGATAGGGGGAGACCTGTGGATGTGGTGTATCTGGATTTCGCTAACGCATTCGACACTGTTACCCACAAACGCTTAATATACAAGCTAAGGTCTGCAGGCATCGGTTTGTTCTTGGATAGAAAACTGGTTACATGGGCGTGTCCAAAGGGTGGTTATAAATAACGCATATTCAGACTGGTCTAGAGTGGTAAGTGGGGTCTCCCAGGGCTCAGTCCTGGGACCAATTTTATTTAATTTATTCATCAATAACATAGAGGATGGAATCAGTAGCTCAATCTCTGTTTTTGCGGATGACAAAAAGATATGTAGGGCAATAACTTCCCATCAAGATATAGAAATCTTACAGAAAGACCTGAACAAATTAACAGAATGGGCAACTATGTGGCAAATGAGATTTAACGTAGAGAAGTGTAAGGTATTACACTTGAGGGCAAAAAACATAAATGCAAATAATGCTCTAGGGGGGAACCTCTGGGGCAATCCAGAATGGAAAAGGATTTGGGGGTTCTAGTGGAGGATAGACTAAGTAGTAGCATGCAATGTCAGTGTCACGCAACCATGAACCAGACGTACAACAACAGATAAGTGAAAATAAGAAGGCTTTATTGAAAATCAAGCTGTAAAGCAAAAGTCCAAACGGATGGCAAAACCGAAGCAGAGTCTTTGCGAAGCCAGAGGTCAGGAGCCAGGAGGGTAGTCAGACGAAGCCGGGATCAGGAACCAGCAGGGTAGTCAGACGAAGCCAGGATCAGGAACCAGCAGGGTAGTCAGACGAAGCCAGGATCAGGAACCAGCAGGGTAATCAGACGAAGCCAGGATCAGGAACCAGAAGCAGCAGCAGTCTTAGAAGCATGTGAACACAGGAGGACCAAGCAAGGAACTGAAGCCACAGACCTCCTATATATATGAGCTAGGCATCCAGCTCCTCCCAGTGGGAAGGAGGAGCCGCAGAGTGGGAGGCTACAAGAAACCCAGAAACCAAGATGGCCGCCAGCACATGTCAAACGAAGGAGAACAGTAAGAAGGTAAGACCATGACAGTACCTCCCCCTCAAGGGCCCCTCCTCCGCGGAGTAAAGAACGGTTTCTGAGGGAAGCGTGCGTGGAAGGCACGGAGCAAGGCAGGAGCATGGACATCTGCGGAGGGAACCCAGGAACGCTCCTCTGGACCATAACCACGCCAATGAACCAAAAACTGCACCCGACCGCGGACCAGGCGTGAGTCCAGGATATTGCTCACCTCATACTCCTCACGATTGCCCACTTGGACCGGACGAGGCCGAGGAACCGAGGAAGTGAAACGATTACACACCAGTGGCTTCAACAGGGAGACATGAAACACGTTGGAGATCCGCATGCCAGGAGGAAGCGCAAGGGCATAGGCTACCGGGTTTACCCTGCGAAGCACTCGGAAGGGACCAACAAAGCGAGGCGCCAGCTTGGGAGTGGGCACTCGAAGGTTGAGGTTGCGGGTGGACAACCATACACGGTCTCCGGCCTGGTAGGAAGGAGCAGGCGCTCGTCTGCGATCAGCCTGGAGTTTCTGGCGCTGCGCAGAGACCTCAAGGGACTTCTGGATCTGTACCCAAGAAGCACGTAGGACGGAAAGGTGATCCTCCACAGCCGGAATATCCTGGGGAGAGAATACCTCCGGTAACACGGCAGGTTGGAACCCATAATTGGCCATGAAGGGAGACGTCCCAGAGGAAGAGTTCACCGCCGTGTTCCTGGCAAACTCAGCCCAAGGCAGGAGGTCAACCCAATTGTCTTGGTGATCGGAGACATAGCAACGAAGGAATTGCTCCAAGGCCTGATTGGATCGTTCTGCGGCCCCATTGGACTGAGGGTGGTAGGCCGAGGAGAAGGAGAGATGAATCCCCAACTGGGAGCAAAAGGCGCGCCAGAACCTGGACACAAACTGACTCCCCCGATCCGACACAATCTCCTTGGGCAAACCGTGCAACCGGAAAACCTCCCTGGCAAAAATCGTGGCCAACTCCTGTGCAGAGGGTAACTTCTTGAGAGGAACACAGTGGCACATTTTGGAAAACCGATCCACAATCATGAGAATGACCATATGGCCTCGGGATGCAGGGAGGTCCACAATGAAATCCATCCCCAGGTGTGACCATGGGCGCTCCCCGGTGGCTATGGGTTGCAGAAGGCCCAACGGAAGGTGCCGAGGGGACTTACTCTGGGCACAAACGGAGCATGCCGCTACATATGCGGCGATGTCGGAACGTAGGGAAGGCCACCAGAACAGACGTGAAACAGCCCAGGACAGCTGATTCTTTCCAGGATGCCCCGCGGTCTTGGAGTTATGGTAGGTTCGCAACAACCGAGTGCGCAACTCCTCAGGCACAAAACATCTGCCGTTGGGTCTCCCAGAGGGAGCACCAGATTGAGCCGCCAAAATCTGCTCACCCAGGGGAGAGGTCAGGCTGGTGCGAATGGCGGCCAGGATCTGATTCGGAGGTATGACCGAAGTCAGAATCGACTCCTCCCTGGACAGGTCGGAGTACTGCCGTGATAAGGCATCCGCCCTGATGTTCTTGGAACCGGGTAGGTAGGAGACCACGTAATTAAAACGTGACAAGAACAGAGCCCATCTGGCCTGACGTGGTGTCAATCTCTTGGCCTCAGAAAGGTAGGTCAGATTCTTGTGGTCCGTCAGGATGAGGACCGGAACCACCGAACCCTCGAGCAAGTGCCTCCATTCTTTAAGGGCCTGCACGATGGCCAATAACTCCCTGTCACCAATCTGATAGTTGCACTCCGCGGAAGACAGTTTCCGGGAGTAAAACCCACAAGGAAGCAGAGGACCCTCTGGTGTTCTACGCTGAGACAGAAGGGCGCCTACTCCCGTCTCAGACGCGTCCACCTCGAGGACAAAGGGCAACCCAGGGTTGGGATGCGACAGAATCGGAGCCGACACAAAGGCGGACTTTAGAGCCTCAAAAGCTCGGATGGCCTCGAGCGGCCAGACCTGGGAATTACTGCCCTTCCTGGTCAGATCCGTGAGAGGCTTAGCTAGCATGGAAAAGTCCCTGATGAACTTCCGATAATAATTGGCGAAGCCCAAAAAGCGCTGCAGAGAGCGAAGACCACTGGGCTGGGGCCACTGTAAGACAGCCGAAACCTTCTCAGGATCCATGGAGAACCCCTCAGCGGGAAATGATGTAACCTAAGAAGGTTACCTGGGATCGGTGAAATTCGCATTTCTCAAGCTTACCGAACAGCTTGTTCTCTCGTAACCGTTGCAACACTCGTCTGACATCCAGAATGTGGGTCTCCATGGATTCAGAATATACCAAGATGTCATCCAAATAGACCACCACACACTGCTGCAACAGGTCACGGAAAACATCGTTGATGAATTCCTGAAAGACTGCGGGCGCATTGCACAACCCAAAGGGCATAACCAAGGATTCATAATGACCGGTCCTGGTGTTAAACGCGGTCTTCCACTCATCGCCGGCCTTGATCCTTACGAGGTTATATTCCGCCCTCAGGTCGAGTTTGGTAAAGACCGTGGCCCCTTTAAGGCGATCGAATAGCTCGGAAATCAAGGGTATCGGGTAAGCGTTCTTGATCGTGATGCGATTGAGACCCCTGTAATCTATGCAAGGCCTCAACTCACCCCCCTTCTTTTTCACAAAGAAAAATTCAGCCCCTGCCGGGGACGAGGATTTGCGAATGTGTCCGCGTGAAAGCGCCTCCTTCACGTACTCCTCCATGGCCACATTCTCCGCTACCGACAGTGGATAGACCTTGCCACGAGGAGGAACGGCACCAGGTTGTAACTCGATGGCACAATCGTATGGGCGGTGCGGAGGGAGGGCAACCGCGCGCACCTTATCGAATACATCCCGGTACTCCTCGTATTCAGGAGGCAACAGAGAGGCCGAGGAAGTACACAGCAACTTGACAGGCCCATGGATGCAACTAGCCCCACACTGTGGTGACCACGAGAGGATCTCGGCCGATCTCCAATCGAAAGTCGGATTATGCTTCTGGAGCAAGTGGTACCCCAAGACCACCGAGTAGTGTGGAGACGAAATAACCTGGAAGCAGACCGACTCTCTGTGAACGGCACCAATGGCTATCCCCACTGGAAGGGTCTCATGAGTCACGTGTGGCGGCAGAAGGGGTCTGCCGTCTATCGCCAGTGGAGAACCTCGGACCTGCAGAGGAATGGAATTGGCGGCAGCGAACACACTATCAATGAACAAACCACCAGCACCAGATTCCACCAACGCCTGGGTCGTCACTGAGCCCCCGACCCAGGAGAGGACAACAGTGATCAGTGGTTTGTCAACACGGGAAACCGGGGACAAGGAGACTCCACCCAAGATCTGCCCCCGACAGGATCTCAGGTGCGAGCGTTTCCCGGACGGTTCGGACATGCCAACCAAAAATGCCCACCGAGACCACAGTACATGCATCGGCCCTCGCGTCTCCGGAGTACCCTCTCCCCCTCGGACAGGCGAGCAAAGCCCAGCTGCATGGGTTCATCCCCAGCCAAGTCATCCCCAGGAGGCGTGGGAGGAGAGGGAGGCACGGGTGGGACAGCAAAGGTAGGCGCCAATCTGTTAGGAGGCCTCCGCAGACTCTCCTTAAAGGAAGGTCTCTCCCTGAGTCTGGTGTCAATCAAAATCAGGAAAGAAATAAGAGACTCGAGCTCCACTGGTAGGTCCTTAGCTGCAACCTCATCCTTCAAGGCATCCGAGAGACCATGAGAGAAAGCAGCGACCAGAGCCTCATTATTCCAGCCCACCTCTGCTGCCAGGGTACGAAACTCAATGGCGTATTCAGCTATGGATCGTGAACCCTGTCTGATGGACATAAGGAGCTTCGCAGCAGAGGCAGCACGAGCCGGCACATCGAATACCCTCCGAAGAGAAGCAACAAAACCGGAAAACTCGGCAACCACCGGATTGTTGTTCTCCCATAAAGGGCTGGCCCAGGCCAAGGCCTTGTCCGAGAGCAGCGAAATTAAGAAGCCCACCTTTGATCTCTCAGTAGGAAAGGCATGTGGCAGCAACTCGAAATAAATGCCCACCTGGTTGAGGAAACCTCGGCACTGAGTTGGCTCTCCCCCAAAGCGCTGTGGAAGGGGGGCAGAACCGGACATACCCCGAAACACCGCAGGCGCAACAACAGGTGTCGGGGTAGACTCTGGCGCAACAACCGGAGCGGCAGTAGGAGCGGGCCCAGGAGCGACAACCGACCCATCGGCAACGGGAGCGAAATGAGCCGTGCGTTCAAGCAGGATTTGCAACGCCACGGCGAACTGACCCAACAGGTGATCCTGCTAATCAAGTCTGGCAACCAGCGTGGGTAGCGAGGATGGCCCTGTACCGTCAGAATTCATGGCTTGGTCCTAATGTCACGGAACCATGAACCAGACGTACAACAACAGATAAGTGAAAATAAGAAGGCTTTATTGAAAATCAAGCTGTAAAGCAAAAGTCCAAACGGATGGCAAAACCGAAGCAGAGTCTTTGCGAAGCCAGAGGTCAGGAGCCAGGAGGGTAGTCAGACGAAGCCGGGATCAGGAACCAGCAGGGTAGTCAGACGAAGCCAGGATCAGGAACCAGCAGGGTAGTCAGACGAAGCCAGGATCAGGAACCAGCAGGGTAATCAGACGAAGCCAGGATCAGGAACCAGAAGCAGCAGCAGTCTTAGAAGCATGTGAACACAGGAGGACCAAGCAAGGAACTGAAGCCACAGACCTCCTATATATATGAGCTAGGCATCCAGCTCCTCCCAGTGGGAAGGAGGAGCCGCAGAGTGGGAGGCTACAAGAAACCCAGAAACCAAGATGGCCGCCAGCACATGTCAAACGAAGGAGAACAGTAAGAAGGTAAGACCATGACAGTCAGGCTGCGGCTGTCAATATTAGAATATTAGCATGCATATGGAAAAAGGGGTTATACTCCAGAGATAAAGCTATAATCCTGCCACTTTATAAAACCCTGGTTCGGCCACACCTGGAGTATTCTGTACAGTTCTGGTCGCCAATCCGGAGAAAGGATGTGCTGGAACTGGAGAGAGTCCAAAGAAGGGCAACTAAACTAATTAGGGGATTGGAGGACCTTAATTATGAGGAGCAATTACAAGAGCTTAATTTATTCACCTTGGAGAGGAGACGCCAGAGAGGAGACATGATAGCGATCTACAAATACATCAATGGCGATCCTAGCATAGGAAGAAAACTATCACAAGGAGTGCAAGAAGACATCTGGCCACACAATGAGATTAGAGGAGAGGCGTTTTAACCTTATGCTGCGTAAGGGGTTCTTCACTGTAAGGGCGGTGAGAATGTGGAACTCTCTTCCACAAATGGTGGTAGCTGCAGGGAGTATGGGTACTTTTAAAAAAGACTCTTGGACGTGCATCTCACAGATCACAAGATTCAGGATTATGAGAAATGAGCAGACGGTGACACACACACACCTATACAGGTTGAACTGGATTGACTGATGTCTTTATTCAACCTCAACTACTTTGTAACTATATATATTTGCCTCATTTTTAACCTGGTTCTCTATGGTCCTGGTAACGGTTTATTGTTATGTTACTCATTACACGTTCACGCGCTGTTTCTTTGCATACCTGTTCGATGTTCACCCTGTGTGGGCAAACCATGGCTTGTTTTGACTTTTGAAATTTCAATAAAAATATTGAAACAGAAACAGTAAGGATCCCAACACTGAACCTTGAAGTACACCACTAATAAACTTAGATCATTCAGAGTACGAATCATTACCACTACTCTCTGAAATCTTTTTTTTTTGGCCAGTTTTCTATCAATTTACAAACTGATCTTTCCAATCCTGTAGACCAGGGGTGTTAAACTCAATTTCATTGTGGGCCGCATCAGCATTATGGTTGCCCTCAAAGGGCCGGTTATATCTGTAAGTTTAGATGTCCAGAGCACCCCACTCCCCTTTACACCCTTACATGAGATATCAAGAGTCACCCAACCTTCCTTACATCACAATGCACCCACTTACCTTGTGCTGCTGCCAGAAAGAAGATGCAGGTGGATCTGGGAAGAAGTGCAGGGTCTGGAGGAGAACCAGAGGAAGGCTGGAGTCAGCTTCCAGAGTCTGCTGAATGCGGAGACCAGGGGAGGCAGAGGCAAGGTGGTGTTGCGGCTGCATGGAGAGGCACAGGATCTGTAAGAGGAGTTCTGTCCTCCTCTCTGCTGCGGACTGCTGAGAAAGGTGGGCAAAGATGAGCCTTTCTGCAGCTGCACATTGGAGTGCAGAATCTGCCAAAGGAGTTCTGTCTTCTCTGCTGCTGACTACAGAGACAAGGTGAGGGCAGAGACAAAGGGGGGGGGGGGGGTGCCGCAGCTGCAGGAGAGGTGCGAGGGCCACATGAAATGGCCTGGGGGGCCACATTCAGCCCACAGGCCTTGTGTTTGACACATGTACTGTAGACTTTGCTCTACACATTAGCCGTGTGTGGGGAACTGTGTCAAATGCTTTTGCAAAATCCAAGTATACTACATCCAGAGCCACCCCTCTATCCAAGGGTTTACTTACATCCTCATAAAAAGAAGTCAGATTTGCTTGACAACTTCTGTCTTTCATGAATCCATGCTGTCTGTTGATAAAAATATTTATTTTCAGCAAGAACTCATCCATGTGGTCTTTTATTAAACTCTCCAATATCTTCCCAACTATAGAAGTTAAACTAACAGGTCTATAGTTACTTTGCAAAGACTTTGAGGTACAGCTGCCATAACTCTGTTATCTTCTTACAGGGCGGGTGATCCTCCTTCACATAAAAGTGGCCCCAGTGGCGGATTCTCCACGGGACCACTTTTATGAGCGGTGGGAGAGTTGTCCCTACCCCGCAGCTTCCTGGACGATTTCCCCGCTTACCGGTGCCGTCAGTAGCAGGGAAAACTATCCGGTACATCCATGTCCCAGGCAGGAAGTCAAATGAGGGCAAGCTGTCCCCACTTGACTCTAGCCTTGGATGACTGGAGCGACATCATACATCGCTTTCTCCCAACAGCCTTGAAGGGCCCATTTTTTTTTCATGCTTAAAAAAAATGAAATTTTTACAATTTACAAATGCAGCAATTTAGAAATTGGATGAAAGGTTTAGCACTGGGAAACATGTTGTGATAGATAAGTAGTGAATTTTATACACAACTATATAGATCAGATTAAAATAAAATGAGGAAAGAGGGGCAGAGGGACTTCGTTCCAAATAAGGGACAGTCCCTTGAAATCAGGGACAGTTGAAAGCTATGTTAAAGAGCAGTGCCAAAAATAAAAGAAAATACGGTGAGCTGCATTTTTTCACACTGCAAACGCATGTACATGTACAGAAATGCAGCACAGCACACATAAAAGCCCAAAGAAGGAAGTGATCTCAATCTAGGTTCACACATATATGAATTGGATGCGGGTTTCCCCACATCTGATTCCCATGACAGGAGAATGTGACTCCATATTAGGGATAGACTGATATGGTTTTCTCAGGGCCGATACCGATATTTTGGTCACAACATATCAGTATCGACCGATAAGGACCAATATTTTGTACAGTTAAAGTTTTGAAAGAAAAAAGACAATTTTTGAAACAAATCTGGTACTGAACATGTTTATTTTTGTTTAATGCTTAATGGCTGACTTGCTGGCACCCTGTGGTGGGTGGCTGGCTGGCACCCTGTGGTGGGTGGCTGGCTTGCTGGCACCCTGTGGTAGGTGGCTGGCACCCTGTGATGGATGGCTGGCTGGCTGGCACCCTGTGGTAGGTGGCTGGCACCCTGTGGTGAGTGGCTGGCACCCTGTGGTAGGTGGATGGCTATCACAGGGGCTGTGGGTGGCTGGCTGGTACAGGGCCTGTGGGCGGCTGGCTGGTACAGGGCCTATGGCTGGCTGGTACAGGGCCTGTGGGTGGCTGGCTGTCTGGAACCCTGTCTGTGGATGGCTGGCTGTCTGGCACCATGTGGTGGGTGGCTGGATGTCTGGCACCCTGTGGTGTGTGGCTGGCACCCTGTGGTGGGTGGGTGGCTGGCACAGGGGCTGTGGGTGGTTGGCTGGTACGGTGGCTGGCTGGTACAGGGCCTGTGGGTGGCTGGCTGTCTGGAATCCTGTCTGTGGATGGCTGGCTGTCTGGCACCATGTGGTGGGTGGCTGGATGTCTGGCACCCTGTGGTGGGTGGCTGGCATCCTGTGGTGGGTGGCTGGCTGGCACAGGGGCTGTGGGTGGCTGGCTGGTACAGTGCCTGGCTGGCTGGTACAGGGCCTGTGGGTGGCTGGCTGTCTGGCACCCTGTATGTGGGTGGCTGGCACCCTGTGGTGGGTGCTAGCTGGCTGGCACCCTGTGGTGGGTGGGTGTCTGGCACAGGGGCTGTGGGTGGCTGGCTGGTACAGTGCCTGAGGCAGGCTGGTACAGGGCCTGTGGATTTGGGTGGCTGGCTTGTAGAGGGCCTGTGGGTGGCTGGCTGGCTGGTAAAGGGCCTGTGGCTGGCTCGCTGGTAAAGGGCCTGTGGCTGGCTCGCTGGTACAGTGCCTGTGGCTGGCTGGCTGGCTGGTACAGGGCCTGTGGCTGTGGGTGTCTGGCTGCTACCGGGCTGCTGTGGGTGGGTGTTGTAAGATTCTGGTACCTTCGGTACCCTTCCAGCCCATTTCTTCCGCATTGCGTCCCACCTTTTCAGCTAGGTGGAACGCATATACCTGCCTATCTCTTTAAGCCGCATGACGTCATCACTAGGCGCCGCTCTGAGCGGCTATTTCAATCGCCGGCTTTCACTCACAAGGTGTTCGTGCAAACCGCCTGTTATACAGCCTTGTCTGACGCTGCCGAAGCCTCCAGCTATTTCCCCAATATCTGGATAGACCGGAGTCTCGCTACTTGATCCTGTATCTCGCTACTTGATCCTGTATCTCGCTACTGATCCTGTATCTCGCTACCTGATCCTTAGCTCACTACCGGACCCCTCACCTCTCTAAACCAACTAGTGATAAGTACCCCGCAGGGGATTCCTTCCTATCAACTTACACGATCTACTCTTGCATACTAAAGACTGTTGCTATCTATGCATTACTATTTCTATCATCTGCACTGTTACATAGATTGCTAGCTCTTGAGTCTACTACCAACTATATCTTAGTCTCGCTACTTGATCCCGTATCTCGCTACTTGATCCTGTATCTCGCTACTGATCCTGTATCTCGCTACTTGATCCTATATCTCGCTACTGATCCTGTATCTCGCTACCGGATCCTTATCTCATTACTGGACCCCTCACCTCTCTAAACCAACTAGTGATAAGTACCCCGCAGGGGATTCCTTCCTATCAACTTACACTATCTACTCTTGCATACTAAAGACTGTTGCTATCTATGCATTACTATTTCTATCATCTGCACTGTTACATAGATTGCTAGCTCTTGAGTCTACTACCATCTATACCCTTGCACTAAGTTAGTATCTCCTGTACATTCATCTGCTGTCCCCTACCACCTGTTACTTGTACATGATTGCTAACCTACCTGCATACTATCTATCACCATCTGCTAACACTCCTGAACATCACTACTCACGCCTGTCCTTTCAGCACATCACCTCTATACTATCGCATACAAACTATCACTCCAGGAACATCTTATCTGAGTGTCTGTATATGTGCATGCTGAAGCAGGCTGGGCCACAATGATGAGTCTGGAGAGTTGGATATGGTGATTCAACACATCTCTACAGGACTACTGAGTGGAAATTCTGCAGCTGCAAATTCAGTTCACTAAAACAAACGCCAGAGCGTTACAGGTGTATGGCTGTGATACACTCCCGCGAGACTAAACCAGACGAGGCTGTCCAAGGCGAGGGAGGCTGCCTAAGAAGGCAGAATGACGTCACAAAAATATCTGCAATATCGCTCAGTTCCGGGGCCGATAACGATATATCGGGGAAAGTGCATATCGGCCCCCGATATATAAAAGAAAGCTCTATTTGTGGGGATAAAAAAGGACATCAATTTTATTTGGGTACAACGTCGCACGATCCCCCAATTGTCAGTTAACCACTTCTGGACCAGAAAGATATGCCCCCTTAATGACCAGGCCATTTTTTGTGATTCAACACTGTGTTAATTTAACTGACAATTGCGCGGTCGTGCGACCCCGTACCCTAATAAAATTGATGTCCTTTTTTTCCCATAAATAGAGCTTTATTTTGGTGGTATTTGATCACCTCTGCGATTTTTATTTTTTGCGCTATAAACAAAAAAAGAGTGACAATTCTGAAATAAAAAAACAATATTTCACATTCTGCTATATAACATTCCCAATAAAAAAAATGTAAAAAACAATTTTTTTCATCTTTTTAGGCCAATTCGTATTCTGTTACATATTTTTGGTTAAAAAAATCCCAATAAGCATATTTTTATTGGTTTGCGCAAAAGTTATCGCGTCTACAAACTAGGGGAAAGATTTCATTTATATTTATTTTAGTAATCAGTCTGAGCCTAGGGGAGTGTTTTCTAACTGTGGGGGGAGGGACTTGTGGAATGCACACATAAATAGGATGATCACAGGCGCTCTGTGTTCATTCCAGAGAGAACAACGGTCTGCTGTGTTTACAACAGCAGACCGTCGTTGTCTCTCAGCGGGGAGCGATCGCGGGTGCCCGGCAGCAATCGTGACCGCCGGTCCCGTGGATTGGCTTCCTAATGGGGGCGTGCGCCCCTAGGAGCGCACCTACGAATCGCCGTACAGGTACAGGGGTTCGCACAGCTGAGCCAGCATTCTGCAGTATATCTGCGGCGGGAGGACGGCAAGTGGTTAAATGTAGTGCCATATCGCAAAATGGCCTTGTCATTATGGGGGGTAATACCTTCCGGTCCAGAAGTGGTTAAAAAGGGCCCTGTGCGTCTTTGGGTCTAAATCAGGTGCAAATTCAGGTAAAAATTCAGACCTGAGTCAGTGAACAGGGACGCACTGGATGCCATGCTGTGAACCGCGGCTGCAGCATATGTGAACCAAGCGTTAGGGAAACGCAAGCAAACTCTTAGGAAAAACGCACTGCGCACGCATGTAAACACGTGTCAAGCGCACATGTGTATGCGAAATACACAGCTTCTGATAGGAATGGGCCCTGCAGTGCACATGATAGGATGACAATGGTGTAACCTAGGCTCACTGAAATCCATTCACTTTTCCTGCCAAACACACGTCCATCTGCATGCTGTCTGTGTGCAAAGCCCTCCATGGAGTGAGGGGCGGGGTCAGTGATGAGGAGGCGGAGCGGTGAGCCCCGCCCAGCAGAGGGCGTGTGACAGGAAGTGATTGTGTCGTGTCTGTAGATGTGTTGAATGGTGACATGTGAGTGGCGGACGGAGGAGGGATCGCTCCGTACTGAGGACAGACATGACTGAGGGCTGCTGAGCCGCCTAGGTAAGGGGGGTGACGGATCTCCATGGACAGTCCGATCTATACAGTGCAGTGATCGGTGTGTGTAGGCCGGGGAGATCGCTGGTGGGGGAGGGGTGCGGGATCTGTCCATTGATGATAAGGCCATGTGCTCCGCACAATGGATCCCCAATCTCCCGGACACACACGTGGAGGGAGACTCCTCTCCTCTCATTTAAAGGGGCCGCACAGCAATGCACGCTGTGTACACAGTGGGGCGCTGTACAGCAGAATGTTGGTGTCTTCTGTATACATGTGCTGGCACTGCCATGCTCCTATCACACCTGAGTGTTGTCATTCCATAGTAAACCCAGACACAAACATTTTATTACATTGCGGTTTACCAATCATTAGATGTGGTGGCTGCATTTGTTTTCTTTTTTCCTTTACTCTCATCTGGTGATCTAACCAGTAAGAGCCGGTTCACATATGTGCCATGTCAGACATCGCATGTGATTCGGAGCGCACCGCTCTGCAAATTGCATGCGATGTGTGTGCGATGTGAATTCAGCCATACAGATTCTAAGGCTGAATTTGCATTGGATTCAGACTGAACACGCACAGGACCCTTTTTTGGGTCCGCACCAGAATCATATCGCATGGGTGTTCACATCTATGCGATCCGATTCATGTCCGAACTGACAGTTCGCACTGCGATATGCAAATTGATCTGGGGGTGTCGTTAACTTTGTATTGACACCCCCAGCAAATCGCATAGGGCAGTGTGAACTGCCTGCGAGTTGAATGCGATGCGGGAACCCACTGTGGATTTGCATATATGTGAACTGGGACTAAGCCCCGGTTCACACTTCTGCGTGCGAGTTTAGCCATACAGTTTGTATGGCTAAATTCGCATCGCACCCGCAGCAAACACGCACAGGAGGCATTTTTGCTGCCGCATCAGGATCGGATCGCACAGTGGTTCACACTTGTGCGATCCGATCCTGTGCGAACTGCACGATCGCACTGCGATATGCGATCAAACTGGGGGTGTCGTTAAGATTACAGTGACACCCCCAGCGTATCGCATATGGCAGTGTGAACTGCCGGGGGTGCGTGTGCGATGCGGGAACAGGCTGCGAATTCGCAGCCTTCCCGCATCGCATAAGTGTGAACCGGCACTAAAGCCTGGTACACACAGGGCTGAAAATTGGCCAGTTCAGCAGGAACCATGTGTGTACAGGCGTCTGTTTAAAGCAGTTGTATACTCAGTAAAAAAAAAAAAAACCTGCAGGACAAAGGCATAATGAGCTAGTATGCATCACATACTAGCTCATTATGAAATACCTTAGAACGAAGCCCCGACGCGGTCGCCTGGAAAACGCTAAGGGCGCTGTCATGTTGCCTCGTCGTCTCTTTCTGGTTCTGCGGCTCCGGCGCTGTGAGTGGCCGGAGCCGTGATGATGTCATGCACGGGAGTTTCACTTTCAGGCAAGGAGCTGAAGTCAGTGGCTGCTTGCAGGGCAAATATCTCCTAAACCATGCAGGTTTAGGAGATATTAATTGTACCTACCGGTAAGTCTTATTATAGTCTTACCTGTAGGTAAAAGTCAAATAGCGAAGTATACTACCGCTTTAACA
Organism: Pelophylax lessonae; assembly: GCF_965119305.1. Classification (NCBI taxonomy): domain Eukaryota; kingdom Metazoa; phylum Chordata; class Amphibia; order Anura; family Ranidae; genus Pelophylax; species Pelophylax lessonae. The sequence goes on along the minus strand of NC_138769.1, from coordinate 580,302,734 downwards.
GAAGCCAGTCTAACCAATTGCATGCTGGGAATCCAGCACTTACAGCCAATGGCTGTGAGCACTGATCAATGTATTCTGGGGGGGTGCAAGAGTGCAACAAGGGAGATCCCAACATTACATGTGTTAAAGGAGTTGTAAAGTCAGAAGGTTTTTGTATCCTAATGCATAGAATGCATTAGAATAAAAAGCCTCCCCAGCACCCCCTAATACTTACCAGAGCCCCCTCTTTATCCAGCAATGTCCACAAGTTCCTCAGCCGTCCCTCCTGATTGGCTGAGACACAGCAGTGGCTCTATTGGCTCCCGTTGCTGTCAGTTAGTCTGTTAGCCAATCAGCAAGGGGGGTGAACAGCTGCTCTGGGCCTGAATGGACACACAGAGATGCAGCTCGGCTCAGTTGACCCCATAGCAAGCTGCTTGCTGTGGGGGCACTCGTTAAGAGGGAGGAGCCAGGAGCAGCAAAGAGGGACCCAAGAAGAGGAGAACCTGGGCGGCTCTGTGCAAAAAAACACAAGACTTTACAATCACTTTAATATGGGGATCTATCTGTTTTAAGTGTTGCCAGTCAGTTTTTCAAAAGAACAAGCTCTCTTACAGATGTAGCAGTTGGAGGGATGAGACAAACCATTTACCACTGACAGGTGCTTACAATGATCAGCTTTGAAAAGTCCTTTATCTCATAAGGAAAAAAAAAAAAAGCTGCTTGCTGTAACTGCTTATAAAATATTTTCTGGAGTTTGTACTCCTGCACCGAAATTTCGGCTGCCAAAAATAGGATTTTCAGCGTTGGGCCAAAAGAAAAAAAAAGTGTAGATAATGGCTGCCAAAAACGCCAGCGATTTTTGCCTTGCTTGTGATGTTTTTAATAGGTCATGTGACTCAAATATTGCACCCGTGTTGTTGCTTTGTTTTCAATGGGGAGGTGCTTTTTTTTGGTGCGGGTTGCCTAGTATGCACCAGAAATGCAGCAAGCAGGATTTTTACTCTGCTTCAAAAGGTGCCAACAAATTCATAGTTATTTAAATTCTTTATATTAATTAAAAATATTAGAACAATTTTTTTTTTAACCGTTAATTGCAGTTTCAGCCAAGTGCATCCTGAATTTTCGGTTTCAGCACCAACATTTTCATTTCGGTGCACCACTTGGAGTTTGGCATCAGTTGAAGTGTGAATTGAAATCTGCTAGCACTCCCCACCCCCCTAGACTGACAACAGCTGTCCAAAGGTGTCCCCTGTGCTCCGTTATCCACTCTATTACAGAAGGTGTGTTACTGGCAGGATTTTTAGGGGAAATGAGGGAAAAAGCCTTAAAAGAATGCAGCCACCACATCTAATTATTGGCAAGCTGCAATATAATACATTTTTGGTTTGGGGTTTAATGCTGCTTTAGCCCCTGGTCACACAGGTGCGACTTGTCAGGTCAAATCGCATGACAAGTCGCACCCTATTGTCGGCAATAGAACTGTGGTGCCGCACCATTTTGAAATGAACTACTTCTGGCGATTTTAGGTGCGACTTGCAAAGACGTGTACATGAAGCCGCACAGAGGTCAGCCAAGTTGCACCTGAAGTCGCACTGACATGTGGCTTTGGAATCGTTCAGTGTGAACCTAGATCAAAGAATTCCAAATCTTCTCACCTGAACGTTGGGATGATTATCACCCATTGCTGGAAAAAGTACCTGAGTTTTCTTGGGGGAGAATAGACTTTAGTGGGAGTGGCTGCAAAGACGTGTATGTGTGTTTATCAGGACACTCCTATTTAAAGATGAATTCCTGGAATTTTTTTTTTTCTCCCATGCAGGGGGGGGGGGGGGTGTTAGAGCTTGCACTGCATGGGCTAATTGCTAGTTTTTGTATAGCAGTGAGGGGAACAGAGGTATACTTACCTAATCCACCAATCCTCCCAGCGCAAGACCGGTCCTTTCAGGTCCTGCCCCCCAGTCTTGTGCAGTGGACTGTTCCTGACCTCATCACACTCATAGGCCGGCTCTGGACGTGAGGATGGCAGGAACAGTCCACCGCTGGACATGGGGGAGAGCTGTTTTCTGGAAGATGGTCTTTCTGTGTGCCCCCTGGACAAAACAAGCAGTTAACCCATGCAGTGTGGGCACAGCCTCACTGCATGGGGAAAAAAAAAAACATTTCCAGAGTTCTCCTCTTCTCCTCCGTCTTTGCAGCCGCTCCCACTAATGTATTTTCTGCCCCTAAAAAAACTCAGGTACTTTTTCAAGCAACAGGTGATAATCATCCCAACGTTCAGGTGAGAATATTTGGAATTCTTAAGTCTAGGTTCACACTGAATGATTTCAAAGGCCACATGTAAGGGCTCTTTCACACGGGCGATCAGTTTTTTGGTTCCGCTCCGGTCCTTTTTTTTTTGTTTCACGGAGCGGATGACACTTGTGTCATCCACTCCGTAGGTCCGCATATCATCCCATCCGTTTGCGGATGATATACGGACATAATGTATGTCTATGGCATTCCGCATCTCAGCGGATGACACCGCTGACATCCGATTTTTTTTTTTTTTTTTTGCTTCCGTTCCGTTTTTTGAACGGAGGAAAAATAGGGTTCTGTTCCGTTCCAAAAAACGGAACAGAACTGAAAGGACGCAAATCGGATGTCAGCGGATGGTATTCCGCTGACATCCGCAATGCCATTGACTTACATTATGTCCGCATATCATCCGCAAAAAAATAGGATGATTTGCGGACATACGGAGTGCCAGTGTGAAAGGGCCCTTAGTGTGACTTCAGGTGTGACTTGGCAGACAACTGTGTGACTTCATGCACAGATGTCTATGCAAGTTGCACCTGAAATTGCCTAAATTAGTGCAGGAACTACTTTTTAAAATCGGTGTGGCACTGCAAAGTCCATGGGGCCACCAAGGCAGAATTCTGCAGTTGTACTACAAGGCAAATGTGCAAATAAAATGCCCTTACTTTTTTGCTTATGTTCACACTATTCACACCAGCCCCTGTTCTACAACATCAGCTGGTACATGTGCGGTTCGGCAGGAGGATCACTGTATTCCGTACGCGCTGAGCTTGGAACATCACGTCGTTCACTTTTTTTTTTTTTTTTAACAAACTTTGCGATCTCACACAGACATTTCGATAAAGTGGTTACAGTCCCTACAATCTGCTCTGTTAGGTTACAGTATCTGACCCACTGCATGACTTTTATATTTAAAAAAACCATAACAAAACTATATCTACTGTATTTCAGACGTCTCCCAGCGCTCGCGTGACCAGCCGCCTCTCTCGCCTTCCCGTCTGACAGCTGCAGTGGCATGGGCTAAAACCCCTGCTGACGTTAGCTGGGAAGAGAGAGGCAGCCGGTCATGTGAGCGCTGGGAGATGCTCTGAAATACGGTAGATATAGGCTTTATATATATATATATGGACATACAGTGGGGCAGATATTGTTTCCTTCAGAGCAGAGTGTAGGGACATTAAACTGTTATAAAAGCATTAGGAGGGAGGATAGGGGAAAGGGGGACAGAGGAGGGCTGCGGATGAAGGAGGCAAGTACACTGACCGTGGTGTCAGGGCTCAACAGCCGTGATAAACCGTGGTCAGATTAGAGGGGAGTGCGAAACCAGGCAGGATCAGCCATATTTTTCAGGTGATGGAAGGGACCAAATGACACAGCATATGCACTGGGCTGTATAACATGCTTTAAGGGGACAGGATCCATTTTTTATTTTTTGGGTTACAAATCTTTTAGGTTCAAATAGTTGTCAAGTGGTGCAAGGCAGACAATTGCCTCTCAGCTGCACTGAGAAAAAAAAAGTAGGGCATGCAGTACTTTTTTCAGCACACACCACTGCAACAATATGATTGTACAATCTCCTTTGGATCTAACAGAAACTATGTAGTACAAAGGCCTGCCTGATTGATTGGATAGTTTAAGCAGTTCCTTAAGGCCCCTTTTACCCCAACTTTCTTATCTGGTCCGCCCTTCCTTTTTTTTCAGGCGCACCTGATCGGATGCTCCATGCATTACTATGGAGCAGCGAGTGTCAGCAGAGACATCTCTGCTGACACCCGCTGCTATCCGATATGATCCTGTCTGTGAAATCCGGACGGATGGAAACCCTATTTTCCATCCATATCTGGAGGATCAGATTGGTTAAAAACGGACAGGCGGACTGTTTTCATCCGATCTCCCATAGAGGAGAGTGGGGCTCTGACAGCTCTGTCTCTGCACAGTGAGCGGAGACAGACCTGTTATCCGCCTGCTTAGCGGGGATTGGCGGATCGATCCCCGCTGAGCAAAACGGAATCCGCTGGGCACACTGCCCATGTGAAAGGGGCCTAAGCCTAGTACACACTATTTTTTATTTATTTTTTTAAATTCAACCCAGCAGGGCTAAACAAATAAAAATCTGACCGCTCACGAGGAGCCGCTGTACTAACTACTAGGGCTGCAACTAACGTTTATTTTCATAACCGATTAGTTGGCCGATTTATTGTTTAGATTGTTCAACTAATAAAAAAAAAGGTTGGTATATAATTTAGTTAACCACTTGCCGACCGCCGCAAGTACATATACTGCGGCGGTTAGCCCCTCACAGGCAAAGTGACGTATGGGTACGTCACTAGCCTGTGAGGCTCTAGGGAGCGAGCGATCGCCACCGGAGGCACGATCCCGCGCGGTCACGGACCCCCCCCCCCGCGCTTGTGACTGGCGGACCCGATGTCCGCCAGTCACTTGGCGATCGTCGGTGGAGAGGGAGAAAGGCAGGCGGCTGATGTAAACAAGCCGCCTGTCATTCTCCCTGTGTAGAAACAGTGATCATATGGTTCTACTATGTAGGACCGTTGATCACTGTTCCTACAGCTCAAGCCACAGCCAATCACAGTTAGAATCACGCCCCTAGAAACACACACCACCCCTCCCTCTCAAAAAAAGTTAACCCCTTCACTACCAGTGTCATTTTACAGTAACAGTGCATATGTATAGCACTGATTACTGTAGAAATGTCGCTGGTAACCTCAAAAATGTCAGTCAAGGGTCCGATCTGTCCGCCCCAATGTCGCAGTCCCGCAAAAAAAAATCGCAGAACGCCGCCATTACGCGTTAAAAAAAAAAACAACAAAAATGACAAAAATCTTTCCCTTTGTTAGTAAACGTGATAACTTTTGCGCAAACCAATCAAAATACGCTTTTTGCGATTTTACCAAACAAATGTAGCATAAAACAAATTGGCCGAAAATGTTAAAAAATTCTGATTTTTACATTTTTTTTGGGGGGGAATTTCATATAAAAAAAAAATGTGAAAAGTATTGTTATTTTTGCAAAATAGTCGCTCTTTTTTTGTTTATAGCGCATGATCAAAAATTCGTTTAGGTGCAATTGTCCGTTAAAGTCACGCAGTGCCGAATCGCAAAATACCCCCTGGTCAGGAAGGGGGTAAAGATCTTCCGAGGCTTAAGTAGTTAATCTTAAATATCTATATGCAGTGTTAATTATAAATATCCAGCTATATAGTTGGATCAGAGGTTTAAATGTGGTATATATCAGACTCCGAGATCAAAATTTTTAAAATTAGAAAAAAACCTAAAACACTGTTTTGCAAATTTTCAGACCGGATTGTTCTATAATATTCATGACAGACTCCCTTGTAATAGGCAGGTAGCTTAATACAAGCTCGCTGCGCCTGCTGTCACTTATGCTGGACATACACAAACTAACTTTTCTTTAGAAAATATTAGAAAACATTCATCTGATTTTCCAACCATTAGTTGGGTCCATTTGGTGTTCATTTTCAACCACAGTGACAGGAAAATTCAAAGGCGCAGAATGGAAAACTTCTCAATCAAACAAATCTTCAAATAGTGAATGTGGTTTTTGCTCAGAAGTTATTCATTTTAAAATTGAGTGTTAAAACAACACTCGTCCATTCAAAAAATATACAAATAACATTTTTATATTACAGTAGTACTAAAAGCTGATACTTTTTTTTTTTTTTCCTGGATATAATAATTTTAAGTATAATTTACAATACTGGTAAACTTTTACTTTAGGTACCTTTCACACTTGTGCGACTTTTTCTGCGATTTGGAACTGCAAAGTCACAGAACAAGTCGTACTCCATGATTTGCAATGAGTACCGTTCATATCTGTACGACTTCAAAGTAGTCCCTGAACTATGTTGGGCTGATTTTAATGCGTTTTGTGGTTCAAAGACATAGGCATTGCTTCGAGACCAGTCAAAATTGCAGTAAAATCATGACTTTTAGGTCGCACAAGTGTGAAAGGGGCCTTAAATGTCATTGTAATGCCTTACATTACCTCCAGTCTATCAGCCTCCAGCTTCCCTGGGTTCAGATGCTAATCTTCCCTGCACAGAGCCTTTAAAGTGATTGTAAATGTTGGATTTTTTTGTTATTTTTTTAAACAATTGTGTCATACTTATCTGCTCTATGTAATGGTTTTGCACAGAGCAGCACTGATTCTCCAGAGCAGCAAAGTATATTACTGTATAGAGTGTCCCTAAAGAAAGGTAAAAAAAAACCTCTGCCTTTGGAATCACTTGGTTCCTTCTCTTGCCCAGGACTAAAGGCTCGTACACACTTGACGGAAATCGGACAAAATCTCTCTCATGCTCAGCGGTCATAACCGTTTTGTAGACAGTGCATAAATGTTCACGCAATTTCTCCTCCTATTTTTTTTTTTGGGGACATTTGTTCCTAGACTTCCAGGTCGTCGGCAACTTCAAATCATGGGCGGTCTTTCGTATCCGATTTTTCGCAGACAGACTGCATACACATTAACCACTTAAGCCCCGGAGGATTTGGCTGCTAAACGACCAGGGGGTATTTTGCGATTCGGCACTGCGTGACTTTAACGGACAATTGCGCGGTCGTGCGACGCTGTACCTAAACAAATTTGGCGTCCTTTTTTTCCCACAAACAGAGCTTTATTTTGGTGGTATTTGATCACCTGTGCGATTTTTTTTTTTTTTTTTTTTTTTTTTTTTTTTTTTATCATGCGCTATAAACAAAAAAAGAGCGTAAATTTTGCAAAAATAACAATATTTTTCACATTTTTTTATATGAAATTCCCCCCAAAAAAAATGTAAAAATCAAAATTTTTTAACATTTTCGGCCAATTTGTTTTATGCTACATATGTTTGGTAAAAAAAATCGCAAAAAGCGTATTTTGATTGGTTTGCGCAAAAGTTATTGCGTTTACTAACAAAGGGAAAGATTTTTGTCATTTTTGTTGTTTTTTTTTTTTAACGCGTAATGGCGGCGATCTGCGATTTTTTTTTTTTTTTTTTTTTTTTTTTTTTTTTTTTTTTTTTTTTTTTTTTTTTTTGCGGTACTGCGACATTGCGGCGGACAGATCGGACCCTTAGCTGACATTTTTGACACTTTTGGGGTTACCAGTGACATTTCTACAGTAATCAGTGCTATATATATGCACTGTTACTGTAAAAATACACTGGTAGTGAAGGGGTTAACTTTATTTGGAAGGGAGGGGCTATGTGTGTCCCTAGGGGCGTGCTTTCTACTGTGATTGGTTGTGGCTTCAGCTGTATGAACGGTGATCAACGGTTCTACATAGTAGAACCGTATGATCATCTCTCATACACAGGGGAGAATGACAGGCAGCTTGTTTACACAAGCCGCCTGACTTTCTCCCTTTCCCCCCGCCGATCGCAGAGTGAGCGGCGGACATCGGGTCCGCCGGTCACACGCGCGGGGGGGTCCGTGACCACGCGGGAGCTGGAGCGCGCCTCCGGGGGCGCGCGCTCGCTCCCTAGACCCTCACAAGCAAGCAACGTAGACCTATGTCAGTTTGCCTGTGAGGGGCTGACCGCCGACGTAGATAGTCATGCGGCGGTCGGCAAGTGGTTAAATGAAAATTGGTCATCTGGGGACGGACGATAAAAATTTTGGTGTTTGTCCCTCCGTTTTTTTTTTTTTTTTTTTTTTTGAAAATGTCGGCATTGGCTGGTGAAAGTTGTGTACACACCAGCCGAAGTGTGTACTCCACTTAAGGCCCTGTTCACACCTGAGAGGTTTTCAGCTTGTAAAATGCTCATCTCTGAAATCTCAAAATGCCCAACAAGGAAAATCCTATTAATTTCTATGGCCCCTGTTTACATCTGAGCATTTTGTCACCTGAAGCAAAACACCTGAAGCTCAAAAAAGTACATGAACTTCTTTTTTGGCAGATTACAAGCGTTTTTGTTAGATGTCAATGCCTGCCTCCAAACACCTGCAAAAAATGCCTGAAAACGATACGCTTAGGTGTGAATTGAGCCTAAATTTCCCATGAGGCATTGCTTCTCACACATTCACAAGTTCTCTGCAATCTATTGACTTCCATTGATGGTGTACTGAGCTGTATGTGCATATTTTCTGATGTATAAACAAATAATGCATTCTGTATGCAGGCCAACTAATCGGCTGACCAACTAATCGATTATGAAAATAGGTGACTATTAGTTGTTTCAGCCCTACTAATTACCTGATGTTAGTACAGCCATCTCCCCTGCTGTGCTATGGTGTTCTGACAGATGGGCGCCCCCTACTAGAACACTCTGGTCAGCACTCTAAGCCATTGGGAGCCGATCATAAGCTGGCCATGGGCCGGTTTATATTGAACCAGCCAATGGCTTCGGACATTTGGCCCGTGTGTACTAGGCTTTATGGTGGTCAAACAGACTTCAATTTTATTATCTGGATCAAAACAAACGTATCAGAACAGAAGCTAACTGAATAGCCATAACCTCCCTTCCAATCAATTTATACTATATTAGATCATTTATAATATATTTTTAGTTTAGATCAGATTTTTTTAGCCAGAACAGAAAATACCGATTGTTTTGCATCAATCAGCAGTACGGAGATTATTCCATCATAGATCTGATCGTATTTTGATCAATTGGATTATGAAGTGCCATGGTGTAAATGGAAATACGATGAATATTTTACACTCATATCTTCCTACTATCAATCAAATTTGCTTTCCAGTGTGTGCGACATTACTTGATCTTGTGACCGACGATTGATTATTCCTATTGGGAGAGATCAGTCAGAGTAAAAAAATCAATGACTAGCCAGTAGCCACTCCTGTATGACTACCGTTTTACATTTAGTTTTAGGAGATCTAAAGTTGATTGGACAAAGATAGTATGGTCAGATTGTATTGTATTGTATTGTATATGGTGAGGCTAAGATCAAAACTAGAAAACATGTGGACCAACATCAACAAAAGGTAGAAAATTCAGTGGACCATTTTGTTCTGTATTTGAGGATAGATCTGAAGGAGAATGTACAGTCTGATTGCATAGTGCTTGGTGAGCTTAAAGTGGTTGTAAACCCCAGTCATGAAATTTGAACTAAGCCCAAATATATGTAGTGTTTACTTATCTCTCTCCAAAGCTCCAAGTGGTGTTTCTCTCTGGTGCTTCGTTCCTCTGTTATCAGCATGAGTCACTTCTGAGCTAAATTTGTGTCGGGGGTGGGAGGCTCAGAACAGTCTATTTAAAACACAGCTTTGCATGATCCTTCATTCCTCTGCCTATGTGGGGAGGGGCAACAAACTTTTCTCCAATCAGTTCTCCACAGTGTCTCAGGGCTTTAAAGAGATTGTAAAGTCTTGTTTTTTTGTTTTTCAATAAAAATAACAAACGTTTTACTTAGCCTCCTCTGTGCAGTTGGTTTTGCACAGGGCAGCCCATATCCTCTTCCTTTCAGGTCCCTCTTCGGCTCTCTTGGCCCATCCCTTTGAGTGCCCCCACAGCAAGCAGCTTACTATGGAGGCACCTGAGCTGAGTCACAGCTCAGTGTGTCCATTCAGACACGGAACTGCGGCTTGGCCCCAGCTCCTTCTCTCTCCTCATTGGCTAGTTGACCTTGACAGCAGCGGGAGCCGCTGCTGTGTCTTAGCCAATGAGTAGGCGAGTCCTGGACGGCTGAGACAGTGGTAGACATCGCTGGATCGAGAGGAGGCTCAGCTAAGCATTAGGGGGGCTGCTGCACACAGAAGGTTTTTTTTTTTATCTTAATGCATAGAATTGTCCTCCAATGATCAAAGAAGTACACTGCAGAAGACATTCATGGTTCTCTGTAGTCCAGTTATCATGTTACATTTACCCTGAGATGTTGGAAAAGTCATTCTAGCAGCATAGCACTAATCAAGATCAAGGAATGGTTTGATCACGTAACAGACCACAATAGTCATAAAAGAAAGCTCAATAAGGCATCATAGTTATCTATGCTTGAGTAATAGAAAAGCAGACTGCTCAGCCACCTGCTGTACCCCATTACCAGGGTAAACAATGCTAGCAAATACAAGTTTGGCAATTGGGAGTATCCAATAATATCATCTACTATGTGATTGGGTAAGCAAAGGAGAGAGAAGAAAAAGGAAGTAGAAGAGATGAAAGTGGACTCGACCTTGCACCCCACGTCCCCAAGACCCAGACAACTGGAGATCGCCTAAGTGCTACCATTTAGGTAGCGCAGCCATGGTTCCCACACTTTATCAAACATTTTCATTTAACATAGCTGACATACGTTCATATATCATAATCCATGAGAGTTTATGTCTGAGCTGCTTGAATGGTAGGACAGGGGACCTCCAAGACCTAGCAATCATGATTTTTGCAGCCATGAATATGAAGGTAATAAGTCTTCTCTGGGCTCCCCGTGGCCGTCTCCACCTTGAGACCTAACGAGGCCTGCTGTGGGGATTCAGGTTAATTTGGGTGTAGATAAAATTATATAGCCGTATCCAATATCGTCGTACCTTTTGGCATTGCCACCCGATATGGAACATCGTTCCTTCTTGACCACAGCCACGAAAGCACAATGGAGACGCCCCAGGTACATAATTTGCTATTCTCACCGGCACCATATACCACCGCAGCAGTACTTTATAGTTTGCCTCTATAATGGAAGTATTGATTAACGAACTAGAGGCATCCTGAGCCATAAGGTGCCAGTCAGCCAGCTCAATGCATATCTGCTTCCCACTGTACCATGTAGGTCAATTTCTCGGAAGAGTCAGACAGTATATTATATAATTCAGATATATAGCTTTTCAACTTGTCATACCCTGGAAGCCCCTTTTAAGAAAAAAAACCTATCCCGCCGCCTTTTTCTTTTACATATGCAGTGCAATCCAATGGGTTAGTGTACACAGATAATTGGAGTTTGAATGTACACAATTCAATGAGATCTAATTTCAGAATTCAAACACATTGTCAAAATAGTTTCACAAACTGGCGTCAGAAGCTAACCAGAAATGTCCAAGTGCACTAGCTTTAAATAAGCTTTGAGCTGCAATGGAATCTGCTGATCTTGGGGTATGTATGTATGTATGTATATGCATGCGTGCGTGCGTCCTGTACTGGGTAGTCTTCTATTTGTTGGACAAAGTGATGTCGCTTTAACCCAGGCATAGGCATAGATACCCCTTCTTCAAAAGATGGTTGAGTCAGCAAAAAAGTAATACTAAAGCCGAAGTGAAAGTTGAAACGCAAGGTGTAGTAGTTAGTCATACATTCCTTCTACGAGCCTCAACCCATCCGGCCTCTAAACTTTCACAGTCACTACAGTTAAGATATTAACTAGTAATGACTTCACTTAATTAGGCATTTTAATTGAACCCCCCCCCCCCTTTTCTTTACACCCAAGGAAGCTGCCATCTTGGCCTCTGTTTGATCTGCAGTTGCCATGGTGTTGCACATAAGCTTAGTTATGACACCAGCCATTTGATGGTTTAACAATTCAATTGCGAGAAGAAGCAACTGAGTTATCATTCACAGCATGCCTTGAATGTAAGAAGTTAAATCGATGAACTTGGCTCCATTTTAAGTGTTAGAGGCTACCTAAAGTCTAACTTCCATGGGGAAGATGTGAGGTCCTGGCATACGTCACCAGTGCCTCAATGGACCAGGAAAGGACAATACATTAAGGGCTTTGAACAATCTGTGGTGGATTTTTTTTTCCAGAGGGCCTTCAACAGGCAGCCAGGAGGTGTTCTGTCACCTAGTCACTGCCTGTTTTACCTGTAAGGCCCACACCACTACCCTGCAGCCACTTGAATGTGCCATGAATGGCAGTAGTACTGCCAGTTGAATATAAATATATTTGACGCAAATGTGAGCATCCCTGTCCGGCTTCATTTGCAGTTTAAAGAGATACTAAAGTCTCGTTTGTTATTGTTAACTAAAAAAAAAAAAAATGTTAGACCGCATTCACACTGCAGCGGCACGACGTGTGCACGACTTCGGGGGCGACCTTTGAAATCCTGTGCACCGCGACTTCGGCGCGACTTGCACGGACTTCATATAATGAATGTCTATGCAAGTCGCTCCGAGGTTGCCCTCGAAGTAGTACAGGACCCTTTTTCTAAGTCAGAGCGACTTGTGTCGCTCCTATTAGAACGGGTCCTGTAGCACTGCATGGACCGCGACTTGTCAGGCTGACAAGTCGCGGTAGTGTGAATAGAGCTTTTATACTTACCTCCTGTGCAGTTGGTTCTACACAGAGCAGCCCCGATTCTCCTCTTCTCAGGTCCCTCTTTGGCTCTCCTGCCCCCTCCTGTTGAGTGCCCCCACAGCAAGCAGCTTGCTATTGGTACACTCATACGGATTCGGGTGGGGCCATTGCCGGCAATAGGCTCCGATTTGACATATCAAATCGGCTCAATGTGAACGTGGGCTTAAAGAAAGAAAAGCAGAATTCTTTAATCCGAACAAAATAATGTAACACTATGTTTTATCAGCCTGCAGAACTGCATGCTGATGTGATATTTAGTGAAGGGGGGACCTATAAGGTCTCATGTAGATGGGCACCGTTGTCGGCCTTTTCATTTGATTGGAGCACACAGCAAAGACTGTGCCTGACCTGCCTTGCCTGCAATGTAAACATTTCCATGGCACGTGCGTCCAATGAAATGCGATAAAAAGCAGGTCAAATGCAGCCTTCAAACTGCCATCCATCACTGGAGTAAATGGCAACCTGCCACCCTGCGTCTGATGGCTGATTTAACGCCTGTCTACACAAGCCTTATTAGTGCACTTCTCCACAGTGCTGGGAGACTGAAAAGCTAAGAAGACAAATTCTCAGCTAGAAAACAGAAAATAATCAACCACGTACCACTGCCAATAACCTCCGCTAATAGGCCTCTTTCACACAGGCGGACCGTTCAGATCCGCCTGTCAGTTTTTTTGGCGGATCTGAACGGTCACCCCATGCATCTCTATGGGGGAATCGGATGTCAGCGGAGACATGTCCGCTGACATCCGATCCGTCAAATCTAGACGGATGGAAACCCTATTTTCCATCTGTCCAGCGGATCGGATGAGAACGAACAGATGGTCCTGATACTCCCACAGAGATGCATGGGGTCCTGACAGCTGTGTCTCCGCACACAGCGCGGAGACACAGCTGTCATCCTCCTGCTCAGCGGGGCATCAGTGGATCGATCCCCCGCCGCTGAGAAAAACTCACCTGAGTCCACCTGACGGACTCCGTGTGTGAAAGGGCCCTTAGGCTGCCTTCATCCGGGGGCACAATAATGCATATGTAATGTCTGGGTACACGAATTCCACCTAATCACTAGAGTGGGCTGCCTAGCTCACCAGAACGCACAAAGTGCATGCATTTTTTTAGCAATGCAGCACAGCACGTCACTGCATTTTTGTGTGCTGCACTACAACCCTGCGGCACTTGGTTCCATTCAGAATCAATAGCACTGCAGACCACCAGATGCCGCACATTACCATCCTGCAATAATGTAAATCCACTTGTTTTGGGATCAGTTTACACTACTTTACTACATGGCAATGCACGTTGCTTGCGTAGTGGTGCTGTTCATTCTGAATGGCACCTCAACGCAGCTTGCAATCACGAGTGTGTCACAGCACTGTGCAACTTGTGACAATGCTCTAACTAGAGGTGCACCGAATGGAAACTGAAAATGCAGGATGCACTTGGCTGAAAACCGAAAATGACAGTTTTAAAAAAAATACTGTAAATATTGTCAGCATTTATTGGCACCTTTAACGTTCGAAAAGCTCAAGAAAAATGTATCCCTTTAATTTCCATGTATGTCCTTAAACTGGTCCGTTGCGCTTTCCGTTGTGGTGTTAAAAAGCCTGCTTGCTGCATTTTTGGTCAGTTACAAAATAAATGCACCTCCCCGAAATGCATTGAAAAACGCAGCATTAACACACCTGTGTTACGTTTTTGAGTCACATGACCTATGAAAAATACACCATGAACGTAGTAAAAATCGGTGCAAAATTGCTGTAAAATCTCCGCCTTTTCTGTGTCATCGCCACCTTTTCCTCTTCTACACCATTTTAGGCCGATCTGTTTCGGAGGGGCGAAATTTCAGTGCATCCCTAGACCTAACTGCGACCAGAAAGAATGTCTGTTTTCCCTAAAACGTCTTTCAGGACAGCACCTTAGAGAGATGGCTCCTCCCTCTCCTCATCAGGAAACACCCCATCCACCAGATTTTAAAAGGAGGCTTCTCCCACCATTCATCAGTTTTTGTGTTTCCTCCGGCCGAGGAACACCTCTGTGGGGAGCTGGGCTCTTAAGGTGCTATCCTGAGAGACCGGGCTTCCTACGTCCACCTACCCTTTTTTGGAGACGATTGCTTCTCCCATTCACGCGACCGACTGCAGTGCATGGGCTCCTTCTTCCTCTTCAGTGCTCTAGGCTGAGTCAAGACCCCGCAGAGCACAGCCCTGGGAAGGCATCTTGGAGGAGCGGAACGTTTTTTTCTTAGGTCCGCCGCCTTTTTTTCAAATTTGCCGCCATTTCTCCGGATCGAGTGACGCTCGTCCGGACCGGAAGTGAGGTTCCGGAAAGGGCAGCGTTCTGCAGGGGGCGAATGGCGTCATTTCCGCCGGACGCAGAGGAAGAAGGGAGGAGCAAGCTGGTGCCTTATTCCGGATCCGGTCCAGTGCAGGTGCGCTTTGGTCTCCGGAACCGGTACCGAAGCCACGGGTGATACCGCTGCCAAGCGATGGAAGCTTCTTCAGCGAGTGGGACAGGCACAGGCACCAGTAAGGCCCAGGTAAGGGGTATCTTTATATGGCCTATCTTACTGTGGGGTCTCTCTCCATCCCTTTTATCTTTCCCCCCGGTGGCTGGGGGCCTGTCAGGGCACATGGGACTTCCCTTTAAATGTCTTTCTGTGCACCTTTGGTGGCCCTGAGAATCAGGCTGACTTTTAAGAAGCATGTGTATGTTTTCCCATTCATGTCTTCCAGGCTAAAAGCTCTGAAACTGTTTTCAAGAGAAAGTGTCCTTCATGCAAAGCAAAGTTGTCGGAAAGTTGGAAAAAGACACTTTGCCAGGGATGTATTGATGCACTAGTAAAGGAAGAAGCATCTACAGTTTGTGGCGATTTAGTCGCATCTGTGAGGAAGGAATTGGATGCTACCATCCAATCTTTTCGGTCATCCCTACAGGACCCTGCCCTGAGTCAGCCATCAGCCTCACTGTCCTCTCAGGGTTCACAATTGCTTCCTTCGGTGGGGACAGAAGGGGTTCCTTCCACCCAAGGAGATAATTCCCCCTCACATTCCAAGGAGGATTCAGAGGAAGAAGAGGAGGGAGGGGCACAAAGCAGGCCCACTAAATACAAACTATCCTTAGAGCAAGTGGATGGTCTCCTGAGGGCAGTTTACATCACCCTGGGTCTAGAGGAGGAAAAGAAGGAACTGTCCCTACATGACAAAATGTATGCAGGCTTGGAAGAGCCTAAGGGCCGTATCTTCCCAGTGCATCAGACCATCTCAGATGCAATTAAACATGAGTGGACTGATCCGGAAAAGAAAACCTTCTTCCCTAAAGCCTTTAAAAGGCGATTTCCTTTTGATGAGGACCCAGGAGCTCCCTGGAATAAGATGCCAAAGATTGATGCAGCCTTCTCCCAGGTTTCTAGGTCAACAGACCTAGCATTTGAAGACATGGGAATACTGAGGGATCCCATGGATAAGAAGATGGACCAGCAACTTAAGAGATCCTGGCAATCCATCATGGGGAGTCTGAAACCTGCCATGGCAGTAACCTGTGTGTCCAGGAATTTGGAATACTGGCTTAGCCAGCTAAAAGCACACATCACAGCAGACTCACCTAAACAGGAAATTTTGGATTCCTTTTCCACGCTCTCCACGGCCATAGCCTTCATTGCTGATGCTTCAGCAGAGTCAGTGAAGATGACAGCAAGATCTGCAGCTTTATCCAACTCAGCCAGAAGGGCTCTTTGGTTAAAGACATGGCCTGGAGATACAGCTTCTAAAAATAAGCTGTGTGGACTTCCTTTTCAAGGGGATCTACTATTCGGGCCTGGGCTAGACTCTGTTCTAGATAGAACAGCAGACAAAAAGAAGTCTTTTCCTGTGAAGAAGAAACAGGCAGCAAAGAAGCTTTTTCGACCTCAAAAAGCTCAGCAAAATAGCAGACCCCAGGAGAAGAGAAGAAACTGGTCGACACAAAAACCCAAAGGGAAAGGAGGTGTTCTCTTCCATCCTCCTGTGTCAACCAACAAAACACAATGACAAGACATTGCCGGTGGGAGGAAGATTGAGGGAATTCCTCCCCTATTGGGCAGCCATAACAGAAAATCAATACATTCTGGGTATGCTGTCCCAAGGCTACAACATAGAGTTTTCAGAGACGCCACCCGAAAGGTTCTTTGTCACAAACCTCCCAAGAGATGCAGAAAAAGCCCTGGCTATGATGGACCTGTTAAAGGACCTGAGGCGACAGGGAGTTGTCTGTCCAGTTCCAGTGGAGGAACAACATCAGGGATTTTATTCCCACATATTTTTGATAAAGAAACCATCGGGGGATTTTCGTCTTATACTGAATCTGAAACCATTAAACAGGTCAGTTCTGTACAAAAAGTTTCGAATGGACTCAATTCTTACAGTCAGAACCCTGTTAACAAAAGGATGCTTCATGGCATCAATCGACTTAAGGGATGCTTACCTACATATCCCTATTGCCCCTCACTCACAGAGATTCCTAAGGTTGGCAGTAAATCTGGGAAAGGAAATGCTCCATATCCAATTCAAAGCACTCCCTTTCGGGCTATCATCCTCCCCTCGTATTTTTACGAAGGTAATGGCAGAGTGTCTAGCTCCCCTCCGCCTTCAGGGAATCTCTGTGGTGCCTTACCTGGACGACCTGCTTTTCTTTGCCCCGTCAAAGGAAAAACTTCAAGAGGACCTGCACAAGGCAAGAGGTCATCTAGAAGCTCTGGGATGGATAGTGAACATCAAGAAATCGAATCTCACACCGGCTCAGCGGGTTCAGTTCCTAGGGTTTCAGTTATGCTCTGTGGAACAAAGAATCTTCCTACCAGAAGACAAACAGGTCAAAATACAGAATTTGGTAGCAAGGCTACAAACAAATCAGTGGTGGTCGATCAGAGAGATCATGTCAGTCCTTGGAAACCTGACTGCGTCAATTCCAGCTGTCCAATGGGCAAGGCTGCATTTTCGACCACTCCAATATTTCCTCCTCAGAATCTGGGATCACAATCCAGAGACTTTGGACTTAAAGGTAAAAATCCCCACCAAGGTCAAGAGGTCCCTTTGGTGGTGGAGAAATCGGATAACCTTGTCTCAGGGTTTGGCCTGGTCCTTCCCGGCAGACCAGAGGTTAACAACGGATGCCAGCAGGTGGGGGTGGGGAGCCCACTGGAACCAAAACCTGGCACAGGGGGTTTGGTCTCAGACCGAGACAAGAAAATCCTCAAATTGGAAGGAATTAAAGGCAGTCGGCCTAGCCCTAACTGCCTTCTCTCAAAATCTTCAGGGGACTCATGTTCAAGTCCTTTCAGACAACGCCACTACAGTGGCATATCTAAACAAGCAAGGGGGCACAAGAAGCAAAACCCTACAGCTTTTGGCAACGGAAATTCTGCAATGGGCGGAAAGGCAGTTACTTTCCTTGTCAGCAATCCACCTAAAAGGTACACTAAACAGTGTGGCGGATTATTTAAGCAGGCAGAAGATCCGAGAAGCAGAATGGAGCTTGAACCCAGAAGTCTTCATGTTGATAACCAAGACTTGGGGAAAGCCAGAGGTGGATCTGTTTGCAACGAAAGAAAATGCAAAACTTCCACTTTACTTCTCACTCCACAGAAACGACAACTCTCTGGGAGTAGATTCCCTGGCACATCCCTGGAGGTTCAGGTTGGGGTATGCCTTCCCCCCCTTCCAGCTCATTCCGTTGGTATTGAGAAAAATCCAAATGGAAAGAGCCTCAGTGATCCTGATCACACCTTATTGGCCCAAAAGGGTTTGGTTTTCGACTGTCCTTCAACTATCAGTCAAACCTGCTTTTCAGCTCCCTCTTCGTCAAGACCTACTGCTTCAAGGTCCAGTCTATCATCCAGAAGTGGAAAAGCTAAAGCTCACCGCCTGGTATCTGAGGAGCAACTGCTGAAAAGGAAAGGATTTTCAGACGCATTAATTGCTACTCTACTTTCCAGTAGGAAAAAAGTCACAAGGAATATATATTCAAAAGTTTGGAAGACATATAATACCTGGTGTGAATCGAAAGATCAAAAATTGAACAGTATTACTTCAATTTTGGAGTTCCTACAGGAGGGCGCAGGAAAAGGTTTGGCAGTAAGTACCCTCAAGGTACAAGTTACAGCCCTGGGGGTATTCTTGGAAAGGCCCATTTCTTCAGAATCTTTAATCATCAGATTCTTCAGGGCCCTTACCCGCTCCAGACCAGTGCCTGTCAGAAGCTTCCCCAAATGGGACTTGTCGGTGGTCCTTCAGGCCTTCACAAAGGAACCTTTTGAACCACTAGAAACGGTTACACTAAAAAACCTTACCCTCAAGACGGTCTTCTTGGTGGCAATAACATCAGCAAGAAGAATCAGTGAATTACATGCTTTATCAGCTATCGAACCTTTCTTGTCCATATATCCAGACAGGATAATTCTCAAGACGGATCCAGGGTTTCTCCCAAAAGTAGCTTCAACGAGAAACCGCTCACAAGAAATTGTGTTACCTACCTTCTGCCCTAATCCATCAGGAGATAAGGAAGAAAGCTTTCACTACCTAGATGTAAGAAGGGTTCTTATACACTACTTGGAGGTTACTAAAGAGTTTAGATCATCAAACTCTCTTTTTGTTCTTTTCTCTGGCAACAAAAAAGGTCGCCAGGCATCAAAAGGATCAATAGCCAGATGGCTCAGATCCGCTATTTCAGAGGCTTACTCCCAAATGAAATTGTCTCCCCCACAGGGGATCAGAGCTCACTCTACTAGAGCGTTAGCCACTACATGGGCAGAGAAAGCTGGTGCCACTCCAGATCAGATCTGCAAAGCGGCTACGTGGTCAAGCTACTTTACATTTGCAAGACACTATAGGTTGGACCTTTTGGCAGCTGAAGATCAGGCTTTTGGCAGAAAGGTCCTGCAAGCTGTGGTCCCTCCCTAAATTGAGTAAGTCTCGATAATCCTCTCTAAGGTGCTGTCCTGAAAGACGTTTTAGGGAAAATTCAAGTTAGACTTACCGGTAACTTGTTTTCCAATAGTCTTTCAGGACAGCAGGAGGATCCCGCCCTATTGTATAAAATGTATTGCTGTGATTAACCATATCTGTTTATGTGTTCCAGCATGGGCCGGAGGTACTCTTCTACAAACTGATGAATGGTGGGAGAAGCCTCCTTTTAAAATCTGGTGGATGGGGTGTTTCCTGATGAGGAGAGGGAGGAGCCATCTCTCTAAGGTGCTGTCCTGAAAGACTATTGGAAAACAAGTTACCGGTAAGTCTAACTTGAATTTTCAGGGACTCTGAGGTGTTTCACCAGACTGTACATTTACAATTGGCTGCCTAACATTAACCACTTCAACTCCAGGGACATACCCGTATGTTGCTGGGCTTGCGTGATTATACCGGAACGATGCCTGCAGTTGCAGGCATTGTCCTGGTATTTTATTTTTTTTTTTTTTTTTTTTTTTTTTTTTTAGAGTCGACGGTCAGCTTTCCTGTTAAAGCAATCCTAGCAGCTTAAGTAGTGGGAGGGGACTCCCCCTGTTCGCCACGGCTTTCGTGGGCTCTCCCACCCCACCAGGAGGCACAAGCCGACAACCAGCAAACGATAGAGGTAATCGTAGACCGGAACGGCTCCGATCATCTCTATGGTAAAGGCAAGTGGAAGCGATGAGCATACATCACTTCCAGTTTCCCCAGATGTAAACTCTGCCATATAAAAATAGGGAAAACATGGAATCAAACCAATCTTGGTGTGGTCAAATGCGTTAAGGGAAGAAGAGCAATATGGGCTCTAATAGACCCCAGATCTCTCCATAAAAAGTATCGGACACTGACTATTGCCATTACAGTGGATATTTGTATTCCCTCTGAGAACAATAAAAACAATCAAAAAAATATAGCAACAGTTTTTTATTTGACAGTGTCAAAATAATAAAAAATAAATAAAATGCTAAAAAGAAAAAATGTAAAGTGCCCCCAAGCTATCGCACGCAAAGGTGAACACACACACACACAAGTCCCAGATGCACACAAACAGCGATTGTCACACACGTGAGGTATCACTGCGAATGTCAGATCATGGGCAGAAATTCTAGAAACATGAAAAGCCCCTTTCATTTTTTTTTTTAAAAGCACCTCTGCCTCATAAAAAACACCAACCCTTCATATTTTCCACCAAGTAGGTTGGGACCCCGATTTAGTCCTTGGAGAAGTCTTTTTTAATAAAATTTCCACACCCCTGAAAGATTCTGCCCTCTGCCGACTCCCAAAACTGAGAACTGTGACCCACAGGAAAAGTAGGGCCAAAAGAGGGTTTATTTTATTTATTTAATTTTTTTTTTTTATAAATTTTGGCTAGAGTAAGGGAGGGTTATAACAGCCCTGGCAGTTTTTTTCCGCCATCTGTCCCATTGTTGAGATTTCCCTTAATTTCCTTTCCTATATAGCCAAAAAGGAAGTGCAAGGAAATCTCTGCAAATTAGGAGAATTCCTTAGGGGTAACCCTTGGGTCACCATTGTAAGATTTCCTCTCTTAATTTTCTGGGGACAACCCAAAATTAGGGGTTTTCTTTTGCTTTCAGTGATAACGGTAAATGGGACAAAAAGAGGGGGTGAGTCTCCCTAACGGTGGCAGAGACGGCAATAAAAAATGACAAGCGTTCTAATTCATCTCTACTCTATCCAAAACTCCCCAAAGATTATGCCTTTAGGACCAGTTCACACTACATGCAGTCCAGTGCATTTTTTTTTCTACATTAAAAACGCATGGAAAGTAGGTTAAATGGTTTCCAATGGCATAGTTCACAGCAGTGCGGTGAGTTCCAGGGTGTTCCAGTTCCAGCAAAAAAAGTAGAACATATTGCATTTTTCCTGCACTGGACTGTACTAGAACATGGTAAAACGCATCAAAAAGGTACTGTAATGCATCAAAAACTGCACCGTACCCCAGGAGAGAGAAAAGTATTTGGAATGCATGTGGAAACATATCTGGAACGGATGTAGAGTGCGTTTTGTGGTGTGAACCAGCCCTTAGTTGTACTTTAAAGACTGTATGCAATATATACTGGAGTAGGAATCTTGTCTGTAGCATGCCTTTGCATTTCTGTGCAAGGATCTTCTAGTTGCAATGCAGCGCTGCGCCTACCTATGTTTTATACAATGAATGGAACTAGAATGTGGATTTAAGTGCTGTCTCGCATAAAACAAATTTTTCACTGAGGCTTCTGGTTCCAGTGTGTTCATTTCAAGCCTTACAGGTGCATCTCATAAAGTTAGAATATTATCAAAAAGTTAATTTAATTCAAAAAGTGAAACTCCTATATTTTTATGCAGATGTGGTACACACAGCATGATATATTTCAACCATTTCTTTTAATTTTGATGATTATGGCTTACAACTAGTGAATACTCAAAATTCAGTATCTCAGAAAATTAGAATATTACATAAGAGCTATAAAAAACAAAAAAAATCTGTTTTTAATACAGAAATGTTTGCCTACTGAAAAGTATGTCCATGTACAGTATAGTATGCATACAATACTTGGTCGAGGCTCCTTTTGCATGAATTACTGCATCAATGTGGCGTGGCATGGAGGCGATCAGCCTGTGGCACTGCTGAGGTGTTATGGAAGCCCAGCTTGCTTTGATAGTGGCCTTCAACTCATCTGCATTGTTGGTTTTGGTGACTCTCATCTTCCTCTTGACAATACCCCAGAGATTCTCTATGGGGTTTAGGTCAGGCGAGTTTGCTGGCCAATCAAGCACAGTGAAACCATGGTCATTAAACCAGGTATTGGTAGTTTTGGCAGTGTGGGCAGGTGCAAAGCCCTGCTGAAAAATGAAATTGGCATCTCCATAAAGCAGGTCAGCAGAGGGAAGCATAAAGTGCTCTAGAATTTCCTGGTAGAGGGCTGCGCTCACTTTGGATTTGATAAAACACAGTGGACCAACACCAGCAGATGACCAAGGAGCCCCGACCAAATTATTGAGTGCATACTACATGGACACGCTTTTCAGTAAGCCAACATTTCTATATTAAAATTCCTTTTCTTTTTCGTTCATTGACGGACACAGCTCCTCATCTTCTTGACTACATGGGTTATAACTTATGCTTCCCCCTACAGGAGTAAAACACTAGGCAGGAAAGAACTTGACTACGCCTATGGGGCAGTCCCAGGGGGTATACTCCCACCCTTTTGCTATAGGTCCTCAGTTTTTTTTCTGTCTAGTCAGGAGTAAGGGCCTAGTTCCTTGCTGGGATCTCTGGTCCTGGCAATTTTTTTTTTGTGAATTGGTTTCCTCCTTTTTTATTATTTTGTTCCTGTGAGATCTACAATCAAGTGCTGGACTGGGCAACGAAATGGATAATCTAGATCCAGAGGGTCCCCCGGTCTGGCACATGAGCACATGCAAACCGCAGCTCCACGCTAAGTTGGCCGCGACATAGCCCCCACTGGACAGGGGTTGGCCTGCGAGTTAAACGTCTCGCGAGGGTGCATACGAACTGGCTTCGGCCTGTGTGGCAGCGTTTCCTCCTGGCCGACGGCACCCACATTGCGATGGAGCGGTGGTCTGTCCGGAGTGGTACCCACCCTGGTGTGGCAAGTAGCTGTCCTCCCTCTACCCATGGAGGATTTTGGGGTAAATGTGGGCCCCTCCTTGGGATGGTGGGACCCCTGGGCTCCCCCCCCCCTTTCTGGCTGGTCTTTTGCAGGCCTTTGCCCCCCATCTGCCCAGGACATACTTTTTTTTAGGTCGGTCTGGGGTGTTGAGCTGGCGATTGGGGGTGGGGGGGAGCCCTTTATGCTAGAGATTGGCGGCCATGTTTGTGTAGCCTCAATGGCCATTTTCTTGTTTCCCATTAAATATAGCAGCAGCCATGTTTTTGGAGCCGGATGGGCGGTGGGGGCCCCTCCTCGGCCTCTACTGCTGATCCCTGGATATTCCTCTTCCCGATCACTGCATGTGTGCAGTTCAGTACTGAGAGTACCTGACCGGTGGTGGTGAGTCGGTTTGTGGGGTTCTCTCTCCCTCACTCTGCTGTTGCAGCGGTAGTGCTCTGTGCTGGGCCTTGTGGTGCCGCCGGCGCGGTGGGGTGTCCCTTGCAGTGTTATACACTTTTTTTGTGTGGGTTACCCTCTCCATTCATGGAGTCCTTGGAGCATATTTAACCACCTGATCCCCTCTCAGAGGCTGTTAGGCCCTCCGGGTCCCAACAACTGACTGCGCTGACGGCGGTCCTGGAGTCTTTGGTATCCAAGGTAGATTTGGCAATTCAACTTCTGCTGTCCAGCAGATGGGCATCTTTTCGGGTTCTAGTTCTTGCATTTGGGTTCTAGTTTGCAAAAACCCAAACTATAGAGTTTGGGTTTTTTCATCTGACACTGCTTGTAACAAAACGGAGTACCTAGAGCAGAGAGTGGGAGTATACCCCCTGGGACTGCCCCATTGGCGTAGTCCAGTTTTTTCCTTCCTAGTGTCCTACTCCTGTAGGGGGCACCATAACCCATGTAGTCAAGAAGATGAGGAGCTGTGTTCGTCAATGAACATCAGAGAAATGGATTTTACATTTTTTATTCGTCTTATGTAATATTTTTATTTTCTGAGATGGTGAATTTTGGGTTTTCATTAGCTGTAATCCATAATCATCGAAATTAACAGAAAGAAATACAGTGCTTTTCTACAGTAGAAAGTGTGAGGGCTCCTCCATCACGTAAGCAATGCCTGTGTGTGGCCTTAGGATCAGAGGGCTCCAGCTGGTCAGTGTCTTCTCTAGAAACCTCTGCAAGCAGCCATGTCCCAGAATGGTGGATACAGCCTTTAGGACTAATCATAGGAACATTTCCATAGCAGCGTCTTAGCCTTGGGACAGATCTGTTAAAATGCAATTCAGTTTATTTTCTCATGATGTCAGTTGGGTGCCTGCAGTAACTCATTATAAAATATTAATTATAGGACCTTGATATTACAGTATGCTTTTTTGTTTGGAGTGCCCCTCAGGTTTGACAAAGAAAGGGAAACCAACTGTGAAGACCTTTTGTTATTTTAAATGCAAGTTCATCGAGAATGTGATAGCTTTCAAGGAGCTATAGAAAAATTCTAAACTCTGGAATGGTGTGAAACTATGGGAAATTTGGAAGTCATCTAAATGTCACATAGACAGAGGAAAACTCTTAATTTCTTACCGTTTTGTTTTTGGATGAACTTGCTTTATCATCCTGGACCTGATGCACTCTTAAAGGGGAAGTACAGACAAAGCTTGTTTGGTTGTACTTCTGTGGATAACAGGAGTACAGTTCGTGCTGCACTCCTGTGACCTGTTTCAGCAGACAGCGGGCTAAAGTACGCTGTCGGCTGACTTCACAGAGTTGATCCAGGCTCAGGAAAGATCGTGACCTTATGGTCAGGATCCACCCACATGCCTGACCTGCACCCAGCTCAGCCTCTCAGCGAGTCGCAGTGCTCCAGTGAGTGAGGAGAAGGCAGAGCAGAAAGCCTGTGAGTGATGAATGCTGCATCCACCAAAAGAAAATCCCATACTTCTTTTAAGCCTTGTACACATGAGCTGAATTATTGGCTGAAATCAGCTGGTTCTTTCAGCCTGTGTACAGCTTTCTGTTCTACAAAAGCCAATCTCGCAACCAGTTTCTGTTGAACACAAATGCTAGGAAACCAGCATCCAATCAGCGCTGGCAGCCAATGGTCTGATTAGTGCGGTCAGGCCAATGGTCTGGCTCATCAGTGCGGTCAGGCCAATGGTCTGGCTCATCAGTGCGGTCAGGCCTATGGTCTGGCTCATCAGTGTGGTCAGGCCTATGGTCTGGCTCATCAGTGTGGTCAGGCCAATGGTCTGGCTCATCAGTGTGGTCAGGCCAATGGTCTGGCTCATCAGTGTGGTCAGGCCAATGGTCTGGCTCATCAGTGTGGTCAGGCCAATTGATCAGTGTGTTCTAGTGGTGTGGTAGTCTTCCTGTCAGAACACAAAGGCACAGCAGGGGAGCACTAACATCTCTTGTGTTAGTACGGGGATTTCAGTGTTTTCTTTCTTCAGCCCCCTGGAATAAACAAAAAAAAAAAAACTTCTAGTGTGTACCAAGCTTTAGACACTTGCGTGACTAACTTGCCTTTATATTCCCCCAAACTTAAAGTGGAAGTAAAGGCTACATATAAATGTTTAAAACCACTGCTTCCCCCATCCTCCTACCTAGGCTGTGTAGTGCCGGTAAAATGATCTGTGTAAATGCCTTATTTCAGTGCACTGGTCACGTGATGCAGAAGCTCTGGCTTCCCTGTCTTGTTGGGCAGCTGCTGCAGTGGAGAGGAGTGAGCAATTGAAATCGGTGGGTGATGCCACGGCCCCTAGATTTCAGCCCTATTGTCGAGCGCTCCATGACACAGGAGCTGGAGCTTCTACATCACAAGACCCGGCCAGAGCAGATTGAAATAAGGTATTTACACAGATCTTTTTTATCAGCACTATAAAGCATGGGTAGGGAGGAGTGGGGAAGCAGTGGTTTTAAATGATAGGTTCACCTTTGTTAAAAAAAAAAAAAATGCGCAAACATCGGACGTTCAAACGTCTCCTACTTGCAAACGGAGGGAGACAACAGGTGAAGGAGCGAGGAGAAAATCCAGTTGTCATAGGGACAGAAAGGTGAGGTGAAATCTTCTGAACAGGCATACAGACAGCCAAACAAATTGTACAGGGGTGTTACCCTTCCCTATGCTATCCAAAAGACTTAAAAATTATTCTTTTGGCTGGAGCTAAATCTAAAAAATGTACCTGTTCCGACTTAAGAGCAAACCTACAGTCCCTATCTTGTTTGTAACCCGGGGGCTGCCTGTACCTGGAACGCTCAACAGCACCCTGGTAGTTCAATGAGAATTACAGGCCATCGGCCACTAAGGCTGTTGGTACTTGTAGTTCTCCCATTCACAGAACTCGTTTTTTTTTAAGAAATTGTGACCGTGGGTGCAGGGAGGGTATTTTTAGGCCGCTGTCTCAACCGGAAATAGTAAAGGGGTGCGGGGGCTGATGCAACAGTCACATGTTACACCCTGAATATGGGTGTAAGGGTCCTTTCACATGAGCGATCCGGTCAGATCCGCCTGTCTGTTTTTTTAGGTGGATCTGATCGGATCCCCCATGCATCCCTATGGGGCAGCGGATGTCAGCGGAGACATGTCCGCTGCCATCCGCATCCGATCCGGTCTGTGAAATACGGACGGATGGAAACCCTGTTTTCCATCCGTCCAGGGGATGGGATCGGATGAGAGCGGACAGGTGGTCCGCTCTCATCCAATTCCCCATAGAGAGCAGTGGGGCTCTGACACCTCCCTCTCCTCACACAGAGCGGAGAGGGAGCTGTCACCTGTCTGCTCAGCGGGGGATCTGTGTATCGATCCCCCGCTGCGCAGCACGGATCCGTCTACAGAGGCAGACCATGTGAAAGAAGCCTAACATGTTACAAAAGGTGAATGTATCCTTTAGGCCAAGTTTACATACATGTATGTGCAAATTGGATGCGTGTTTCCATGACATGCAAGTGTGACCGGCTCTCAATGAAGCCAGTTCACACAGGTCCGGGACGGCCGCAGTCTGAATTCCAAAAGGGTCCTGTGCGTGCTTGGTTTCGGTTCCGGTGCAAATTCAGGCAAAAATTCAGACCTATATCAGTGAACAGGGACACACCAGACCCCATGCTGGGAACCGCAGCTGCACATATGTGAACCCGGCCTAAAAGTGTTACTAAACCCAGGACCCTGCATTCATTATATCTGGTCTCCCACAGTACACAGAAAATTGAAATGCTTTTTAAGTTAATTTTAAACTTCTAAATGCCTTTTCTCATCTGCAGTATATTGCAGTCTTGTTTCCAGCCAAGCACTTGTGGAAAGAAGAAGTAAACCCAGTGTGTTTTTTTCCCCTGAAAAGTAAAAATATACTGTGTTGTATGCATCGCATACTAGCACATTATGTGACACTTTCCTCCAAACGAAGCCCTCGTCGTCCCCGCTGGAGGCTGCATCCATCTTCAGCCATCTTCCTTCCAGGTCTGTGGACTCCAGCTATGCTACTGGCCGGGAGCCACGTGACGTCACTCCCGCGCATGCACGCAGGAGTAACCGGTCACGGCACAGGGCTCTGAAGGAACGGCACTGGCGGCCGTTCCTTCAGAGCACATGCGCCGATGACGCCCTCAGCGCACTATACAGTAAATATCTCCTAAACAGTGCACGTTTAGGAGATATTTACAGACCCAATAGGTAAGCATTATTATAGGCTTACCTATAGGTACAACTTACAGAGGGGGGTTTACAACCACATTAAAGCTTGTTGGAGGAGTTTTCTGACTGACCTGAGACTGTAAGACCCCTGACACTCTGTCTGGACAGGGGTAATCACATGCACTCTCCCAAGAAAAAACCTTTCTAGCAATACACACCAAACTGAGCATGTGCAGCCTGACTCCATAGAGTCTGTGTTATCAGGAAATGAATAGGAGTCAGTAGAAGAAGGGGTGGATCAGAGAAGCCAGGATCAAACCGCCTTTTTACACAATGCAGAGGATTACCCCCTTAGATTCCACAGCTGGTCCTCCTTCCTGGCTCTGAACATCCAGTATACAGTACATGTGGTAAATAGCTTCAGGCTCTGGGCTGAAGCTAAGACCTGCACCCTCCATTGAGAAACCTTCCATTTCTTTTACTGCCTGTAAGGTGATCTGTGAATAGGGAGAGAATTCTCTGACTCATCACTCTCTTCCCCCATTTACAGATGGTGTCACAGGCAGTGAAAGCAATGAAAGGATGTTTCTCAATGGAGGAGGAAAGGGAGAGGTCCTCACCGGGAACTTTTTCAATTGAATTCAGCCTGGAGCCCAAAGCTATTCACCCCCTGCACACCACAAGTTCAGAACCAGGAAGTGGACCGGCATCTCTACAGCAAATCCAGCAGGATCCAGCTGTTTTCATTATCCTTCAGTCAGTTATGGACCCAATGGCTGCGGAGCTAAAAATATTCCTTAGCTAACGACTTCAGCTTTAAGTGCAGCACCCCGTAACAACCATTCATATTTATTTCCGGGTGGATAAAAATTGATTTTTCTTTTTTTACCTCCCTGACGGTCTGATCATGTCCAGATTTCTGTGCTAAAAGCGGTACATTGTTTTACATTTTAAAACTCCCCTTCCCCTGCGATCCCCCGCCGTCCTCCCCCGCCATCCTCCCGCTGTGTGCTCGGCCGATGCCGGCACCTGTCTTCCAGTTCCCGTCCTTGCAAGCATTGCGACGCAGGGGGGTGGAATCGGCGGCAAATTCAAAAGTGTAAAAACGCTAAATGACATGATACAAAGCTGTGATCCTAACGGATTACACCACTGTATGATTTAATTTCAGCACAGGATTTCACCTGGTGACTTTTCCAGTACCTTGCCTGTGCTTTGTGCCTGGAAATAGAGAACGACCATGGCGTCCAAAAAGCATTCTTTTTGCGCAAATTTAGACGAACTGGAAAACAGCGACAGAGAAACTGAGTTACTTGAAGAACTGAGCGATAGCGATTCATGGGAAAATTCGTCATCAGGTACGGAAAGTGATGACAGCGATGATTCGGATGTCTCTTTCTGGCACATTGCTCCGTTAGAAATTCTGAAGAATCGTTTGATATACTTCATAAATTCCACAAACTATGTGCCAGAAAGAGACGTCGTCACTTTCCGTACCTGATGATGAATTTCCCACTAATCGCTATCGCTCAGTTCTTCAAGTAACTTAGTTTTGCTGTTGCCGTTTTCCAGTTCCTCTAAAAGTGCTTTTGCAAAAAAAAAAAAAAAAACGCTTTTTGGACGCCATGGTCGTTCAATATTTTCCAGGCACTAAGCACTGGAAAAGTCACCAGGTGCAATCCTGTGGTGAAATGGCGTGATACAGTGTGATCCGTTAGGATCACAGCTTTGTATCATGTCATTTGTGTTTTTACACTTTTGAATTTGCTAATTTGCCGCCGGTTCCACCCTCCTGCGTCGCAATGCTCACAGGGGAGGGAGCTGGAAGGCGAGTGCAATTGGCCGTGCACAGAGCGGGGAAAGAGTGTCCGGATGCCGGGGAGGACGTCGAGGGAGCTCAGGGAAGGTGAGTAACATTGCGGGGTAATCCCGAGTGTGGCTCAGGGTCACTGCTTTTGGTACTAAAAGTTAACCCTGAGCCACACTTGGGAATACTGCCAGCGAGGTTAAATATATAAATGTATTATAGATAGAGAGAGATTATATATCGAATTTATCTAATTTGAGATACAATAATCAAGTTTTTTTTTTTTTTTTTTTTTCAGCATGCAATGGAGCTTGGTTATGTAGCGTGAGGCTGTATATTCTGCAATATTTACATTTTTGGTAAACTCATTCAATGAGTCCAAGCTGTGAAAGCTGAGATAACAATGCACTGCATTGATGCATTAACACAATTTCACATGAACTACCAGCAGGAATGAGTCCTTACATTTAAAGAGCACCTGTCATTTCAGATCCATCATTGCAGTGACTGTTAGCGGGCATCCGCTCACCTGCTGCCACCATGTCCCTCACCTTGTGTCACTGCCACATCACCAGCTTTCCCATGAAAGTGAATGGGACTGTTGGTGAGTCAACAGCGGGTCAGAGAAGGAGCCGCTGCAGGATAGATGACAGTTTAATATGATTTAAATCAAGCCTTTTTACTAGTGATTTTAAATCGACTTGATTTAAATCAAATCCACCCTGTTTATTTCTCACTTCTGTGACTGCAGCATTCTTTTCTTGCTGTCACTTAATACTTCCCATCAGCATTGTTCCTTGTACTAGCTTATTAAATATGCCTTATTTCTGAAAAGCCTTTTATATAGTGTCATTCCATGAATCGTGTTCCAAACATACTTCTTGTTGATTGATGGGGATGGTTTAAGATGCTAATTGTCTTTTGTTTTTTAGCCTGTTTTGTAGTGATTGATAATTGCAGTTCACCCTCTATTTACAGGGAGAAAACGTCCGAGTCAGTCGGGTGGCCACGAATATGGCTAAGCAGATACGAGGACAGTATGAACCTGTAGCTGAAATTGGTGTTGGCGCTTACGGCACGGTGTACAAGGCAAGAGATCTGCAAAGCGGAAAGTTTGTGGCCCTCAAAAATGTGCGAGTACAGACAAACGAGAATGGACTTCCCCTCTCTACTGTCAGAGAGGTAGCGCTGCTGAAACGCCTTGAGCACTTTGACCATCCAAACATTGTAAAGTGAGTAAATGCAGTTGATCCGTTTTTTATGGAGGGTAGACTGTGTCTTATTCTTCTGTCTGGTGAGCAACACTGTTTGCTCAAGGGTGTGCATCTCCTGTGGCATTTCACCATGGCTGTAATGATTTACGTTTCAAAGTAAAAAGAAATCGCATGACATCTAGAATGCATTTAAGGTCAGCTTCATACGAGACTGATTAATTAGCTTTGTGTGTTTGCTAACATTTTGAATCATCTTATATTTCTCAACTTCAATGGCAAGAGGTTTCTGTTAGCGTTCCCAGTTCCAGAAAAATGATGTGACTGCAGTCACTGCTACTGAGCAAATTTGCCCCTTCTGCCCTCTCCATCACAGAGCTTGTATTACTACGCTCCCACAATGCATTGCATTCTGTGAATGGGTGTTGGAGCAGTTGAATGACCAGGATCTCCACAGCCCATTCACAAAATGTGATGCATTGTGGGAGTGTAGTAATACAGGTTCTGTGAATAGGGGGGGGGGGGGGGGCAAAGCAACGTTTATCAGTAGCAGTGGTTGCAGTTAACTTTCTCAGCTGTGGAAGACAGCTGCTCAAGGCAGGATCACACACTGCAGGTAATGGGATACACCCCGCTACACACGTATGTATGGTGCTGTATCCCAAATAAAACCCTTAAACTTCACCTTTTTAAGGCCTTGGTCACATGGGTGTACTTAAGCGTACAAGCGTGCAAGGGCTGAGTTTGCCTGCATCGGAATCCACAGGTGTTTCATGCGTCTGCCTGCAGACAGTCCTATTCCTGTTTGTTGGGAAGCAAGGGTTGCTCGGACACAGCTGCTGCCCCCAAATCGATGGGTCCCCAAACTCAACGTTGTCTGTGCTCGGGGACCCACATGGATGTCGAATTGGGAGTAGTGGCTGTGTCCGTGCAGCCAAGTTGACACGAATGGGACTGCCTGCACATGGATGTGGGCAAACGTGGCCCTGGCAGAGGGGTAGGATTACATATGCCCATGTGAATGAGGCCATATGGTGTTGTAGCTGAAGTCCCAAGTTATTTACGCAGCACAAGAAACATGCTGGCAGCACACCATAGAGTCTTTCAAAATTAAAACTTGTTCCAAATCCAAGTCAATTCACAGGGGTTGATTTACTAAAACTGGAGAGTGCAAAATCTGGTGCAGCTCTGTATATAAACTATAGAAGGAGCTTGCAGGTTTTTTTTTTTTTTTTTTTTTTTTTGTCAAAGCCTAATTGAATAAGCTGAAGTTAGAAGCTGATTGGCTACCATGCAGAGCTGCACCATATTTTGCCCTCTCCTGTTTTAGTAAATAAACCCCACAGTACTGGATAGTCATTAGAAAACAGCATAGTAGTCCTTGGTCTGCTTGTCTTTTGTAGATTATTTTTTAACCACTTCCATACAGAGAAGTTACACCCCCTTCCTGCCCAGACCAATTTTCAGCTTTCAGCGCTCTCACATTTTGAATGATAATTACTCAGTCATGCAACGCTGTACCCAATCAAATTTTTTTAGCATCTTTTTTCACACAATTAGAGCTTTCTTTTGGTCGTATTTAATCACCACTGGGGTTTTTTTTGCGATATAAGTGAAAAAAGAGCAAAAATTTTGAAAAAAAAAAAAAACATTTTGGCTTTAGTTTCTATTATTAAATGATGCAAATAAGTAATTTTTTTTTTTCAGAAATTTGGGCCAAAATTTATACTTCTAAATATCTTTGGTAAAAATAACCCACATTAGTGGTTATTATTTAGTCTGTGTGAAAGTTATAGAGTCTACAAACTATGGTGCCAATCATTGAAAATTGATCACACCTAATCACACCTGATGTACCGACGGCCTATCTCACTTCTTGATGCCCTGAAATGTCAGGATAGTACAAATGCCCCCCTAATGACCCCTTTTTGGAAAGTAGACATTCCAGGGTATTTAGTAAGGGGCATGGTGATTTTTTTTAAGTTGTAATTTTTTTCCCACAATTCTTGGGAGAATGAATATATATATATATATATATATATATATATATATATATATATATATATATATATATATATATATTATTTTTTTTTTACACAAAACTGTCATAATAACAAGTTATTTCTCACATACAGTATATGCAAACTTGCAATTACACCCCAAAATACATTCTGCTGCTACTCCTGAGTATGGCAATACCACATGTGTGAGACTTTTACACAGCCTGGCCACATACAGAGGCCCAACATTCAAGGAGCATCGTCAGGTGTTCTAGGAGCATAAATTACACATATCATTTCTGAACGACCTATGGAGCACCAGGACAATGCATACCCCCATAAAATGACCCTATTTTGAAAAGCAAACACCCCGACACATAATCTAGGAGGCATGGGCTGCAGATAGGTACTCTGAAGGGCTTCAGAAAGGTACTCGGGTACTCTTAAGAGCTTCAGAGAGGTACTTGGGTATTCTGATGGGCTAGAGACAGTTACTGGGGCACTCTGGGCTGGAGACAGTTACTGGGGCACTCTGGGCTGGAGACAGTTACTGGGGCACTCTGGGCTGGAGACGGGTACTCGGGTAATCTGATGGGCTGGAGACGGGTACTTGGGTACTATTATGGGCTACAGAGAGGTATTCGGGTACTCGGATACTTTGATGGGCTGGAGACAGGTACTCGGGTACTCTGATGGGATACAGAGAGGTACTCGGGTACCCGAGTACCTGTCACCAGCTCATCAAAGTACCTGTCGCCAGCCCATCAAAGTACCTGTCACCAGCCCATCAGAGTACTCCATGGGCTAGTGACAGGTACTCTTTATTGGGGGGTGCAGTCAGTGTGCTTTGGGGTGCACTATGATCTGTAACTAGCTGTTACCGCAATCTCCTCCTCACCCCTGTTTACCTTGATCGGGGATGGGCTCAGTCCAAGGGACAAGCCTCATCCCTGATCGCTGCAAGGAGCACTTCCTGCCGGTGTCATTTGACTATGGCCCTGTATGGAAGTGGTTAAAGTCACATTTATATTTGTCAATTTTTGGGTTTAGGGGGCCCCTCTTAAAAAAAAAAAAAAAAAAAAAAAAGAGGACAAAAGTAAAACCCTCTTTAACCACTTTACCACCGGAGGATTTTGCTGTCTTCCGTCCAGGCCACTTTTTGCGATTCTGCGCTGTGCGACTTTAACTGACAATTGCGCGGTCGTGCGACGCCGTACCCAAACGAAATTTACGTCCTTTTTTCCCACAAACAGAGCTTTCTTTTGGTGGTATTTGATCACCTGTGCGATTTTTACTTTTTGTGCTATAAACAAAAAAAGAGCGTTTATTTTGAGAAAATAACAATATTTTTAACATTTTTTTTTATATGAAATTCGCCCCCAAAAAAATGTAAAAACCAATTTTTTTAAAAATGTTTGGCCAATTTGTTTTCTGCTACCTATGTTTGGTAAAAAAAATCACAATAAGCGTATTTTGATTGGTTTGCGCAAGAGTTATTGCGTTTACTAACTAAGGGAAAGATTTCTGTCATTTTTGGTGTTTTTTTTTTTTTTTTTTTAACGCGTAATGGCGGCGATCTGCGATTTTTTTTTTTTTTTTTGCGGGACTGCGACATTGCGGCGGACAGATCGGACCCTTGACTGACATTTTTGACACTTTTGGGGGTACCAGTGACATTACTGCAGTAATCAGTGCTATATATATGCACTGTTACTGTAAAAATGACACTGGCAGGGAAGGGGTTAATTTTATTGGAGAGGGAGGGGTTAATGTATGCCTGGTGCTTACTGACGTGTGGGGGGGGGGGGGGGGGGACTGAGTGAGTCATGGACAGATCGGATGTCCAGCTATGCTGAACAGTTCGATCTGTCACTCCCTGTCACTATGGAGATCCGCCCGCTTGTGTTTACACAGGCGGGCGGATCTCCACACTAGATCCCCGACGATCGGGGGAAGAGCGGCGGCGATCGCCGCTGCTCCTCCCCTGGCCCGACTCCCGCTGTGACTGAAAACAGCGGGAGCGAGCCTCCGGCGGCGCGCAAGCGTCGCCCAGAAGGGGGAGTGTCTGACGACGTAGTACTACGTCGTCAGACGATAACGAGCCACTCTGCCGCAGTAATATTACTGTGCGCGGTGGTAAAGTGGTTAAATAGATGCAATAAATACTGTCAGTGATACCATTATTTAAAGAGGTTGTATACCGCTGGATGTTTTTTTTTTTTTCACTTCTCCCTGCAAGGTAAAGTCATAATGTGCTAGTATGCTATGCATACTAGCACATTATGTTAAACGTACCTTAAAACGAAGTACTGCAGAGGCTCCCACCTTCAACCATCTCGCTCCTGGCTCTGTGACTGGCCAAAGCCATGATGTGCCCCGCACATATGCACGAGAGCTGCCGTTCACCGCACTGGGCTCTGAAGGACCGGCATTAGTGGCCGTTCCATCAGAGCGCATGCGCCAGTGATGTCAATGGCTGCATGTAATGTAAATATTTCCTAAACGGTGCACGTGTAGGAGATATTTACACTACCTATAGGTAAGCCTTTATAATAGGCTTATTTATAGGTAAAAGTCAGTAAAGAAAGTTTACTTTTTCAAATTCCCTCTTCTTAAGTGTGTGATTTACCTATTTTTATTCTATTTGCAAATATCTCTCTTTCCACAATGATCGCTTGCAGAACTGCATGTCCTTGCGCACTCGCGCATGCATTGGTAATCCTGAACTGATGGTCTGAACAATCATTCATAGCCGGGGGGGGGGGGGGGGGGGGATTACTGGCAGGTCCTTTTCATAGTTGCATATTTAGGTTAAAAGAACACTAGTCCATCTTCAGTTCAGCCCTCTGTGCCGTGTGTGTGTGTGTGTGTGTGTGTGTGTGTGTGTGTGTCGGCACACAACGGCCCAACAAGTCCATAGTGGGGAGTGTGTGCGCAGCTTTTGCACCAAACCTCCGCTTGTAATAGAAGTCACTGCAAAAAAAATTAAAGTGTTAGGGGAAAAAAAAGCACTCCAATTCTCTTTGGATTTAGTCTATCTCTTCCTTTGGGGTTAATAGCAGTTTTATAGGGAGAGGCTTTTTGTTATGCCATCCTATGGTGGGGGAAGGTGGTGTTTATTACCCTTCCTTCTCAATCTGTAAGACTCGAATTGAAGATTTGTCTTCCTTTAAGTACTTTCAAATGCTAATGTTTTGGATGTGCAAATGCCTCTCCCCTCCTTGTCTATTTGATTATGCCCAATTTTGGGTAAAACATGTCAGAGAACAATAAAGTTTTACTTGCAAAAGATTCTTTGGTTTCTTTCTCTTGGATTCATGCATAATTTGAGGCAACAATGAACCCCTGTCAGGCTTCAGCTCCAGGTGTAGCTAAGGAAGTGACCCAGCAAACAGGGCTTCAGAGTGCTGGGTAACTTTTAGTTCTTCAGGGGCATGTTAGGTCATTGGTTGTCCTAAGCCGGCCATAGATGGAGCAATTTTCTTTCCTGCAACCACGGGTTTCAGGAAAGAAAATTGCTAGATTACCCCATTAATACAGTCATTGTTGATGGGGGAATCCCTCCCGTGGCTGTCCTGGCCAGGAGAACACACAATGGTTATTAATAGTAGCTATAGCCACTGGCAATAATCGCATTAAAAATCTGACAGGCTGGTTGTAAAATCAGCTTTGCCAGTACATGGTTCGAATCTCAGCTGGTCCCTGCTGAAACTGGTCACGATTCGAACCGTCTATGGCCTGCTTTAGTAATGGTGTCTGCAGTATGGTAGGACTGGAATTTCACATCACTGGAGATCAAAAGAGATAAATAAGAATCCAGTATGCAAATCGGCTTGTCTGGATCCACATATATCGATTTTTTATTTTGGGTGGAGTTATACTTCTCTTTTTTTTTTTTGAGAGGGGCGGTAAGGGACTTTAAACTGTAGGTTTAATGTAACGACTGATTTATTTATTTCTTTTTTTAAATCTGGTAAAACTTGTCGACCTGGCTTTGACAGAAGTAATTGCCTGCCCAACAATACAGGTGAAATATGGCAGAAGCAATCGGCCTAGATCAAGTTGCAAGGCTGTAATCTGTGTTCTGCTTACTAAGGTGTTCCAGGCTACTCTGCAAACACAATCATTTCTCTTATGATGTGAATAGATCCTTGCACAAACTGAGTGCGCATTTTGCGTCACTTGATTTAATGTAATTGTATATTTAAACAGGTTGCTGATAACTACCATACATTGAGGATTTGTGCTGCATGCCTTTTTTATGAATGCTATTTTTAACACTGAGCATAGTGTACAAAAAATGTGTGTGTGTATGTATATATGTGTATATATACACATTTGGGCTAAAAAGTATTTAGTCAGCCACCAATTGTGCAACTTGTCCCACTTAAAAAGATTAGGCCTGTAATGTTCATCTTAGGTATACTTTAACTATGAAAGACAAAATGAGTAAACCAAGATTCAGAAAATCACATTGTCTGATTTTTTTTTTTTAAAGAATTTATTTGCAAATTATGGGGGGAAAATAAGCATTTGGTCAATACCAAAAGTTTATCTCAGTACTTTGTTATATACCCTTTGTTGGTAATGACAGAGGTCTAACGTTTTCTGTAAGTCTTCACAAGGTTTTCAAACACTGTTGCTGGTATTTTGGCCCATTCCTCCATGCAGATCTCCTCTAGAGCAGTGATGTTTTGGGGCTGTCCCTGGGCAACACGGACTTTCAGCTTCCTCCAAAGGTTTTCTATGGGGTTGAGATCTGGAGACTGCCTTGGCCACTCCACTCTTACGAAGCCACTCCATCGTTGCCCGGGCAGTGCGTTTTGGATCATTTGTCATGCTGAAAGACCCAGCCATGTTTCATCTTCAATGCCTTTACTGATGGAAGAAGGTTTTCACTCAAAATCTCACGATACATGGCCCCATTCATTCTGTCTTTTGCACGGATCAGTCGTCCTGGTCCCTTTACAGAAAAACAGCCCCAAAGCATGATGTTTCCACCCCCATGCTTCACAGTAGGTATGGTGTTCTTTGGATGCAACTCAGCATTCTTTCTCCTCCAAACACGACGAGTTAAGTTTTTACCAAAAAGTTCTACTTTTGGTTTCATCTGACCATATGACATTCTCCCAATCCTCTTCTGGATCATCCAAATGCTCTCTAGCAAACTTCAGACGGGCCCGGACATGTACTGGCTTAAGCAGGGGGAGACGTCTGGCACTGCAGGATTTGAGTCCCTGGCGGCGTAGTGTGTTACTGATGGTAGCCTTTGTTACTTTGGTCCCAGCTCTCTGCAGGTCATTCACTAGGTCCCTCTGTGTGGTTCTGGGATTTTTGCTCACCGTTCTTGTCATCATTTTGACCCCACGGGGTGAGATCTTGCGTGGAACCCCAGATTGAGGGAGATTATCAGTGGTCTTGTATGTCTTCCATTTTCTAATAATTGCTTCCGCAGTTGATTTCTTCACACCAAGCTGCTTTCCTATTGCAGATTCAGTCTTCCCAGCCTGGTGCAGGTCTACAATTTTCTTTCTGGTGTCCTTCGACAGCTCTTTGGTCTGGGCCATAGTGGAGTTTGGAGTGTGACTGTTTGAGGTTGTGGACAGGTGTCTTTTATACTGATAATAAGTTCAAATAGGTGCCATTAATACAAGCAACAAGTGGAGGACAGAGGAGCCTCTAAGGCCCCTTTCACACATACGGTCCATTCAGTTCATCAGTTCAGTCACGTCAAAATGTATCAGTTTTTCATCCGTTTTTCATACATCTTTCATCTGTTTTTTTATCCGTTTTTTTTTTTTTTTTTTTATATCCGCTACCAATGCAAAAACGGACCGTTTGTCCGTTTTTACGTCCATTTTTCGCCCGGTCGGTTTTTTTGGCGGATGAAAAATAGGGCATTCATCCATTCCAAAAAACGGACATTGACGGAAGCGGATAAAAACGGATGTTAACGGATGATCATCCGTTGTCATCCGTTTTTACATAGAGATGCATTGATGTCTGTTTTTCATCCGTCAAAGGATGGATGAAAAACGGACAAACGTAAAAAGGGGCCTTAAAGAAGAAGTTACAGGTCTTGTGAGAGCCAGAAATCTTGCTTGTTTGTAGGTGACCAAATACTTATTTTACTGAGGAATTTACCAAATAATTCATTAGAAATCCTACAATGTGATTTCCTGGATTCTTTCCCCCCATTCTGTCTCTAATAGTTGAAGTGTACCTATGATGGAAATTACAGGCCTCTCTCTCCTCTTTTAAGTGGGAGAACTTGTACAATTTGGTGGCTGACTAAATACTTTTTTGCCCAACTGTATATATTTGTGTGTGTGTGTATATTACTTTGTAGAGGGAGCATAAAGATTTTTAGGCATCATGAAGATCTGGGAGTTCCAGATTTTATGAAATATTACCAAGCTGCTCAAATCACCCGTCCTATATGCACCTAGCAAGCCTCCTCTATGGGTAGAATTGGAAGTAATTTCTTGTGCCCCTGTAAACCTCTAATCGTTTTCCATGTACACCTGCCACTCTACGACCATCTACAATGAGTCCTTTGATGAAACATACTTTAGAAGTCTGTGATGGTGTTATATATTCTAGTAACTTACTTTGTGCCCACCTTCCACTACTACAGGTAACCCTCTCTTCCTGCTGGGGATTCAGCCTTCCATTGATGTAATGCAAAAAGCCATCATTAAGGCTTACCTATAGGTGCTATAAATATCTCCTAAACTTGCATCGTTTAGGAGATATATTTACAGTGCATGCAGCCGATGACGTCATCGGCGCATTCGCTCTGAAGGAACGGCCACCCGTGCCGTTCCTTCAGATAGTGCCATGAACGGCGGGTCCGGCGCGAATGCGCGGAAGTGATGTAATCGCGCCCCTGGCCAATCAGATCTCCACAGGACTAGATCCAGGAAGCAGGAAGCCTGGACATGTCGGCCGTCCTGTCGGCACTGAGGGGGCTTCGTTTTTAGGTAAGTACTTCATAATGAGCTAGTATGCGATGCATACTAGCTCATTATGCCTTTTGTCTTTACAGGTTTTTTTTTTTTCACATTTTTTAAACGGGTTTACTTCCACTTTAATACTGCCTTCTCTCTCTTGGAGAAAGGCTCTATCCTCGGTGGTCCACCATCGTGGAGCGATAGAACACCCCCTTTCCAAACTCTTTAGATACACCCAAAGCAGACAACCAGATTACCTCTCTCATTCAAGACAAGAATCTCCTTACTGCCAGAACTACCTTTGAACACATTCACCATTTTACCCCACTCCCCTTCAAACTAATTTCTGTAGTGTGTTCCTACCTTAATTGCACATCCACAGCAACTGCTCACACCTATGTAACAAAATGGAATGGAAGAATGTAAAAGCTCACAAATCTGATAGACTGGCAAGACACCTGGACAGCCACTGCTTCCTGTGCCATCAGTGTCATTACCCTTGAATGGGCATATGAGGTTATGACCAGATGATATCTAGTATCTTCCAAACTAGCCCACATTTTTCCTGGACATGTTTTAGGGGATGACAAACCACTGGTGATGTTCTTCACACATGATGTATCTGCCCAATGCTTGGCTGTTTTTGGACTAGTGTCCTGCGAACAATATTCGGAGTTCAGAGCTCTAAAGACTCCCTGGTGGTCTCTTCTACATTTCAAACCTCTGAACAACACTAAAAATCAGTTTACTGTTGGCCACTAAGCTAAAAATCGCAAAAGTGTGGAAAAGGCAATTTGCTTGTTTCTCTGTAGTTGAATAGATGGGTTTTGTCAACCAATAAATTGAAACCCTGTTAACAGTTGTTCAAAATTAGAAACCCATGGCTTGCATATCGCCATCCGAGATTTTCCATGCATAGTTTAAATTGGAACTTTATGAAAAAGAAAACTTGGCCAAACGGGCAAGATTTTTAATGTAGAAGAGAAATGCTATGTCTCCAGAAGAGGTTTGGGGCAGCTCTGTGCACAGCCTTTGCACAGAGCAGATTAGTATGACATGTTTGTTTTTAAAAAAAAATCGCGTTAAAGGGGTAATTCACATCTGGGAACATGTTACATGTTCCACCCCTTTTTAGGATGAAACATGTAGCATGTTCCAGCTCCTGCAGCTGCTCCCCAATTTTATAGAAGAAAGGAAGTTCCCCTGGTATGGGACTTTTAAGGCACTAACAGTAGTCAAAAATAGAATACAATAGTATGATTTTATTTGAAAAAATTAATTAACAATAAAGAATATTAAAAAAGATGCATGCAAGTGTATTCCAATGAATGCACAAAGCACAAGGTGGTCAAGCTACAGCACAAAAGATACCCAATGCATTTTGAAGCAGATACGCTTCTTCAGGGGTGAAAATGTTGGCTATGACTATTCCTCTAAGATTGAATCAAAATAAAATAGCATTAGTACAGAAAATACTACAATTTTGCAAAATATATTGACATATTTGTAAACCTACACATATGCAAATATTACAACAATAGAGGATTAGATGAACACTTACATGAACTCTGTCACTGTACAAGATACACGGTTTGCGGGTTTAAAAAAAAAAAAAAAAAAATTATATTATAGCTTACCTGTAGGTAAAATACATTTTAGCGAGCAGCAGCTGGTTGCCTCACTGGCGCATACGCTCTGAAGGAACTTAACTGCATACCTGTGTGGTTACTTCAGAGCTGTGTGCCATGGCCAAGACTCCCAAGCACATGCGCGAGAATGCCGTCCTCGGGGCCGGGCCAGACGGCTAAAGTCCCTGAAACCGGGTGAAGATGAAAGCCTCTGCAGTGGTGACAGCACACCGCTGGAGGGCTTCATTTTAAGGTACGTTTTTCATAGTGTGCTGGTATGCAGTGCATGTACTAGCACATTATATTGCCTTGAAGGGGGAATTTTTTTTCTCTCTGTTCATTGACGGACACAGCACTTCATCTTCTTGACCGTAGGGTTATACTGCCCCCTTCAGGAGTAGGACACTAGGCAGAGAAAAAAGGATCCCTGATCTAGATCCTTAAAGTCCCCCCAGTCAGGCCAGCGAACGCGTGCAGACCGCAGCTCTGCTTTAGGTCAGCCACAACATAGCCCTACTATACAGGGGGACTGGCCTGCGGGTTAAATGTCTCGGGAGGGCACATGCAAACTGGCTTCGGCCTGAGTCGCAGCGTTTCCTCCTGGCGGTGCCCACCCTGTTCCTGGTATAGTAAGTAGCGGTCCCCCTCTACCCCTGGTGGGTTTTGGGGTTTACGTGGGCCCCTCCCTGGGATGGTCGGACCACTGGGCACCCCTCCCTCCCAGTTCACGTCCCCCTCCCCCAGTCTCTGTGGTCCATTGCGGCCTGTGTCCTCGGTGGACATACCTTTTTTTTTAGGTTACATGGGGCACGGCGATGGGGGCGGGGAGAGTGCACCGCCGGAGATCGAACGATCTTCCCTCGGGTGGGTGTGCCTGCCAGGGCTCCCCTTCCTGTAGGGGTTTTTTTTTGGTGCTCGGGGGTCCCCCCTGGGGCTGCCATTTTCTTTTAGCCTTATGTGTGACAGATCAGCTGCCATGTTTGTGTAGCCTCTGCGGCCATTTTCCTATGATTTCCCATTGCAAATAGCAGCGGCCATGTTTTTTGAGTCAGGTGGGCCGTGATTCAGTGGTCGGCCTCTAGTGCTGATACAATGATGTTACTCTTTCTGATCGCCGCATTGTGTGCAGATATGAGGCTGTGAGTACCTAACCGGTGTGGTGAGTGCCTTTTGGTGGGGCTTTTTCTCCCTCTTCCTACTATTATAGCAGTAGTGCTCTGTGCTGGGCCTTGTAGTGCCAAAGCGTGGTGGGGTGTCCCTTTTGCAGTGTTTTACACTTCTTTTTGTTGGTTTCCCTCTTCCTTCATGTAGTCCATGGAGCATGTTTAACCACCTGACCCTCCTGGGCCCAACAACTATCTGCACGGACGGTGATCCTGGAGACCTTGGTGTCCAAAGTAGATTTGGTTCTGGGCAAATGGGCTAACAAAGCGCCCCCCCCCCCCCCCCACCTTCACCTGCTTTTTCTGTCTCCTCAGATCTAGAGTCTAATTCGGCTGCCGCGGACGCATGTTATCTTTCCGGGCCTGCGTCCACGCACTCTGCGTGCTCTGATAGTGAAAGATGATTCCTCTGGTCCTCTAGCCGCACATGAAAAGGTGCTAGCGGATGCACTGATTGTATCAGTACGGGAAACTTTACATATGGCAGATGCATGACTAATATGGCTAACGCAGCATCAGAGGCGCAGCTCACTTTTGGCACCCGCAGGTCCTCAAAAGTGGCGGGTGTTCCCCTTTCTTGCCTTCTTTGACAATATTGTCTCAAAACTGTGGGGGTGACCAAAACGCACCTTTGCAATCACTAAGCGTTTTGCAATGCGGTACTCTTAAGGGGAGTCCCACCTTAAAAAATGAACAGTGTCTCCTGTGGTAGACTCCCTAGTTTCCAGGTTAAATAAAGCTACTGTAATTCCAGTTGAAGAGTCCCTGGTCTTCTCAGACCCAGCTGATAGGTGGTCGGAGTCCTTAACCCGCTATATGTTGGCTGTGGCTGGGTTGGCCTGAATGGGCTAAAATTCTATACCGGGACCTGGAGGAGAAACAGCTGCCTTTGTGCAGCTGACAGATCAGTTGGTCCAGCTACAGTTTGTCTGATGCCTCTTTGGATGCCACTCCCCTGCTTTCTAGACTGTCTCAGCAGTGGTTCTGCAGCTCATTATCTGGCTGAAATGCTGGCCTTCAGGACAGGCTTCTAAAAAGGCCTTGTCTGATCTTCCATTTGTGGGGGATCGCCTGTTTGGAGATTCCTTGGCAAAGGTCTCACAGGGAAAGAGTATTCTTCTTCCCCAGGCTTCCAA
The DNA here is from genome assembly GCF_965119305.1 of Pelophylax lessonae. Lineage (NCBI taxonomy): Eukaryota > Metazoa > Chordata > Amphibia > Anura > Ranidae > Pelophylax > Pelophylax lessonae. Next base: position 580,259,091 of record NC_138769.1, on the reverse strand, counting down.
GGGTAAGGAAGTAATGGTTGGGCAAACCACGAGCAGGTTTTGCCAGACCTGCGGACAAACATTCCTCCGCTTTAAGGGGCGCCCTCACCCGTATCTGGGGTAGGGGGGCGTCTTTGCTGTTTTCCGGTTTCGTGGACCTCCTTGATCCAGGACAAGGGGCCTACCAAGTCATTCGCTCCGGCTACAAGATCGAGTTTTTGATCATATCCTCTGGAAAGCTTCTTCCCTTCCAACCTGCACCTGCCCCCAGATCACCTAAAGGATCTCTACAGTTGTGCACATACGTTTACATACCCTGGCAGAATTTGATTTCTTGGCCATTTTTCAGCAAATATGAATAACCTAAAAAAAACTTTTCTTTCACTCATGGTTGGTGTTTGTCTGAAGCCATTTATTATCAATCAACTGTGTTTTACTCCTTTTAAATCATAATGACAACAGAAACTACCCAAATGACCCTGATCAAAAGTTTACATACCCCCGTTCCTAATACTGTGTATTACCTCCTTTAACAACAATGACAGCTTGAAGTCTTTTGTGATATTTGTGGATGAGGCTCTTTATCATCTCAGATGGTAAAGCTGCCCATTGTTCCTGGCAAAAAGCCTCCAGTGCCTATAAATTCTTGGGCTGTCTTGCATGAACTGCACGTTTGAGATCTCCCCAGAGTGGTTCAATGATATTGAGATCAGGAGACTTAGATGGCCACTCCAGAACCTTCACTTTATTCTGCTGTAGCCAATGACAGGTCAACTTGGCCCTGTGTTTGGTCTCATTGCTGATGAATGTAAATTTTCCTCCAGTATTTTGTGATACCATCCTGCATTCATCTTGCCATCAATTCTGACCAAATTTCCTGTGCCTTTTTGTACCTCACACATCCCCAAAACATCAGCGATCCACCTCCGTGTTTCACAGTAGGGATGGTGTACCTTTCATCATAGGCCTTGTTGACTCCTCTCCAAATGTAGCGTTTATGGTTGTGGCAAAAAAAGCTCAATTGTGGTCTCATCACTCCAAAGGACTTTGTGCCAGAAGGTTTGAGGCCTGTCTCTGTGCTGTTTGGCGTATTGTAAGCGGGATACTTTGTGGCATTTGCCTAGTAATGGCTTTCTTTGGGCGACTCGACCATGCAGCCCATCTTTCTTTAAGTGCCTCCTTATTGTGCATCTTGAAACAGCCACACCATGTTTTTAGAGAGTCCTGTATTTCACCTGAAGGTATTTGTGGGGTTTTCTTTGCATCCCAAACAATTTTCCTGGCAGTTGTGGCTGAAATTTTAGTTGGTCTACCTGACCATGGTTTGGTTTCAACAGAACCCCTCATTTTCCACTTCTTAATTAGAGTTTAAACACTGCTGATTCTCAATTCCTTGGATATCTTTTTATATCCCTTTCCTGTTTTTTACAGTTCAACTACCTTTTCCCGCAGATCCTTTGACAATTCTTTTGCTTTCCCCATAACTCAGAATCAAGAAACGTCAGTGCAGCACTGGATGAAAGATGCAAGGGTCTGTCAGAAGTCCAGAAACTCATTGACCTTTTATATACACACACACTAATTACAAGATCACAGATGAGGATGGTTTCCTTTATTAGCCATTCAAACCCCTTTGTGTCAACTTGTGTGCATGTTATCAGGCCAAAATCACCAGGGTATGTAAACTTTTGATCAGGGTATTTTGGGTAGTTTCTGTTGTCATTCTGATTAAAAAATAGTAAACACAGTTGATTGATAATTAATGGCTTCAGCCAAACACGAACCATGAGTAAAAGAAAAAGTTTTTGTGTTTATTCATATTCTCCGAAAAATGGCCAAGAAATCATAAATTCTGCCAGGGTATGTAAACTTATGAGCACAACTGTATGGTGCGGTGCAAGACTTGTTAGTTCAAGGGGTGATTGTTCTGGTTCCAATGTCGGAACGTTTTCCTTTGAGATTCTTCGGGAGATTCCCTTGCTTATGTAGCAAGGTTTCCAGGCCTGTGGCCTGATGTGGGTCTGCCATTGTTACCGGTTACCTCTCCAGCCCATGTGAGCTGTGACCCTGGGTGTGAGAACTGAGACATTGACAACTCCAGCATCTTTGTTTTGTTGTTTTATTGGATTTAAGGGGATGGGAGAAGGGAACGAGTGGGATACTCCTTTAGGCTCAACTAATTACACTTGGGACTTAATCCTAGAAAAATGCCCGTTGGCGCTTCCCTGACACCAGCCAACGCTCTTTAACACCGAGAACACACTGTAGCTTGCTAGAAGTGCTAGATCCTCGACAAGAAGTCCAGAAGACCAAGACTGTGGATTGTAGAATTACTGAAACTGTTGCACTGCAAAGTCACTGAATACTCCCCTCCCGCCTTGCACTGGCTTGAGGTAGTACACTGTAGGTTTCTGTGAGACTGTAACTAACTGACACACACACACACTGTACACTTCAGGGCCCAACTGTAGGGTCCCCCTTTAACTTGAATTAGTCGGGGTTCACTGACTATGTACCCCCCTCTGTAACTTCAGGGTCCTCAACCTAGGTACCCCCTTTCAGCTAGCTGGCACTGGATCCCAGAACTTCTTCCGGAGTGGTCCCCTCTGACTCTGGCAGACCCCCAGGGGCAATCCACAGTACTCACAACCTGTGTAGGCTTTCCTGGGACTGGAACCCTCTCACTCTCCGCAGGCTCTCTGCACACCGGATCCCCTCAGCTCAGCTCAACACTCTCTGGATCCTCAGGCGACACCCCGAGACATCCGCTTCCTCAGACAGGAGGAGAGACAGCCGCACTCTCCCTCCTGTGACTCTGTTCTGCCAAAGACACCATGGCACGCACTTCCTCCAAACTTATTCCCACTCCCAGAATCCTTTGCAGCAAAATCTGCCTTCTGGGGTAGTTACAAGCTTGGATGTGTCCCCTGATTGGGCTTCCCACACTGCCCTATGAAAAGCCTCTCACAGGAGCCAGTGAGGATACTTCTCCCCTCAGCAGGCACATCTGGAAGCCCTGACACCCGGACCAAATAAATCGCAGACCTGCTGTTAGGCAGACAAGGCCCACTATACATTTGCCTAGCACCTACCTGTAGGGTGCTACACCCACCCCTCACCAAATTTTTTTTTCTACCTAGTTTCCTACTCCTGTAGGCGGCCATGTAACCCAATCGTTATGAAGATCAGGAGCTGTGTCCGTCAATTAATATCAGAGAAATGGGTTTTACGGTAAGTCAAAAATCCCATTTATAGCATTTGATTTGTGGGTTTTTTTTTTTTTCCCCTGGATTTTTGGTTGATATTCTGTCTCTGTCATTTAAAATACCCCTATGATAAAAATATTAGACCTTTCTTTTATTTGTAAGTGAACATACTTGCAAAATCTGCAGGGGATCAAATAATTATTTTCCCCACTGTATAAGGACTGGTAAACTGCAATATACCGTATATATAATCATCACCAAAGAAATTTTGTGTGGTTAGCATTAGTAATAGTTATTTCCATTTTATGTAAAATCTACAAATCACTCAAGTATGTAGCTAGACTTGAGACACCGTGTATGAGTCATTTTTATTTACAGAATTCTGGTGTGTTCTCTTTGCACAAATGAGTGTGCTGTTAATGCAAAGCGGATGACATTCACACACTTGTATGGTCTTGTGGTCTTTGCTGGTTGAGGGCTCCTGACTCTGCAGAATGGTCACTGATAAGTCGCAGAGTTTTGCATACTGACTCATGCAGCTGTGTAAAGGGCAATTCTTCATATGAACTAACAAGAGTTTCCATGAAGACTTCTAATGGGTTATAAAATTCTAAGCGGGTCACAGCGGAGTTGCACAGCTATAACTGGCTGACCAAAAGTATGTTTCTGTATTTTCCCACATTCACAATTGTGGTTCTAAATGCCAGAGATTCATGTCTTTGCAGTCTGATGATTAACTGTCACTTGACTGTGCAGTACACAAAAGCCTTGGGAGCTGACTTTCGAATGTTCTTGTAATTCATGTGTGCTGGAAAATATTTTCTGCAGAATAGTGGCTTTTTGTGTGGAAGGTTAGGAAGATTTCATACTTGCTACTTTTTACAGCATGGTTTTGTTATAACATTTTATTATATTGCCATCAATTTTACCACATTACACATTAGGACTAGCCTTAGGCATTAGAGCTATTGCACATGGGCACATTCTCCAGATTGGTGTATTTTGGTGCCCAGGAAGGAGCTCCTGGTGTGCCATATAATCACCCATAGACATTAATGGTTGCAGGCAGCTATAAGCAGCAATGCACCGCTGCTTTGTGCAAGTTAGTGTACAGCCGCCTACAACTTTTTAAATCTATGGGTGGCTGTATGGCACACCAGGAGCCACCTGGGCACCAAAATACACTTAGTTTTTAGACTATACTGGAGATTGCGCCTGTGTGCATGGACCTCTTACCCATTTTACGGTCAGGTCCGTTCACTCAACAGCACTGCTTCCAGGTTACTTTTTTAAAAAAAAATAAAAAAAGGACCTTTCAATTACTGTGTGCATTTTTTATTTTTTGACACTGTTTTGGTGAATGAGTAAGGGCCCAATGTACCCCAATGCATTCACATGGGGGGGAGGGGGCGTGATCTTGGGGCTTCCAGATTTTTGCTTGGTCGCACCCCCCAACCACTGCGCCAGGGCTTTGAGGAAGAGGTCCTTGTTCTCAGCAACATAGTGACAAGGCGCTTTGTGGGGGACATGTTGAGCCTGGTATGACTCTGGTCCCCCCCCCCCCCCCTCTTAACAACCAGCTTTTCACTGATTGTTAAGGACTCCATCGCTGCACGCTTCTCAACAAAAACGCTACCGCTCCTTAACACTTTTGCAATCGCTCCTAAACACTGCGAAAATATTAGCGTTTATTTAGCATTTTTTGAGCGTCTAGTGTGCAAGGAGCCTTCGAGTTTCATTTGTGTGTTTATGAAAGGAAACATCATAAAAAGACACAACTGTAAACTGTACTACACGCACTAGATCTCCCCACAGTTCCTCTTTCTAGACCATGGGTGTCCAACCTGCGGCTTTCCAGCTGTTGCAGAATTACAGAACCCATGAGGCATTAGATGGAAAGTCCCATGAGGCATTGCAAAGTTGACAGTTAAAAGCATGACTCCCAACGGCAGAGGCATGATGGGACTTGTTGTTCTGCAACAGCTGGAGGACCACAGTCTAGACAAAGGCAAACTCCCAGCTACAAGCATCATATACATTTTCATTAGAACAGGAAGTATAGCCATTAGCAAACAATAATACACGTGGATAGATGCCAGAAAAAAAACCTTCAGCTGTCATGCAGAAACCCAGGATCAGTTGCAGGTGGGGATCACAATGTTTTGGAGTAACTTTAATAAACTTTACATAGATGATACTGCTGAACAGAAACAAACCCACTTCTCTTTCATAGCAATAATTTAGTTTCATGTTGTGGTTTAAAAGGGTAAGTCCACTTTCATGGGGAAAAAAATAGCAAACTAAATAAATATTATAGCATATACAATTATGACATTGATTGAATTATATCATATTGCAATTGAATGTTATTAAAATTTTACCTTTTTCCTTTTCAATCTGCAGCTCTGTAATTTTCTGTAAAGTGCAATGCAATATGGCTACCTACCAAATTGTGTCCCTTGTACAGAAAAATCTGCACAAGGGATGTAACACAGGTCAGTTGAATGTGTCCCTTGTGTTGATTCCTCTTCTTTTAGTTGTCAATGATTGTGCACTGCATCCGGGCTTAGCCAGGCCCAAGTGCAAGAGGCCTTTAACCACTTAAGCCCCGGAAGATTTTACCCCCTTCCTGACCAGGGTTTTTTTTTTTTACTGCGTGACTTTAACGGACAATTGCGCGGTCATGCGAAGCTGTACCTAAACGAATTTCACGTCCTTTTTTTCCCACAAACAGAGCTTTCTTTTGGTGGTATTTGATCACCTGTGCGATTTTTTGATCATGCGCTATAAACAAAAAGAGCGTAATTTTTGCAAAAATAACAATATTTTTCACTTTTTTTTATATGAAATTCCCCCCCCCAAAAAAATGTAAAAATCAAAATTTTTTAACATTTTCAGCCAATTTGTTTTATGCTACATATGTTTGGTAAAAAAAATCGCAAAAAGCGTATTTTGATTGGTTTGCGCAAAAGTTATCGCGTTTACTAACAAAGGGAAAGATTTTTGTCATTTTTGGTGTTTTTTTTTTTTTAACGAGTAATGGCGGCGATCTGCGTTTTTTTTTTTTTTTTTTTTTTTTTTTTTTGGCGGTACTGCGACATTGCGGCGGACAGATCGGACCCTTGACTGACATTTTTGACACTTTTGGGGATACCAGTGACATTACTGCAGTAATCAGTGCTATACATATGCACTGTTACTGTAAAAATGACACTGGCAGGGAAGGGGTTAACTGTATTGGACAGGGAGGGGTTAAGTGTGTCCTAGGGGCGTGATTCTAACTGTAGTGGGACATGGCTACTAGTGTAAAAACAGAGATCAACAGTTCTACATAGTAGAACCGTCTGATCTCCATTTTTACACAGGGGAGAATGACAGGCGGCTTGTTTACATAAGCCGCTCTGCCTTTCTCCCGCTGTACCGGCGATCGTAGTGTGACCGGCGGACATCGGGTCCGCCGTTCACACGCCCGCACTCCTCCCTGAACGAGCCAAAGCGGGCGCGCGTTCACCCGCTATTGGCTCAAATCCCAGTGACAGGCGAGCGACGTAGACCTACGTCACTCTGCCTGGCCGGGGCTGACTGCCGCAGTAAATATACTGTGCGCAGTCGGCAACCGGTTAAGACCTCATGCACGCAGGACGTTTTTGCAGCTGCTCCCAGGGGCGTTTTTCCTGACTCGAAACATCCCTGCATGTTGCTTATGTGTCCATGCGCACACACACTTTTAGCAGCATTTAGAAGCAGGAGAAAAAAAAAAAACACTGCCAGTGCATACAGGAGCAGCAGAGTTTGTGCAGAAAAACACTTGACGTGTCAAAACTTGCCTAAACGCGTGTTAACACTTGGTGCTTTTAGCGCTTTAGCGTTCGTTCATTTTAAGGGCCAGAATAAATGATTTATTGTGGCCAATGAAACGAATTAACATTTAAGTGCTTGACGCCTGTAAACGTGCCTTGTAAAAGCGTTCTACACTTTTTAAAGCTTCAGGCTCTTTTTTCTGCAAAAACGCTGCTGCCTTCTAGGAGAGTTAAAATAAAAAAAAAGTCCTATGTGCATGAGGCCTAATAAGGACTTGGCAAACATTATTTTTTTTCTTTAGAGGGTAGTTGTGAAAATATAATTTTAGAGATTGTGACAGGATGAATGCCCAATTTTTAATGTGTACATTTTTAATCTGACAGTTTTTGAGTCTGTCTAATGTCAAGAATTAACCAAAAGCCTCATTAAAAACATAGGATCATTTTACTGGCGTACATGGCATTGCAATTGCACTGAGGGGAAGATAAACTCTGAATGTGTAGAAACGTGATCTGATCCTTACTGATGTATTATATTTGTATTCTCCTCATAGACTGCAGTGTCTTCTACAGCCTGCCCATTCTCCCTCTCCAGGAATGTACAACAGTATATCATTGCCTGTGGCATAAATGAACCTAATGATTAATAAATGTGATGGGATGTGTAAGCCAAGATTTTAAAGTGTTACTAAACCCACAACCGTAAAATCATTCTACATATGCAGTAATGCATGTTTTTTTATACTCGCTATGGAACCTAAGGGGTTAATCCTATCCCAATTCATCTCCTGCTAGTACAGAGCTCGGGGACAAGCTGCACATGCTCAGTTTGGTGTGTATTGCTAGAGAGATTTTTTTTTTTTTTTTGGGGGGAGAATGCATGTGATCAGCACTGTGCAGACAGAGGAAGAGGCACGGCCTCGAAATGCGTCAGCCCTCCGTCTCCACGAGACATTGGACTTTCATAAAGAGACTGCTCTATGGAATTGAAATGCTGGAACATTACGCATGTTTGTGAGTGGCTGATTTTAAAATTTATGTTATTAAAAAGCCCGCTGAGGATAATGCACTAGGCTGGTGCGCCCCTTTCTTTTTACTTGCTGTGCAGACAGAGGGTCTGGGTTCCTTTAGGAATAAACCCTCCTACAAGCTTTAACCAGAAATTGATAGAAGTCACAAGACTGATGTAACTGCGGATGGGAAAAGGTATTTAGCAGTTTATATTTACTATTAAACTATTGCATTTCCATGTTCTGTGTACTGTGGGAGACCAGATATAGTGAATGCAGGGTCCTGGGTTTAGAAACCCTTAAAAAAGCACAACTGAATGAAACAAATCTCTAGCTAAAATGTTTTTATTTTTATCGCAGCTAAATGTTGTACAGTGTTTTTTTTTTGTTTGCGTTTTTTCAGCACATCATGACATTGATGATGGTCGATATGACTATAAAACAAGCATCAACCGCTTTGGAAAATATGGTGCATGTGGTACAGTTTAATATGAGGATTATCTATAGATAGTTATACTGCCCAGATAAGATAAACTTTGCTTAAAGCGGTTGTATACTCACCTAAAAAAAAAAAAAAAAAAAAAAAAACCCTGCAGGAGAAAGGCATAATGAGCTAGTATGCATCGCATACTAGCTCATTATGAAATACTGACCTTAAAACGAACCCCCGACACGGTCACCTGATCACCGCTGAGGGAGCTGTCATGTTCCCTCTGCGTCTCTTCCTGGTTCGGCGGCCCCGGCGCTGAGTGGCCGGAGCCATGATGACCTTGCAGGTTTAGGAGATATTAATTATACCTACCGGTAAGTCTTATTATAGGCTTACCTGTAGGTAAAAGGTAAAAAGTGGAGTATACTACCACTTTTAAAGCGGTTGTATCTTAAAAAACAAACAAACCCTGCAGGACAAAGGCATAATGAGCTAGTATGCATCGTATACTAGCTCTTTATGAAATACTTACCTTAGAACGAAGCCCCGACACAGTCGCCCGGACACCGCTGAGGCAGCCGACATCTTCGCTCTGTGTCTCTTCCGGGTTCGGTGGCTCCGGCGCTGTGAGTGGCCAGAGTCGCGATGACGTCACTCCCGCACATGCACGCGGGAATTCACTTTCCAGCAAGGAGCTTATGTGCCGCTGGTGTCAGTGGCTGCTTGCAGGGCGAACATCTATCTCCTAAACCATGCAGATTTAGGAGATATTAATTTTACTTGCAGGTAAGCCTTATTATAGGCTTACCTGTAGGTAAAAGCTAAAAAGCGGAGTATACTACCGCTTTAACACTGGCAGTTGGACCAAATCTACCCTTGTCTTGGAGCCTCTGCACTGCAAGTGTTAAATGCTTATTTAGTCTAGGGGTGCAGGGATAAGTTGTATTACCCACCCTATCCCCTGGCCCAGCACACTTAGAACTATATAGTGCCATAGCCATGAAATTGCACTGATGTGGTTGTATGCCCTACCCTGACCCCGGTCCTGGTTGTGTTTTTATGAATAAAGGGCAATGACAGAACTGCTGTTGTGCTTTTACCACGGATCTCAGGCCAGGCCTTCTCACAGCTGCATGGCAGCCTGCCTGTAGAAAAAGGAGATGTCCTCTCAGAATACTTATCATTTTTGTTCTCAGCTGTGCTCATACAGAATAGCAAGTTACTTTAGTTTGCATTTTTTTTTTTGTTTTGTTTTTCCCAATTTCCAAAATCTTATATCGAACTGACATCACATGGTTTGCATTATACGTTTTTTACATGACTTTTAGATTGTACCTGGCTGGGGTGTGACACCAGGATTTCCTGTCATAGAATAGCAGACATGATGGAATTTGCTGAGTTCTGATAATTCCATTTTGTTTGCTCCTCGCCCTGTCACATATTTCAGGCCTTGTAATCTAATGGTATCAGAAAACTGAGAACTGTCCCCACTTGTCCCCTCTATGCTTGTTTATGGTGAGCTTTCATCTACATGATTGGAGAGGCTACTGCTGTCCCTGGTGATTGGCATGTCCCTCTCACAAACAGTATTTATCTGGCCTAACTAAGATTAGAATATTGCTCAACTGAGAAGCTTTTGAATAATAATCCACTAATGCAGGGCTTGACAAATTTGCTTTGAGTCTAGGAGCCAGATAAAAAAGTTGGGAGGCAGTTTTTTTTAGTGTTACTTTATTGCACTGTTTTACAGCAGTGATTTCTAACAGTCTAATGTAATGCTTCCAGTCAATTTACCACTGCAATATATCCTTAGTCTTCAACAACTCCCATAGCATGTTCACAGTCTCTGACCATCTCTTGTATCATGTCTGAAGTCTCTGGCCATCTCTTGTATCATGTCTGCAGTCTCTGACCATCTCTTGTATCATGTCTGTAGTCTCTGGCCATCTCTTGTATCATGTCTGTAGTCTCTGGCCATCTCTTGTATCATGTCTGTAGTCTCTGGCCATCTCTTGTATCATGTCTGCAGTCTCTGACCATCTCTTGTATCATGTCTGTAGTCTCTGGCCATCTCTTGTATCATGTCTGTAGTCTCTGGCCATCTCTTGTATCATGTCTGTAGTCTCTGGCCATCTCTTGTATCATGTCTACAGTCTCTGACCATCTCTTGTATCATGTCTGTAGTCTCTGGCCATCTCTTGTATCATGTCTGTAGTCTCTGGCCATCTCTTGTATCATGTCTGTAGTCTCTGGCCATCTCTTGTATCATGTCTGTAGTCTCTGGCCATCTCTTGTATCATGTCTGTAGTCTCTGGCCATCTCTTGTATCATGTCTGCAGTCTCTGACCATCTCTTGTATCATGTCTGTAGTCTCTGGCCATCTCTTGTATCATGTGCGCAGTTTCTGACCATCTCTTGTATCATGTGTGCAGTCTCTTACCATCTCTTGTATCATGTCTGCAGTCTCTTACCATCTCTTGTATCATGTCTGCAGTCTCTTACCATCTCCTGTATCATGTCTGCAGTCTCTGACCATCTCCTGTATCATGTCTGCAGTCTCTGGCCATCTCTTGTATCATGTCTACAGTCTCTGGCCATCTCTTGTATCATGTCTACAGTCTCTGACCATCTCTTGTATCATGTCTGCAGTCTCTGGCCATCTCTTGTATCATTTCTGCAGTCTGTGGCCATCTCTTGTATCATGTGCGCAGTTTCTGACCATCTCTTGTATCATGTGCGCAGTTTCATACCATCTCTTGTATCACGTCTGCAGTCTCTTACCATCTCTTGTATCATGTCTGCAGTCTCTGGCCATCTCTTGCATCATGTGCGCAGTTTCTGACCATCTCTTGCACCATGTCTGCAGTCTTTGACCATCTCTTGCACCATGTCTGCAGTCTTTGACCATCTCTTGCACCATGTCTGCAGTCTTTGACCATCTCTTGCACCATGTCTGCAGTCTTTGACTATATCCTGTTTTGTGTCTGTCGTCTCTGACAGTAAATATTCACTGAATTTTGTGTGGCTTTTTGGTGATGTCAAAGGATGCATTTGATGCCCCCCCATATCAAGAAAGTTGACCCCCCCCACTTCTCTATGGTATTAAAGTCTAGACAAATTCTTGTCGTCTTCTTCTTTTTTTAATCTACAAACAAACCTTTCCTTGTGTGTATGCTGCAATATTAAGAGTTTATGTGAAGTAATCAATGTATTTTTTTAAAGAGGTTGTAAACACACCTCACAAACTTTTACCTATAGGTAAGCCTATATTAAGGCTTACCTATAGGTGCTATAAATATCTCCCAAACTTGCACCGTTTAGGAGATATTTAGAGTGCATACTGCCGATGACGCCATCGGCGCAGGCGCTCTGAAGGAACGGCCACCCGTGCCGTTCCTTCAGAGCTCAGTGCCGTGAACGGCGGCTCCCGCGCGCAGGCGCGGGAGTGATGTAATTGCGCCTCCGGTCAATCAGATGGCCGGAGGACGCGAACCCGGAAGCAGGACGGCCGTCCTGTCGCTGAGGTGGCGGCACGGCGGGGGCTTCGTTTTCAGGTAAGTACTACATAATGAGCTAGTATGCGATGCATACTAGCTCATTATGGCTTTCTCTTTACAGGGCTTTTTTTTTCTCGTTTTTTTTGGGGGGCTTTACTTCCTCTTTAATTTTAAAAAGTCCTAAGCTAGACATTTGAGTTTTAAGGGATGCTGACGCTTAGAATAGGTCCAGCACAAGGTTAGTAACACTAGGAGAGCAGCCATTGTATTATGTCATCAGTAGAGGGGAGGGGTGGCTGCAACAAGCTGTCCATGGAAGCTCATTAATGGTATTTGCATAGTGCTTTCACAAGCTCTGTTAAGCCAGCCATAGTTGGTGCGATTTTTCTTTCCTGCAACCACTGATTGCTGGAAAGAAAATCGCTTGATTCCCATCACCTGTTTGTGGGTTTTTTTTTTTTTTTTTTTTTTCTGCTTGAACTTGCACCCTAACCAGTAGTGATCGACCAATATCAGTTTTTCGTTACCGATACCGATATTTTGGCCATCGTATATCTGTATTGGCTGATATTGGCCGATATTTTTGTACATTTAAAATTTTGCAAAATAAACAAAAATTTTGACACAAACCTGTTACTGAACATGTAAAACTTTATTAACATTTTAACATTAAGGGCTCGTTCTTCACACCTTAACTGCATGAGAACTCATGTGAAACTAAATGCCCCTGCAATTGAAGTTTTCCTATCATTCTGATTGTGCATTAATGCATAATAAACTGCTGCAGTAGTGCACTCACTCCTGCAATAATTTTAAATCACTACTGCAGTGCAGTCAGTGCAGAACTTCTAGAAAAAAAGCTAGGCAACTGGTTCCTTCAAATAGAGATGAAGTTCATCATCTAGGCTCATTATTGCAGATCCTGATGAATCCTCCGCATGAGGCCCCAATAAAACGCTGAACATAGCATCTATTTGACCACGATTCATTTTCTCCTCTGTCCGTTGTCTTTTTGGATATTTTTCTCCTGCATCCTGCTCTTCCACATCAGCGGCCGCACACAGTACCCGTACGGTTACATTGATCGCATCGATCCGCATTGGTATTCTTCTGGACCCCCGGGATTTTACAGTTCTACCCCCTCACCACCTTTGTGTTCGGGTCATCCTGCTCTCCCAGACATGGGACTCCCACAGCACCAGAGAGTGATACCAGAGACTCCAGGACTGGTTTGTTTTTAATTTCATCAATAAAACTTCCATGATACTCCTTTATTAACACAATTTACCAGTGTTTTGACTTCAAGATACATGGCTTATTCCCACACCGTAGTGCGCCATCCCTCTTTTGTACCAAATGGCTGGTACAGATGCCTGTGGGTGTGTGGGACTGGGTGGCTGGATGGCACCGGGCAGCTGTGGGAGATGGGTGGCCACCGCGGCTGTGTTACACAACATGTCTGTGACTGGTCACTGTACTGTGATTTTTGATAAGCACTAGATGATCACTCACTGTTCCGACTGACTGTGCACAGCATGCAGAATCCAGCGGGTGAAACGTACTGTAACGAGGCTGAGGGAGGCGGCCTAAGAAGGCCACAGAAGCTGCCCAGTGTGCGGAGGCGCATCAAACCCACCGTGGCCAATTCCGATTTTTTTTCTGGGAAAGTGCTAGGGCTGGGCGATATGGCTGAAAACTGTATCACGATATCAGTGTTTCATATCGGTCGATATCGATAATTATTGATATTTTTTATTACCCGTTTAAAATAAGGACCCTAGGGTGAGAATGCAGGGCTGCGGTCATGGTACAGGAGAATGCAGGGTACTGGCATGGTACAGGAGAATGCAGGGCACTGGCATGGTGCAGGAGAATGCAGGGCACTGGCATGGTGCAGGAGAATGCAGGGCACTGGCATGGTGCAGGAGAATGCAGGGCACTGGCATGGTGCAGGAGAATGCAGGGCACTGGCATGGTGCAGGAGAATGCAGGGTACTGGCATGGTGCAGGAGAATGCAGGGCACTGGCATGGTGCAGGAGAATGCAGGGCACTGGCATGGTACAGGAGAATGCAGGGTACTGGCATGGTACAAGAGGATCCGGGGTTGTGGGCATACTACAGGAGATGCAGTGCTGTGGGCATGGTACAGGTAGACCATGCCCGCAGCACTGCATCCCTTGTAGTGTGCCCGCAGCCCTGCATAATGGCAGGTAGTGAAGCTGTTTCACTTACCTGTTCCAGAGACGCCTTCATTTTAAAAATGGCGCCGCCACGTCATTGCGCACGCGCCGCCACCGATCGTGTAATTTCGGCTATTCCCGGCCTCTCCCGAGCGGCGGCGGCGCGTGCGCGGTGACGTGGCTGCGCCGGGCGGCGCCATTTTTAAAGCTTAAACCCGTCGGAGCGGACTTTTCGTTTTATCGTTCAAAGGCTTTTATTGCTATCGATCACGGGACTATCGCGATACATATCGGTATCGTTTTATCGCCCAGCCCTAGAAAGTGCACATAATAACCAGACCCAAAAACTCACAGGATTCTTTTCAAAACCACACCAAAGCCGCACCCGGACATGTGTGACTTAAAGTCTGAGGTCTAAAATACATTTTTTTGCCCAAAAAAGCCCTATTAAGGCAACGAGTGACATCACTCAGATGTGAAAAGGCCCGATAGAATAAAATAGAAAGCGGGTGTTGGGCATTCCCACAATGTGAGACAAATGAGTTTGTGTGGTGTTGCACCTAATGCCCTTAGTAGTGTCAATTAAAAGAATTGTGTTTAATTAGAAAGGGGGGGGGAAAGGGGGGGAATGACAGGGGTTATAATGCTCTCTTACTGTATCCAAAATAATAATAAAAAAAAAAGGTTTAGCCTTTAGTGACACTTTAAGTATTCATTCCTCAGAAAGATAGATTTGCTCTTATAGGATAGAATGTGAATGGGTGGCGCACACGCTATAGTGAAAAGTGACCTGGCAGTCAAGTCATGGGGTGGATTTTTATAGGGCTGTGCTGGAACCAGCTGCATATTTTGTCAATAGAAATGGAAGATGTGCCAGTTTTCTCACCCCAGCATAGGATGCTGTGCACGGCTTCTCTCTAATTTACTTGAGATTCAAATGGTAATGACTGGGTTCACTACAGTGTGTAAATGCAGTCTGTTACTAACCATAACTCTGTAAGGACACGATTGGCACCCAAGCATGAAAGCAGCCTCTTCTGAATGCAATGACTCGACCTTTCTGAAAAGGGAGAATAGAATTGGGAAACTGCCAGAGTTTGCAGGCCACAGTAAATTATAGGCTTTGTTTTACTCTTTGTTCTACAATCCTCATTAAGGAACACTGGCTGGTTGTAGCAGTAAAATGCTACCATATGTGACGTGAAAGGTCAAGATAGGTCCTACCCTGTAAGTATTAGCGGTCTACTGTTTTCAATACTTTGACCATAGGCATTATGTTACTGCAGTATATACTTGATAAAAGTCTAATACCTTATAGTACATACGTCAGGTTTTTGATCTCTGTATGAAGTGGAACCTACAACTTGGAGCGTGCACCTTTAGAAAGGAGACGTCCGTGTGCAGCTCCCATATTTTGTCATATAAAACATAGGTTTGTTTTAAACTATGCATTTTCAATATGCTCTGGGGAGGCCAGTGAATACAGGGACAGGCATTTTTACAGGTCCATCTTCAGAATTGTTGAGGATTCTATTAGCTATAGGGTTTATACAGCAGGACATCCAGAATGAGCTCAAGGAGTGTCAGTTGAGAAATTGGAGTCATTTAAGCAGGCTGGTTTTATCTCCTGAGCAAGTTGACCTGCAAGTTTGATTAGGGGTTATCTTTAAATATATTCAAATATAAGAATGTCTGTACTACAAGCAGACTGTCCATGTTCCTTTTTTTTTATTTTTTATTTATTTTTAATATTTTTTATTCTTTAAAAAATGAAAAAGCTGAATTCCAGGCAAACAGATACATATATAAGAACTGTTTTGCCTATCAAAGAACTTGGTTTTCTCTCCAGCCTTCTTTAAAGGATAAGTTCACCTTTTGGTCCCCATGACAGCAGGGGTTTCTCTCCCAGCACCCGCTGTCACAATTTGAAATAACAGTGTATACATCCCTAAGTGAAAGTGTCCAAATTGGGCCCAAAGTGTCATTATTTTCCAGCACTGCCTTAACCTTCTTGGGCATGGAGTTCACCAGAGCTTCACAGGTTGCCACTGGAGTCCTCCATGACATCACAGAGCTGGTGGACGTTGGGAGACCTTGCGCTACTCTACCTTCCGTTTGCGGATGCCCCACAGATGCTCAATAGGGTTTAGGTCTGGAGACATGCTTTGCCAGTCCATCACCTTTACCCTCCGCTTCTTTAGTAAGGCAGTGGGTGTCTTGAAAGTGTGTTTGGGGTCGTTATGTTGGAATACTGCCCTGCGGCCCAGTCTCCAAAGGCAGGGGATCATGCTCTGCTTTAGTATGTCACAGTACATGTTTGCATTCATGGTTCCCTCGATGAACTGTAGCTCCCCAGTGCCAGTAGCACTCATGCAGCCTCTAACCATAACTTCCACCACCATGCTTGACTGTAGTCAAGAAATACTTGTCTTTGTACTCCTCGCCTGGTTGCCACCACACACTCTTGATGCCATCTGAACCAAATAGGTTTACCTTTGTCTCATCAGACCACAGGACATGGTTCCAGTAATCCATGTCCTTAGCCTGCTTGTCTTCAGCAAACTGTTTGCAGGCTTTCTTGTGCATCATCTTTAGAAGAGGCTTCCTTCTGGGACGACAGCCATGCAGACCAATTTGATGCAGTGTGCGGCGTATGGTCACTGCCCCCCCCCCCCCACCCCTTCGACCTCCGCAGCAATGCTGGCATACGTCTATTTCCCAAGGACCACCTCTAGATATGACGCTGAGCATGTGCACTCAACTTCTTTGGTCGACCATGGTGAGGCCTGTCCTGAGTGGAACTTGTCCTGTGAAACCGCTGTATAGTCTTGGCCACCGTGCTGCAGCTCAGTTTCAGGATCTTGGCAATCTTAAAGCCTAGGCCATCTTAATGTAGAGCAACAATTTTATTTTTTTTTTTTTTTTCAGATCCTCAGAGAGTTCTTTGCCATGAGGTGCTATGTTGAACTTCCAGTGACCAGTATGAGAGAGTGAGAGCGATGACACCAAATTTAACACACATGCTCATTCATACCGGAGACCTTGTAACACTGAGTCACATGACACCGGAGAGGGAAAATCGCTAATTGGGCCTAATTTGGACATTTTCACTTGGGGGTGTACTTGTTGCCAGCAGTTTAGACAATAATGGCTGTGTGTTGAGTTATTTTGAGGACAGCAAATTGACACTGTTATGCAAGCTGTACACTCACCACTATATATTGTAGCAATGTATCATTTCTTCAGTGTTGTCACATGAAAAGATCTAATAAAATATATACACAAATGTGAGAGGTGTACTCACTTTTGTGAGATACTGTATATAATGAATGCACATTTTTTACCTGCAAAAAATGTGCGTTTATTATTTATCAAAAGATGAACTTGCCCTTTAAATGGGAACACCTCTAAGACTTATTGGTGGAGGAGGTTGAAGTCAATTAAGAATCTTTTTTATAATTTTATTCTGCCATTTTTAAAGTAATTCTGTATTAGCCCCTCTGATTCTGGTTTATATCGCCAATCCATACTACAGCTCCAAGGTAAAGGTTACTAGGGGTAGCGCCTAGATAGAGAATATGAAGACCACTGTTACAAAGTCACCAGCACTCAAAGAATGTGTATCCAGAATTTATTGCGAATGTATGATGTCACAAAGGTGAGACCGCTAACATTTAGGAGCCTTTCAAGATCCCATTGTTCAGGGTAATTCAGTGAATGGTGGCGACTTCATACTTTGCAACTTTGGTCATGCAAAGTGCTATCATGGTCATTACACGCAACTCCTGAATTCTTAATGTGTAAGCTCCTTGAGGGCAGGGACTGATGTGAATGTGCAATGTATATGTAAAGCGCTGCGTAAGAGCCCATTCACACTGCCGCGACTTGTCAGCCTGACAAGTCGCGGTCCATTGAGTAGTACAGGACCCGTTCTAATAGGAGCGACACAAGTCGCTCCGACTTAAAAAAAGGGTCCTGTACTACTTTGGGGCGACCTCGGAGCGACTTGCATAGACTTCCATTATGTGAAGTCCCTGCAAGTCGCGCCGAAGTCGCGGTGCACGCGACTTCACAGGTCGCCCCCCGAAGTCGCGTTGCCTCAGTGTGAACCGGCTCTAAATTGACAGCGCTATACAAGTACCCGAAATAAATTAAATACATAAATAAAGCAAACTCCCAGTCTACGTAGCCCTACTTGGGACGTTCAGTTGTGAAGACCTTTGCTCTCCAGGCCATTTAGTGTGCTATGTCCTAGCAGTTTTGTCTTTCTAAAATGAGAGCCTATGCTCAATTTTATATTTGGAGCATTGCCTTGAGATGAGATTATTGGTGCTTTGTATTTATTTTGGACAGATTTGTGACCAGTGACATTTACAAGCATTTTATAAGCCTGATTAATTCAGGCCCTGACACCATCATAGTGTGGCCTTTTATTCTGCTGCCCATCGGTGAATGCATATTGAGGACAGAATCGCCCACAGAATGTTTTGCTATCAGAGACCTTTCCAGACCTCTAGAATGCATATGCTTTTATTTTTCTCTGCTGACTGGCGCAGTGTAAAATCTTCACTGCATTGAAATCGTCAATATAATGGTAATAGGCTTGCCATATAAAGGATTATTTGGAGAGGTAGCAAGTACATTACAGTAAGGGTTAATAGGGAAAGTGCTGAATTAGGCCTGGGTGTTATTATTTGACAGTCTATTATCTTCTGTCATTTGTAGATACTGAGCTGGGGCTGGTGACCTACTGTATATATCATATCTCTTGTATTTGCAAAGCCTCATCTGTCAAAGATTCCTAAGAAGTCCTATTATGTTCACAGAGGATTTATCTCTGAAAACAGCCTGCGGGTTTCCCTTTATCTAAAGCAAGGAGAAGACACTGACAGTAATCGAACAATAGAGTCTAGTGGCCAAATGCTTATTATGGAGTAGCGTTTGCAAAAAATGCATTCATTGTTATGTGTCTTAAAGTGATTGTAAAGGTTTGTTTTCTTTTATGTTTAAAATAACAAACCTGGTATACTTACCTGCTCTGTGCAAGGGTTTTGCACAGAGCAGCCCCAATCCTCCTCTTCTGGGGTATCCCGGCGTCGCTTCTGGCTCCTCTTCATCAGGTGCCCCCATGAATAGCCGATTTCGATGGGGTCATCGGTGTGGGCTCGCTCACGAGTCCCGCTGCTGCGTCCATTGACACAGACCGCATAACTCGGCCCTGCCCCCCGCTTTCTTGTCACTGGATTTGATTGACCGCAGTGGGAGCCAATGGCTCCTGCTAGTATCAAGCTATCCAATGAGGGCCCAAGACAGCGGCTGGAGTTGCTGCGCTCGTGCTCGTCGCTGGAACGTTCGGGTCCTGGTAAGAATAATGGGGTGTCTGGGGGGCAGCTGCAACCAAGGTTTTTCACCTTAATGCAAAGAATGCATTGAGGTAAAAAACCTTGAGACTTTTAACTCCTGTAAGGCTGGCTATATATAGATGGATCACTTTTTTTTTTTTTTTTTTTTATCAGTCAGTGGTCTAATAAAAAAATAAAAAAATCATTAGATCGATTTTCTGATGAGCATGGATGGCTGCAGATGGATCGAAAACTGTTCAATTCCTGCTGAACCTGCCAAATTTTGATCCATCTATGGGCAGCTTAAATCTGCCCACAGATCGGTGGTTCTCAACTCCTGTCCTCAGGACCCACTAACAGTGCAGGTTTGCAAGATACCTGAAATAGGTCACAGGTTTTCTGCTCAGTGATTGCTGTATTCTAGTCTGCATCTCCCAAAGGTAATACTTAAAATCTGGTCTGTTAGTAGGTCCTGAGAACAGGAGTTGAGAACCACTGCCATAGATGGTTCGAATCTCGGCCAGTTCAGCAGGGACGGACTGAGATTCGTACCATCTGTGGGCAGACTGATTGTACCCAAATCGGTCCATTGATCAACATTAGTGCAGCCAGCATGCCAGATTTTTACATGCTGTAGCCGCTAGCAATAATCACTGTGTTCTCCCAGCAGGGACGGCTTCCTGCGCCAGCAACTCCCTTTTGCCGGTAGAACACAATAGCCCCACGAGAGGGTTTCCCTCATCAACAATCAGTGTCAACCCGTGGTTGCAGGAAAGCTCCGCCCACATGACCACTTCATTCATGCACACAGCTGTGTGTATTATTAAACTACAAGTACCGACATCCTTTGTGGCTGTCGGCTTGTAGTTCTCCATGAACTATTCCCATGCTGTGGAGTTCCGTGGTAGTTCATGGAATCTTCCTGTCAGTGAATCTGCTCACCCGTATGTGATGTACGAGCAGACAGATACACTGACAGGTTTGCAGGAGACCTTCAAGGAACCAGTGATCTGCTCAGCTGTCCAGATGAAATCAGCCATAGACAAGGGCTGATCTGGCCGATTATTGGCAGATAGGTAAATAATTGTATGTCTATCTGTCCTTTAAAAACTCCCTGTCTAATCCATGTTGGAGAACAGTCAATGGTCTAAAATGAATGTGCATGGTTTGTGATGATCTCCGTTAGGAACAATCCTGACTGTTGCATTTAAAATGAATGCACACATTTATATGATCACTTTATGGAACTTTAATTGCAGTTGGATCTTCTGACTTTTATTTCACATCTATGAGCCCTAAACTTGCTATAGACAGGTACGTGTCTTCCCAACA
This sequence comes from Pelophylax lessonae, assembly GCF_965119305.1. Taxonomy (NCBI): domain Eukaryota; kingdom Metazoa; phylum Chordata; class Amphibia; order Anura; family Ranidae; genus Pelophylax; species Pelophylax lessonae. The sequence continues at coordinate 580,238,314 of NC_138769.1, read as the reverse complement.
ACAACCAATGGGGAGCAGTCTGCTTATCATGAAATAGTCCACAATAGGGATGCACCGAATATTCGGCCGAAAATAGAGAAAATAGCACTTTCGGCGTTCGGCCGAATAAGTCAAAAGGCCGAATAATTTTGAGCCGAACAATGTCAGCTTCCGCCCTGACCGCTCACCTTCCTCATTGCGGCTCGCGGCTCCCTTCTCACACCCCGCCGGTTTCCTGTCCGGCCGCGAGTAGGGGGTGTGACGTCACGCGCGCGTCCCGCCCCCTGCTCCTGACTGCGGCTCCTTCACACTAGGTCCACGCCCCGCCCCCCTGTTCGCGGCTTTTGGGTCTGGCTGCAGTTCAGGTATGTGATGTGGAACTGAGCACATTTGGGGGAGAATACGGTAGCTGGCAGCTGCACAAGCATTAGTGTGCAGACTGCCATATGTTGTTGCCACTTGCCATGCTCATTACATTAGAGTGCCCTATAAAGTGCCCCTTAAAAAAAAAAAAAAAGAAAAAAAAATGTGCCCAACAGAGTGCTCCCTTGACATAAAATGTGGCCATCAGCGTGCCCCTTATTTTATGCTAAGGGACATGCTGATGAGCATATTTTATGTTGGGGCACTCTGATGAGCATATTTTATGTTAAGGGGCACTCTGATGGGCATATTTTATTTTAAGGGGCACGCTAATGGGCATATTTTATGTTAAGAGCAACGCTGATTTAAATGTTTTGTTTTGCCCATCAGAGTGCCCCCTAACATAAAATGTGCCCATCAGCGTGCCCCCTAACATAAAATGTGCCCATCAGCGTGCCCCCTAAAAATTGGCAAAATAAATGGAAAAAATGCGAAACACCGCGTTCGGTATTCGGCCTTCGGCCAAGCATTTCATTATTATTCGGCTTCGGCCAAGAATTTCATTTCGGTGCATCCCTAGTTCACAACAGTAGTACATGAGCCCTCTGTTATGTCTGTACTTAGAGTGATGATGGGAGAATTGGTCCCATTGTGGAGTGGGTTGAAAAATCTGTGAGAAGTAACAAATGCATCTGACATGTAAAATGCTTATTTCTCTTTTGTTCGTTGATGAACACAGCTCCTGATCTTCATAACCATTGGGTTATACTGCCCCTTACAGGAGTAGGACACTGGGCAGAAAAATAATCTGTCTAAGGCTATGGGCAGTCCCAGGGGGTATACTCGCTCTCTCTGATATAGGTACTTTTTTTTTTTCTGCCTAGTCAGGATTAAGGACCTTGTTCCTTGCTGGGAACTCTGGTCCTGGCAAATTTTTTCTTTTTAGATAGAAATGTTTTTCGCCTGGATTTTTCCTGTGACTTATAAAATCAACTGCTGGACTGGGCGAGGGGCTGGATAATCTAGATCCAGTGGTCACCCTAGTCTGGCCAGTGAGCATGCGCAGACCTCAGCTCCGCGCTAGGTCCACCGTGACAGCCCCACCGGACGGGGGCTGGCCTGCGAGTTAAACACCTCGCGATCGGGTCTCGGGCCCGAGTCGCAGCGTTCCTCCTGACTGACAGCCTCCCCCCCCATTTTGATAGAGAGGGGTTCTGTCTGGAGCGGTGCCCATCCGATTCCTGGTACGGTAGGTAGCTGCCCCCCCCTTTCCTACTGGAGAGTTTTGGGGAAGACGTGGACCCCCTCCTTGGGATGGTCGGACCCCCAGGTCCCCCTTCTTCCCGTCAGGCATCCCTTTTTCTTCTGTCCCCCATCCTACCCCCCCTCCACTTATGCTGGGGCTGTTTGGGTAGTCTGGTCCACCTCCTGGGGTGGGGGCAGGGCTTTACTGGCGATGGGGGGTGCGTGACTGGGCGATCGGCTGGTGGGGGGGAGGGGGTTGTACCTGGTGGGGGATCCTTCCAGGGCCCCCGTCCTGTCTGGGTCTGTCCTTGAGGCCTAGGGATACCTCCTAGGTCCCTGGAAGCCTCATGGTGCCGCCATTTTGTTGTAGCCTGTGTGTTTCAATGCAGTGTCCATGTTTGTGTAGTCCAGCGGCCATTTTGCGGTGGTTTGCCATTGAAAATAGCGGCGGCCATGACAGTGGATTCCTTTGGGCGGCGATTTGGTCCCCCTCCTCATTCCTTCGTGCTGACTCCTGGATCTTTTTACTTCCTGATCGCTGCACGTGCAGTGCAGATTATCCTTGTGGCTGGAGGTGCCGGTTTCTGCTGGGTGGTGAGTCTGGTGGGGTTCTCTCCCTCTCTGCTGAGGACCGCAGAAGGGAGATTCTTGCCAAATGGGACAAGACTCTGCAGTCTCTGGTCACTCAGATCCTGCTGAGTTGGGGAACGAAGGAATCCCTGATATGGTGGCTTCGTTCTCCGACGCCTTGCCTGGGCAAATGCTTCCTCCCCTTGTATTGGACAGTGGTCACCATGGATTCTAGCCTGTCCGGCTGGGAAGGTGTCCTCGGCAAACATTCAGCAAAGGGTACCTGGATACTGGAAGTGTTCAGTCTACCATCAATGTCTTGGAACTCCGAGCGATCAGACTGTATCTGGACCATTGGACGGATCGTCTTTAGGGATACCCAGTGCGCATTCAATCAGACAATGCCACAGCCACGGCTTATGTCAATCACCAGGAGGGCACAAGAAGTGTCCTCAGCTCTGGAGGTAGCTGGCATTCTAAGGTGGGCAGAACTGTTCGTTCCAGCCCTCTCCGCCATACACATTCCTGGGGTGGAAAACTGGTAGGTGAATTACCTTAGTAGGGAGGCGTTGGACTAAGGGGAGTGGTCCCTTCATCCGGAGGTGTCTCATCAGTTGTGTCTCCGGTGGGGCATCCCCGAGTTAGATCTGTTGGTGTCTCGGCTTACCAGAAAGGTGCAGAGGTTTATGGCTCGGTCACAGGATCAGGCGATCTGGTGCGGCTGGTCACCGACCTTCCCTGGAAGCTTCCTCTCAGGGAGGATCTGCGGTCCAAGGACCAATCTTCTATCCTGCTTTACAGTTTCTGGCTTTGACGGCTTTGCTGTTGAATGCCAGGTGCTGAAGGATAGAGCTTTATCTGAGTCGGTGATTCCTATGCTGTTAAAAGCTAGGAAATCTACTTCTAGGAAAATCTATCATTGTACGTGGAAGATGTACATTGCGTGGTGTGAGTCTCTTGAGGTTTATCCTCGCTCCTTGGTGGCTTGGATCATGAATTTCCTTCAATGGGGGGGGTGGGGTTGAACAGAATTTGGCCTTGAGTACCATCAAGGGCCAGGTGTTGGCTTTGGTGGTTTTCTTCCAACGACACTGGGCCACACTCTCCCTGGTGCGTACCTTTCTTCAGGGTGTCCGACATTTGGCTCCTCCAGTGCGGTCTCCATTGCTGCTTGGGACCTCAATTTGGTGTTTTCGGTCCTCCATGAAGCCTCCCTTTTAGAATCTTTGGAAGATTCCCTTGCTTACTCTCTCAGAAGGTAGCTTTTTTAGTGGCTATTACCTCTGCGTGCAGTGGAACTGGCGGCGTTATTCGGTCGTTCTCCTGACCTGGTGATTCACAGGTAAGGAGATTCTTTGCCCCTGTCAATCATTCCTTCCAAAGGTTGTCTTGGTTTTTCATTTGAATGAAGACATTGTTTTGCCTTCCCTGTGTCCTAGGCCTGAACATCCGAAGGAAATTGCCTTGCATGCCTTGGTTGTGGTCTGGGCAATTAGGGTGTACCCAGCAGCAACGGAGTCTTTCAGGTAGTCGGACTCACTATTTGTGCTCATGGATTGGCCTTGGAAAGGGTTGTCTGCTTCCTCTGCAACCATTTCCAGATGGATTAGAAAGACTGTGATTCAGGCCTATTGCATCAAGGGTTAGGTTCCTCCTTTCCCTGTTAAGGCACACTTTACTCGGGCTCTTGATGCTTCCTGGGCCTTCTGTCATCAGGTGTCAGTGACGCAGGTTTGTAAGGCGACCACCTGGTCGTCTGTGCACACTTTAACAAAGTTTTATAAAGTGGATGTGTTGGCATCTGCGGATGCTTGTTTTGGCTGCAAGGTTTTGCAGGCTGCTGTTTTAGAGGACCTGATCCTCTTTGAGGGTGTATTGATTTTTTCAGGTGGACTCCAGTTGTTTTGGTTGAGCTCCTGTTGCCTGGTTGGCTACGGTTTTAGCCTTGGGAATTTTTTAACACTACTTTGGGACATCCCAATGGTTATGAAGATCGGGAGCTGTGTCCGAGAAGAAATGGGACTTTTGACTTGACTTACTGTAAAATCCATTTCTCTGATGTTCATTGACGGACACAGCACCCACCCCTCTGTGGAGTTGTAGTTCTTCTGACACTGCTTGTAACTAAACTGAGTACCTATAGCAGGGAGAGGGGGTATACCTCCTGGGACTGCTCATAGGCGTAGCCAGATTCTTTTTCTGCCTGGTGCCCTACTCCTGTAGGGGGCAATATAACCCAATGGTTGTGAAGATCAGAAGCTGTGTCCGTCAATGAACATCAAAAATCTTATTTTATCATAGGCTGATCCTCCCCCAAACATCTCATTGGGCTGTTCAATTATGGTCGATTTAGGGCTAATGCACACTGCAGCTCGGAAAACTGTTTTTGACAGGCATTTGAGCTTTTATTTCAGCTTGAAGAAGCTTGTGCTTTTTTGTGCTCTTGTGCAAGTTTTGATTGTGCTTCTTCAAGCTCCTTTGAGCACAAGGCCCCTTTCACATTGCTCCGTTCCGTCGACAGAGCCGTGCTGCTCAGCAGGGGATCGATCCACCGATCTGTCCGTTCTCATCCAAACCGATCCGCCAGATGGGTGGAAATTAGGGTTTCCATCCGTCCAGATTTGACAGACAGAATCGGAATAGATGTCAGTGGACATGTCTCCGCTGACATCCGTTGCCCCATAGAGATGCATGGGGCATCTGTTCAGATCCGCCTGAAAAACTGACAGGCGGATCTGAAACGGTCCACAAGTGTGAAAGGGGCCTAAGTGTTTTTTGCTTCACAAACCCTCCTAGATTGTATTTTCCTAACCACTGTATAAACAAAACAAAAATCTGGAACAAACGCTTCACACTTTTTCGAGCTTGTTTGAGCTCTTTGGGTCACTAGCTCCTCTCAAAAATGCAAGTTTGGAGGTTCTTATTTTTTTTTTTTTTTTCTGCCTGTAGGAGCATATGCCTGAAAAAGCCAAAGTGTGCATGGACACATTGGCTAACATGGAGGGGTGTTTATAGGCAGAATAAAATGAGATCTCAATAGTCTGTAGGAGCCGCTTTTTTTAGTTTCTTTGAGCTGGAGTGTGCATGAGCCCTAAAGTGTTACTAAACCCACAACAGTAAAATCAGTCTGTATATAATAAATAATGCAATAAATAATGCTTGTTATGTTCACTATGGAACCTAAGGGGTTAATCCTGTGCATTGTGTAAAAAGGCTGTCTGAGCCTGTCTACTCCGATCCTCCACGTCTTCCACTGTCCCCAATCTATCTGCTGATAGTACAGAGCCTTGGAGGCACTCTGCACATGCTCAGGTTGGGGTGTATTGCTAGAGAGTTTTTTTTTTTTTCTTTCTTGGGAGGGTGCATGTGATCAGCACAGGGCCAATCAGCACTGCCCAGGAAGAGAGTCAGGGGTCCTGCAGCCTCATAGGACAATCAGGGGAGAAAGAAAACTCCTCCTACAAGCTCAACCCAGACACTGATAGAAGACACAGGACTGCTCTAACTGCTGACGAGGAAAGGTATTTAGCAGTTTATATTTACTAAAATAATTGCATTTCCTTGTTCTGTGTACTGTGGGAGACCAGATATAGTGAATGCAGGGTCCTGGGTTTAGTAACATTTAAATGTCATCTAGATTTGCTTCTACCTTGTATGTGTAAAATGTGGTTATTCCTGACCTTTAGTATATGTAAAGACAAAAAGCCTTGAAAAACACATGTATTCTGATCAGTGGTGCATGGGAGAGGAGTTTTTTTTCTACAGGAACTGTGCAGTAAAAGCTGATCATTCCCTTCGTGTTTGTTGGCAGCTCCAGGCATTCCCATTCCTCCTCCTCCAATTTTATTTGCTCCTGAATTAAAAAAAAAAAAATCGGGCCCTATGTGCATAGACCCTTTCCAGCCACACGCTCTGCCAGAAGCCATGCGGAATGCTAACAAATAACATTCACAAATATGTAGATATTTCTTACTTGCATATAATAAAAGTGAAATTCTTGACATTGTATTCATATTTTATTCTGTGCATCTAAATTTAGCCTACCGTTCAGTCATTGCTATCAGCTATTTAAGTGAAAGCGGCTGCCAGTAATGTTGGTCACTAACAGGATGTCAGCTCCAGGCAAGGAAAATGTTATCCCCCTGGATAATAACTTCATCGATGGTGTTTTCCAGTTTAATAGTTGAAAAAAACGTGAAAAAATAGACCGGTTTATTTTGAAAAGCAAGATTGTAATTGTAAAATGCCTTATGACATTTGGCAGGAAGTAGCAAATTAATGCATTTAAGATGGGGAAAAAAATATTCAATGTGGCAACTACTTCCAATGTTCAGGAAATTGTAGATGTTTAGTAATGTTGCAAATTCCTGACATACTAAAAGTTAGGGCTCTTTCACACGGGCGTTCCGAACGTATTTCCGTATATCGCCCCATCCGTTTGCGGGTGATATACGGACATAATGCATGTCAATGGCATTGCGGATGTCAGCGGATGACCATCCACTGACATCCGATTTGTGTCCTTTCAGTTCTGTTCCGTTTTTTGGAACGGAACAGAACCCTATTTTTCTTCGGTTAAAAAAAAAACGGAACGGATGCAAAATCGGATGTCAGCGGTGTCATCCGCTGATCTGCAATCCCCATAGACATGCATTATGTCCGTATATCATCCGCAAACGGATGGGATGATAGGCGGACATACGGACCGGATGACACAAATGTCGTCCGTGAAAAAAAAAAAAAGTGCCGCAGCGTAGGAAAAAATCGGAGCGGCCGTGTGAAAAAGCCCTTATGGTCTTCTGGTATCCTTGATAAATAGATGTATTTTTATTTTTTTCTGTTTTGCATGTCAGGTTTTCTTAAAGAGGTTGTACACCGAGAAAAAAAATGTTTCTCTTCTTTACATCCTGAAAGAGAAACCCATAATGAGCTAGTATGCATCGCATAGTAGCTCATTATGAAATACTTACCTTAGAACGAGCCCCCGCCGTGCCGTCCGCTTACCTGTATGACGGGCGACATGTATAGTCGCCCGTCTTCCGGGATCGCGGGCGCCGACGGTCACGGCACGGGGCTCTGAAGGAACGGCACGATCTGCCGTTCCTTCAGAGCGCATGCGCCAGTGACGTCACTGGCTGCATGTAAGGTAAATATCTCCTAAACGGTACATGTTTAGGAGATATTTACAGTACCTATAGGTAAGCCTTAATATAGGCTTACCTATAGGTACAACTTCCTGAGGAGGGTTTACTTCCTCTTTAAGGCTATTTTGCTTTTTTTTTTTTATTTTTTTTTTTTTAATACCTGGAACTTGTATGCAGTCAGACAACAGTAACCTAACATTCAAATGTTCTTGCTGCCACAAGATTTCTGTTACTTGATGTCGCCCTCTGGTGTCCGTAGCTGGGAAAATTGTGTGCCAACCTTCGTCTTTTAATTTATTATTTTTTTTAATACTTATGTACACATCATTTGATTTCGGCGAACCCTGGTGTAGCAATCCAGAAATGAGGCACTCGCAGGAATATGCAGGATTGGCATTTACATTGCTTTAAGCTTATTTTTCACACGCTTCAACTTGTATAATAGCAGTGTGAGCAGCGAGCTTTTATGAAGCATTTGCAGAGCTTTCAGCAAGCTTTGTTGAAATATTTAAAGTACCATTCAGTTCCAGTTTGTAAAGCTTAAAATATAACTAAAGGCAAAGCTTAGTTCTGGATAGCGTGGAGAGGGATTAGGACCCCCGTCAGATTTTTATTGCGTTCTGTGCCCACTGTTAAGGAGAAAAACCCTCTACGTTGGTCCTGTTTACCATTCTCATTGAAAATTAAAGTAAAATAAGTTACCCAAATGTTGGGTTGCCCCCAGAAAAGTAATAGTGGGGAAATCTTCCAATGGGGATACTAGTTTTAGGGACCAGGGGGGTCTTCAAGAAATTCCCTTTAATTTGCAGGGATTTCCTCTCACTTCCTGTTTTGCTATGGGACAGGGAAATCTCCACAATGGGACATAGGTGGCGAAAAAAAAAAACTGACTGGGTATAATACTCCCTTTATCCAAAATGAAAGAAAAAAGTTTTGCCTGTAGTTCTACTTTAAACACAGATCCTAATGGGAGTGCTGATTGACACTTTAAACAAGCTGCCAGCAGGCTTCAGCACTAGTTTACAGCTTGTTGGAAGCTTTCTGAAGCCTGCTAGCAGCTTGTTTAAAGTGGCAATTGGCACTTGCATGATCTGTGTAAACCATTTCCAAATAAGAGCTGAAGGATGTGTTAAAGGCTTAGAGACAGCTGCTTGAAGCTTGCCGAAAGCTTTGCCAAAACCTGCTTAAAGTTTCATAAAAGCTTGCTACTGATACTTTTTTTTTCTTCTTCATTTTGGATAGAGCAAGGGAGGGTTATAACCCCTGTCGGGGGGGGGGGGGGGTTGACAAAGACAATCTCGCACCCGCTGTCACTTACGTAACAATGCCACTCTCAGCTGCACCCTGCACAAAGATTTTCCAGCTCGCGGCACCACAAACCAGGTGCCAACATACTGAGAGTGATTGTCACTGGGCTAATTAAGCAATTAACCTTTTCAATGCCACCACCTCTGTTTTTGTCCGAGCGAGAGGAAGCTCCTAATTCTAGCAACATCCATTATGATTTTAGAATAATTGTCTGTAACACACAGGGTCACCACAGACAGGTATGTTCATAGGATTTATTCTTTACAGTAGCACTCTTCAAGAGACAGGTTCTTTGTTAGCTTGCATTAAGAGCTTAGGGACAAAGTTAACACTTTTCAAAATAAGGTTTTAATAATGAAAAGGTCAAAGTTGGTGCAAATAAAATATTTACAGAAAAAAGGTGTTTAAAAGAAATAGAGACATAATTCAGCAATAGAAAAATAAGGTAGAATTGTTGAGAAAGAATACTTGCAATCAATGTCCTGGGTGTTATCAGAGTTCAGTCGATGAGCCAGGTGTGATCGGTTCTCAAACTTGATAGATGTTCCTGCTTTGATGTTACCGTGAGAACTGATCACTGGTAAGGGGTCACCCTTTTTCTCTGGAATCAAAGGGGTGTTGACAGATGCCCCTGACCAATAAAACTGAGTGTCCATGGGCTGTCCAGAGTTTATGCCAATATCAGGTCCCTCCTCGTTGGACAGTTTTAGGCTCCATGTACACGGGACGTTGTAAATGGCCGTTTAGGAGCAGTTGGGCGTTTTTTTTAGAAGCCCCTGAACCCATCTACATTTTATCTTATCTGTCCATGTACACAGGGTCGTTTACAGTCATTTGCAGGCAGTTGAGTTCAGGGACGTTTTTTGGAACGCAATTATTGTGTTTCCCGGGGTTTGAAACGCAGAAACGCGGCCGAACATGACCAAACGTGACCGAACGTGATGAACATACGTTCAGCCACGTTATACGTTTTTTTTTTTTTTTTTCTTCCATTCAAAATCAATGGTTCCCTATTGATTTGAATGGAAGTCGCACCGCAAGTCGGATGATCCGACTTGCGGCGCGACTTGCGCTGTGAGAATTTTAAGGGGGAACTCTACGCCAAAAATGGGGGAAAAAAAATGGCGTGAGGGTCCCCCCCCCCCAGGTTCCAACATCATCTGTGACATCAGGGGAGGGGCCTCCCGGTGACGTCACCAGGAGGCCATGCCCACAATGGCTATATAACAAGCTGCAGAGACCGGCATAATCACCGGAGACATCGTCAGAGGAGGACCGGAGGAAGAAGAAGAGAAGAGCCGAGGGCAAAAGAGCAGAAGATTGGACAGCAGAAGAGCGGACAGCAAAAGAGCAGAAGACCAGGAGAGGGAGAAGACCAGAGCAGGAGAAGACCGGATGAAGATTTTTAATAAACTTCCCAAAACGTCTCCTGTCCTTATTTACATACACTGTCTTTTATGGGGTGAATGGGTAGGGGTACAGTGTACCCCATACCCATTCACATAGGGAGGGGGTCCAAGATCTGGGGGGCCCCCTTGTTAAAGGGGGCTTCCAGATTCCGATGAGCCCCCTGCCCGCAGACCCCCACAACCACCGGCCAGGGTTGTGGGGATGAGGTCCTTGTCCTCATCAACATGGGGGCAAGGTGCTTTGAGGTGGGGGGTGCAGAGCTCCCCCTGCCCCAAAGCACCAACACCCCCCCATGTTGAGGTCATGTGGCCTGGTATGGTCCAGGGGGGGTGGGGCCGCTCGCTCGTCCCCTCCTCCTCCCCCTTCCTGCCCTACCGGGCTGCATGCTCGGATAAGGGTCTGGTATGGATTTTGGGGGGGACCCCACGCCGCGGGGCTACCCTCAAATTCCATACCGGACCCGAAGGGCCTGGTTTGGAACCTGGGGGGGACCCCCACGCCGTTTTTTTCCCATTTTTGGCGTGGAGTTCCCCCTTAAGATTCTCACAGCGCAAGTCGGATCATCCTGATCCGACTGGCGGTGCGACTTCCATTCAAATCAATAGGCTCCCATAGGGAACCATTGATTTTGAATGGAGGCAGAAAAAACGCAGCTAAAAGCAACGTGGCCAAACGTGCAATAACGCCAATGGAAAAAGCTACTAAAAGCACGTTTTAACAGCTGCTTTTTCCCGGCGTAAGAACATGCTTTACAGCACGTTTTTTCTAACGTCCCGTGTACATGGAACCTAATACCACTATTTATATCCTCCAATATGTACCGGTTACATTCTTTAAACTGACAGTTTATCGTTCAGCATGTAATTTCGCATCCAGGGATACTAGACACAGAATATCTCAGATAAACTTGTCACCCAGGGAATATCTGACAGCTCCAAAAAACAATAAGGTGTAACCACCCTTCTCCTGCGCTTGGTATCCAGACCCCTCGACCACACACTACGCGGGATTGACAACTGGCTTCTCAGATGGCTCAAGTCTTGCTGCCCTTAACGGACTGAGGTAGTCCACTGGTACTAAAAGCAAAAAAGAACAAAAAAGGGTGCACCGACCTAGCGCATTATCCTCAATATAAGGCTTTATTAAATAGCATAAAAATGGCTACTCACAGACGTAGATGTAAGTAAGGCGTATCAAGCTGAATTGCTCGAGAGTCCGTGTTTAGTCCATATAATTGTCCATGATGAGATGACTGACGCGTTTCGAGGCCTAGCCTCTTCCTCAGAGTCACCTTGACTCTGAGGAAGAGGCTAGGCCTCGAAACGCGTCAGTCATCTCATCATGGACAATTATATGGACTAAACACGGACTCTCGAGCAATTCAGCTTGATACGCCTTACTTACATCTACGTCTGTGAGTAGCCATTTTTATGCTATTTAATAAAGCCTTATATTGAGGATAATGCGCTAGGTCGGTGCGCCCTTTTTTGTTCTTTTTTGCTTTTAATATCTGACAGCTATCTTCCCTTCTATATGTGCTAGTGTGGTCATGTATGACCTTAATTCATTCAGTATGACATTTCTTATCCAAATATATACTTATTATTAACGTGACATGTCCCTGTCTGAGTTTATGAATTGTGTGTGTATTAGGTTTTGAATTGGGCAGGGCTGTATGGTTGCCTTTTTAGGATCCCCATTAGTTCTGGTTATGGATTTGGTTTTACGATAGGCCTGGACGGAAGAAACAAACATCCTGTCAGGACTCAATTAGCGGTTTACAGCTCTGCCCATGCTGAAGTGCTGGATTTTGATGTCTCGGAGTTGAGATAATGGCTCTTTTGAACTGTAAATCCTATGCATTCCATGAATTAAAGGAGATGGGGAGGGAGATATCGCTGTGTGTATAACTGTTCTGCAAGACTGTCATACTGTCATGGCTGACCTATAATGACTGAAAAACATGGCCTGTGGCTACTGCTTTTTGTGTGTCGAGTACTGGACATCATTACAAGCTATACCTGGAAAAAAATATTTAAGTAACAGAAAGCATGGATTCTAAAAAGACAGAAGTTGTCTGAAAAACCTGATTTCTTTTTATTAGGAGGTAAGTAAACCTTGGACAGAGGGGTGGCTGTGGGCGTAGTATACAGACCTTGATAAATCAGTTTGTACATGGTTAGAAAACTGGCTAAAAGACCGTATTCAGAGAGTAGTTGTTAATGATTCTTACTCTAAATGGTCTAAGGTTTTCTATGATGTACCCCAAGGTTCACTGTTGGGACCCTTGCCTTTTTAATTTCCTTATAAATGATATAGGGTCTTGGCTTAAAAGCACCATTTCAGTCTTTGCAGGTGACACCCAGCTATGCAGTGGAATAATGTCCTTACATGCCGACCTCAAAGCACTGTTTAATTGGGCGACTGTGGCAAATTAAGTTTAATGTTTATGAATGTAAAGTTATGCACTTGGGGGCTAAGAATATACAGGCATCATAAATACTAGGGGTACAACTGGGGAATAAATGGTGGAGAAGGATCTGGGTGATCTGGTAGATAGATCATAAGCTTAATAATAGCATGCAATGTCAAACTGCGGTTTCCAAAGCAAGCAAAGTCATTTCTTGTGTTAACAGAGGCATGGACTCCAGGGAGAGATATAATTTTGCCCCTGTACAAATCATTAGTAAGACCTCATCTGGAATATGCAGTTCAGTTTTGGGCACCAGTTCTCAATAAAGGATATCTGGGAACTGGAGAAAATTAGGTGAAGGGCAACCAAACTGATAAGAGGCATGGAGGAGCTCAGCTATGAGGAAAGATAGAGGAACTGAATTTATTCAAGCCCCCCTTTTTATTGTTTGAACTAAATGTGTCCCAGAAGTAAGATCATTTGCCTTGATGTATACACTAAACTACAAACTGGGTTGTAAATGTGCACTTTACCATCCAACTGTTGCCATTGCCACCCTCTATGGCTGTTTTTAGCTATGTGAATTAGATATTTATAGTATTGCCAGCCATCCCATTGAGGATGCCATTTTGTGAAATCCTCCATGCATTTCAGACTTTTATAGAGACTAATAATTGGCAGGGATGGGGAACATAACATTCTGTGATACATTTAACGCCGTAAAGAAACCATCTCAATGTTAGTGAAGGCTACTAGTATAAACGTTTCAAATGTAGAATATTTTTACTGCCAAGACTTTAATGTTTGCCCATCTGTTAGAGAAAATGTACATGCATAATCAAATGAATGAATAGATACAGTACTGGAAACTTAAAGTATAACTTCACTTTTGTAAAGAGAAAAAAATCTATGTACATTACAAGGATTTTAACAAACTTTGTTGCAGATTTCTGATTTTTGTTTTCCTGAAGAAATCCCTGTGTGTTTGTATCCATGTGGGAAAGGGAGTCTAATGGGAGTGGTTTCTTAACCACTTGCCGACTGCCGCCCGACTATTTACGGCGGCGGTCAGCCCCTCCCAGTCAAAGTGACGTACCGGTACATCACTAACCTGGGAGCCAATAGAGGGCGAGCGCGCGCCGCCGGAGGCGCGCTCCCGTCCCCGCTCGTTCACTAGGAAGCCCGTGTGTGTGATGGGCGGACCCGATGTCCGCCGGTCACTCGCGATCGTCGGCTGTGAAGGGAGAAAGGCAGGCGGCTAATGTAAACAAAGCCGCCTATCATTCTCGCCTGTGTAAAAGCACAGATCACTCGGTCCTGCTATGTAGGACCGTTGATCTGTGCTATTACACACACAGTCACATCCAATGACAGTTAGAAACACGCCCCTAGGGACACACTTAACCCCTCCCTCTCCAATAAAGTTAACCCCTTCCCTCCCAGTGTCGTTTTTACAGTAACAGTGCATATGTATAGCACTGATTACTGTAGTAATGTCACTGGTACCCCCAAAAGTGTCAAAAATGTCAGTCAAGGGTCCGATCTGTCCGCCGCAATGTCGCAGTCCCGCAAAAAAAATCGCAGATTGCCGCCATTACTCGTAAAAAAAAAAAAAAAAACAACAAAAATGACAATCTTTCCCTTAGTAAACGCAATAACTTTTGCGCAAACCAATCAAAATTCGCTTATTGTGATTTTTTTTTTTTTTTTTTTTTTTTTTTTTTTTTTACCAAACCTAGGTAGCAGATAACAAATTGGCCAAAAATGTTAAAAAATTTAGATTTTTAAAAAATTTTTTTGGGGGGGGGGGAGTTTCATATAAAAAAATGTGAAAAATATTGTTATTTTTGCAAAATTGTCACACTTTTTTTGATTCTAGCGCATGATCAAAAAATCGCACAGGTGATCGAATACCACCAAAAGAAAGCTCTATTTGTGGGAAAAAAAGGACGTCAAACTCGTTTTAGGTACAGCGTTGCATGACCGCGCAACAGCGTTGCACGTCCGCGCAATTGTCCGTTAAAGTCACGCAGTGCCGAATCGCAAAATACCCCCTGGTCAGGAAGGGGATAAAATCTTCCGGGGCTTAAGTGGTTAATTATCAATCAGCTGTAGGAAAGCTGCAGGGCCTGTATCCCTTTGGATGTGATTTCCTTGTATCTTAGTGCAGACTTCTGGGAAAATCAGTCAATCACACAAGCAGGAAATTATGTTTCTGGGGGATGTTTTGTACCCATCCAGGTAGCCATATTGCATTGCATTTTAGAAAATTACAGAGCTGCAGATTGAAAAGGAAAGGTCATTTTTTAATCAATTACAATACGACTTATTTTTTCTTGACTTGCTATTTTTTTCCTTCAAGGTTGTTGGTGATGAGTATACTGAAAAGATTGCATGTGTAAAAAAACACCTACATTGTGATCTGTTGTTATAATTGTAATATTTCTCTCTATCTTCCTATCCACAGGCTTATGGATGTTTGTGCCTCTGCCCGGACAGACCGTGAGACGAAGGTGACCCTAGTTTTCGAGCATGTTGATCAGGACCTGAAAACGTACTTGAATAAAGTTGTTCCGCCTGGATTACCTTTGGAGACCGTTAAGGTATCTGTTTTTGAATGATTAAAAATTTGGCATGGTTCACATTAGTAGAGACAGGATGACAGTAATATAATTATATTAATAGAGTTTATAGAGAACTTCATGGGTTAATGAGGAAGGATTCAAACTTTGGGGTGTTCAGCTTAGGGGTCTTCCAGTTTGACAGACTTGCACTATTTTAAAATGAGTGAAAACATGCCTAAGAATTAATATTGTAGTATTTTGCTGAAAATGGCTTTGTAAAGGATACGCAACTACCAAATACTTTCTAGCTTATCTCGTAACAAAGTATTTCAGTGTGAGGTGGAAAGAATTGCTTTTAATAAGACCTCCTTCAGGCAAAGATCTATTTTTTTATTTTTACATATGGTAATGCATGTCAGCACCACACAAAATTTACACTTCCTTTTAGAGGGGAATAATTGAAGCACTTGGAGCTACAAAGTTCTATGCTGTTTTATAATTGCTTTTCATAAAGAAAAAATTCCCCTAACTAGTTGGGACTTTAAAGCCACAAGTAAGAAAAAATTATATATTATTGGACATATTTGGTTAAAAATGTGTTTACATTATACAAACTCAACACAGCATACATGGAAATGTTTACACCACATAAAAAATGTGCAATATGCAATCAACTAGTGATGCACGGACTGTAAGATGAATGATGAAACAGAAACTTCCTCCACCCGACGCGTTTCGGAGAGTGGCACTCTCCATCAGGGGTGTGGGAGGCATCACTTAAAATCACATGGAATTGCATATGAACATTGCACGTATCCTCATAAAAACAAGATCAAGTGCTTCTGCCTGTCCCTCCCCCAATCAATGACACATCATATATCATCCACTTGTAAATGACGTCAAAGTTGTAGTAATTAATTTTAGATGTTTGAAGAGTTCTGAATTACACCTGGTCATAGGTCAAACTGATGGAATACAGGTAATGCCAAGACCCAGAAAGAGACTCCATCCATAAGAGTTGAAAACTCTAGTGAATCCGCTAGTATAGAATTCAATGGATGTCCAAATGTCATGTAATGAGATGAAGAATTTCTGAAGAGTTCTGAATTACACACTGCGGTTTACAACAAACATCTAACACGAATTACTACAACTTTTTCGCTGTCATTTACCAGTGGATGATATGTGACATGTCATTGATGGGGCGAACAGACAGAAGCACTTGATCTTGTTTTTATGAGGATACGTGCAGAAAGGCGGTCTGTTTCCATCCGACTGTCCCATAGGGAACAGCGGGCTGTGTCTATATTGCTCTTTGCATAGTGGAGTGGACACAGACCTGTCATCCACCTGATCAGCTGACAGATCCCTTGCTGAGCAGGCGGGTTCGCTTGGGGGAGTCCACCTTGTCTGCAAGGGGTCTTATACAGGGAGCTGCCTGTGGGACGCTGTAGGCTCCACACTCTAGCCTGCATTTTAACTGATTCCTGTATCATTGGGTCCCTAAACGCTCCACAATAAGGCTGGATTCACACTAATGCGTTTTTTTTTTCATGTTTTTTGCAGAAATGCATTTCCATTTTTTTAACATGGGTTCCTATGGAACACGTTCACATTAATGCATTTGTGCCTCTGCATTTTTGGAAAGGGTCAGGATCCTTTTTTCCTGCAAAATGCCGCATTTTGCATGTAATAGACTTCAATTGACCTGCATCCAAAAAACAGGTATTTTTACTGTGATTTTGCGGCGATTTTGGGTTTTTTAAATCTGCCTAACAACAAATTTTCCAAAAAAAACCCATAAATGTAAAATCACTGTAAAAAAATGTGGAAAGCACAGAAAAAGCACCACAGAAATGCTCAAAAGAAACATGCATAGGTGTGAATCGAGCCTAAAGTGAAGATCCTCTGGTGATCCTCTCTGCAGGAAGTAAGCAAAGATCCTAAATAGCAAAATTAATTTCTTTGGTGATCACCCCCCACTCTACAGAAATGGTGCCGATGTGTGTGGAGAAGGTCTGTAAACGGTTATGCTGCTGGAGTATGAAAGTCTATATACGTATCTGCCATAGCTGACCTATTTTTTTGTAAACTCTTAAAGCAGTTATTGGGATATATTGGGCAATCAGTTGAGTGGGTCTGTAAGCGTTAAACAGTAAGAATCCCTGTTTTAAAGAAGAAGTATAGCAAAAGCTATTTTGGCTATGCTTATCCTATGGTTTACAGGAGTGCAGTTCGTTCTGCAATCCTGTAACCTGTTTTCAGCAGTCTGAGGGCTGAATCTCGCTGCCAGCTGACGTCACTTCGCCAGTCCATGCTCAGAAAACAACTTTACAGTTGGGATCTACCTGGATGCACAGGCTGAAAGCTGGCCCAGACTCTCAGCGAGCCGCTGGAAGGTTGAGCCAGCTGCTCTTGTCCCCTCCACAGCCCAGCACTCCAGTGAGCACTGGAGGGGCAGAGCAGAGAGCCGGTGACCGTCGGTCACCGGCTCTCTGCTAGCTGAGGACCAAGAACTGAGTGATCAGCCTTGTCTTAGAGACGGCTAGAGACTGGTGCAGCTGGGATTGGTGCTGCAGCCATCTAGGTATAATTTCCTTTATTTTTAAAGCCTTACTTCTCTTTTAAGATTATGAAAATTGTCATACTATACTTCAAATGTATCCTATTCCCCTAAATGACCTGCAAAATGCAAACCTTTTCTGTATATAGAATATAGTATAAAAAGGTCTTTTCATTACACTTGAGCTTCCCTGTTAAAAGAAAAGAATCCTTTTTCAAAAATCATTATAGTAGCTCATGTAGAAAGGAAATCTGGAATAAGGAATTTGGCAGCATTTTCAATGACTCTTTGTATGTATGTATATGAAGGACTTGTGTGTATGTAGAATGCTACTGTGTGTGTATTGATGTATACATCCCTTGTATTGGGAGTCCTTAGATCTGCTTTGCTTTTATTTAAATGACGATGAAACTTTCGATAGATTTGGTGACCTAGAAGTTGCAGAATGTGTTCATTAAACATATCTGTCTCTTTCCCCTTGATTGAATTTTCATTAGAACAATGAGTGTGACTCATTAGCGGATGAATCGGAGCAGCTGCACATCAGCTGAATGGTGTTTGCTCAGCAGCTGAATTAATATTCCCAAATATTTATTACATTTGCGTCTTTGAAGAAGTAGGAATGGGGTAATTGGAATGTTCTATAAATTATAGCATAGCTATGCTAATCATGTTTATCACAGTTCTGCAGCATTTGATTTACACAGTTGTGTTGTTAAATTTTTCTTTGTGGTAAAAGCAAGAACCTATAAAAAGCTCTGATGTGCATTGAGAGCAATGGATATTTTGTTACATGCTGGGCCTCATTTGTAAGCGTGGCCATAGAGGATAATGAGCGCCTCTGGCTGCCGGAGGTACTTGGAAAATTCCCTGGGAGATGACAACAAAAATCTTCTTGCAGACTGCCACAATCATTCCTCTGCTATGCGGAAATATTAAAGTTGATTGGTTGCCATGGCCAAAATATATTTATTTGCTCTAGATTTTGTAATAGTTTTTTATTTAAAGAGAAAAAATTAACTTTTTAAGGACCAGGCCTATTTATAACACTTGTTTACACGTTCAAATAAGTATTTTTTGCTAGAAAATTATTTAGAACTAGGGATAGACCGATTATCGTCAAGGCCGATATGCACTTCCCCCGATCTATATCGATATCGGCCCCGGAACTGGCCGATATTTTTGTGACGTCATTCTGCCTTCTTAGGCCGCTTCCCTCACCTTGGACAGCCTCGTCTGGAGTTGGGACTAGTCTTGCGGGAGTGTATCACAGCCATATACCCACCCACAGAAGCCCGGTACCAGCCAGCCACCCACCACAGGGTGCCAGCCAGCCACCCACCACAGGGTGCCAGCCAGCCACCCACAGACAGG
Organism: Pelophylax lessonae; assembly: GCF_965119305.1. Taxonomy (NCBI): domain Eukaryota; kingdom Metazoa; phylum Chordata; class Amphibia; order Anura; family Ranidae; genus Pelophylax; species Pelophylax lessonae. The sequence goes on along the minus strand of NC_138769.1, from coordinate 580,219,381 downwards.
GTGCCAGACAGCCAGCCATCCATAGACCCTGTACCAGCCAGCCACAGGCACTGTACCAGCCAGCCCCCCACATGCCCTCTACCAGCCAGCCACCCACAGGCCCTGTGCCAGCCAGCCACCCACCACAGGGTGCCAGCCAGCCATTAAGCATTAAACAAAAATTAACATGTTCAGTACCAGATTTGTGTCAAAAATTTTGTCTTTATTTTTTAAAACTTTAAATGTACAAAATATCGGCCAATACGTTGTGACCAAAATATCGGTATCGGCCCTGAAAAAAAACATTGCAGGTCTATATCTACTTAGAACCCCCAAACATTATATATATATATATATATATATATATATATATATATTTATATATAATCTATGTATGTGTGTGGTTGTGTATATATAAATATTTTAATCAGAGACCCTAGGGAATAAAATGGAGATTGTTGCAATATTTTATATCACACCGTATTTGTGCAGAGGTCTTACAAACGCAAAATACACTTTTCTCTGTCGCTCATTGACAGACGCAGTCCTCTTGATTAATAACACATTGGGTTATACTGCCCTCTACAGGAGTAGGACACTAGACGGAAGGAAAACGTTCTGGCCACACCTTAGGGGCAGTCCCAGAGGGTATATCCTCTCACTTCCTGCTACAGGATGTCAGTTTTTTCTGTCTAGTTAGGAGTAAGGACCTAAGTTCCTTGCTGGGATCCTTGGTCCTGGCAAGATTTTTTTTTTTTTTTAGAAAGACTTTTTTAATAGACAGCTTTTTTTCTCCAGTTGTTCCTGTGAGATCTTCAAGCAAGTACGCTGAACTGGGCGACGGGCTTGATGTTGAGATCCAGTGGTCAGCGAGCGCGTGCAGGCCCTAGCTCCGCGCTGGGTCGGCCGCGACATAGTCCCACTGGACAGGGACTGACCCTGCGAGTTAAACGTCTCGCCTGGACGCCGACGACCAGTTGGAAACTGAGTCACGGCATCCGTATTGGTCGACAGCCCCCCCACTTCGGTGGAGAGGGGTTCTGTCAAGAGTTGGCGCCCGCCTGGTTCCGGTATGGTGAGTAGAATGTTCCCCCTCTCCCCCTGACGGGTTTGTTGGTGGACGCGGGCCCCTCCCTGGGATGGTCAGACGCTCAGGATCCTGGGTCTCCCCTCTATCCTATAAACAGGTCACAGATCCCCCAATTGAGTGTGATTGTGTGGAAAAAAAAAAAAAGACCAGGAGGCTTGGTTTGGGAGCTGACTATCTAAAGTCACTGTATAGTGGGCACTGTTAAGGAACTATGACTAAAGGTCTGTGGCAATACTGTGATGATGGCCATATACAAAGAGCATCCTACCTGATAAGATTGCAGGTCAGGCCGATGCCTGTGCCTGGACTACCGCCATCCTCCCGCAGGCCGCATAGGCCGATAGATCTTTCGCAGGCCGCAGCCATCTTCCACAGGCCGCCGCCATTTTCCCGCAGTTCGCCATCTTGGCATAGCCTCGTGTTTCCAGCATGGGGGCGGCCATTTCGGAGAGATGACCAGCCACCTCGTGGAGAAACATGGGAGGCGCCGGAAGGCGTGTAAAGGGGCGGAGCAGCCTCCTTTTCCAGGGAAAAAGGGCCAAAGACTTCCTGTCTGTAACAGGACAGCGCTGAAGCAGGTTGATAGAAAACTTTTGTGCATCAGGTGGTGAGCCTTGGGGTCTCTCTCTCTCTCTGTGGGGTCCGAAAAAGCAGGTAACACTGAGGGGCGCTGTTGCGCTGGGGGATTACGAAAAAAAAAAAAGTTTTTTTTTTTTTTACTTTGCAATTTTTTTGTCGCTGGCAAGTGTCTTGTATAATCATGGACCCTGCCACACATGTATCCCCACCTGATCCCCTCGAGGTGGCCGCAGGACCCTCCAGTGCCTCACTTGTAATTGATGCATTATCAGCAGTTTTGGAGTCTTTTGGTATCCCGGGTGGAGGTGGCCGGTCAGGGACGGGGGTCAAGAAAGCGACCACCGCCTACCCCTATTTTCATCTGATATTTCAGATACTGATTCTGAGCTTGTCACTGCAGCTGCAGGTCCCTCTTCTGGGGCTGCTGTCTCAGGTACGGTCTCCTCAGACAGTGAGGAGGACGTTTTTGCCTCCACCATAGCACAAGAAGAAGCGTTGGTGGATGCACTAGTTGTGCCTGTCCGGGAAACCTTAAGTCTTGAGGCTATACCGGCAGAGGTAGCTAAGACTAAAATTCCTTTTTGGTACTAGTTAGCTACCAAAATGGCGAAGGATTTTCCTTTTCCCAAATAGGGTCGTCTGAAACGTACCCCTGCTATTTCCAAACTCATGGCTAGGCGCTATCCGTTTTGAGGAATCCCTCCTTAAAAGATGGACGGTACCACCAGTGGTGAACTCACCGATTTCCAGATAAAGCCACTGTTATCCCGTTGGAGGACGCTCCGTCCTTTAGGGATCCGGTGGATCGAAGAGTAAAAGCGGAATCCCGCTTCATTTTTTCCCTAATAGGGTCCACCTTTAGGCCAGTGGTTGCCATTGGTTTAGTTTCAAGATGGGTTGGCTAATCTCCCCTTTCAAGGGGATCGCCTGTTTGGGTGAGATTATAAGGATCTCACTGGGGGGCAAGAGCACTCTCTTGATAAGACAGCCTGATGCTCCCCCACCCATCTCTGGGGTGGGGGGACGTCTTCACCGGTTTCCAGATCCATGGTTTTCCTGAATCCCGGACAAAGGGGTTCAAGAGGCACAAGATCGAGTATTCGATCACTTCTACCGGTGCGATTCTTCCCTCCCAACATTCGTATGCTACAGGGAGCGGTAGTTCCCGTTCCTTGGATAGAACGTTTTCAGGGGTTCTATTTGAACCTGTTCACAATGCCCAGGAAGGAGGGCAAGGTGCGTCCAAATTCTGGACTTGGGAAAGAGGGAGTCCATCCGAACAGTGGTGGCCTCCCTGCATCAGGGGGATTTCCTGGCGTCCATAGACATTTAGGATGCTTTTCTTTATATCCCCATCTTCGCAGGACATCAGCGTTTTCTTCGCTTTTCCCAAATATCATTCCTGGTTCCCACCAGGAGACTGCACTATATGGGAGATCCTTGGCAAGAGTGTTTCTCCTTGCGGAGACACTCCAGAAGGTTCAGTCAACGATTCGGATGTTGCTGTCTGTCAACTGGCTGGGACTGATTGTGGCCTCCTTAGAGGCAGTACCGTTCGTCCAGTCTCATACCCGAATTCTCCAAGAGGAGATTCTTCTCAAATAGAATCAGAATCTCGATTCTCTGGACAATCGGATCCGGTTGAGCGAGCGGACCAGGGAGTCTCTGGTCTGGTGGCTTCGGTCTCCGATGCTCAACCTGGGGAAGTCATTCCTTCCGATAGTATCCAGGTTACCAATAAAGGTATCCGAACTGAGAGCGATCAGACTTTGTCTGATTTACTGGACCGAGCAGCTCTAGGGCAGCCCGGTCCAGATCCAACCGTGGCTTATGTCAATCACCAAAGGGGCACCTAGAGTGTCCTGGTGGCCATCGAAAGGACCAGCATCTTTCGGTGGACGGAACGGTTTGTTCCGGCTCTCTCCGCAGTATTCACTCCGGGGGTGGGAAATCGGCAAACGGATTCACTTTTTGTGATCACGGATAGCCCTAGAAAGGGGTTGCCTGTTTCTGCCGCGACCATCTCTAGATGGATCAGATAGACGGTTGTACAGGCTTATTCTATTAAGGGTCGGAATCCCCCGTTCCCTGTTAAGGCGCACTCTATTCGGGCGCTTAGTGTTTCCTGGGCCTTCCGCCATCAGGCGTCAGTGGTCCAGGTTTTCAAGGCGACTACTTGGTCGTCGGTTCATACCTTTACAAAATTATATAAGGTTGATGTGATGGCATCGTCGGATGCCTCTTTTTGGCCGCAAGGTTCCTGCAGGCCGCTGTGTGAGGAGACTGTTGGTCTACCTCGAGGGTTTGTGAGGTTTTTTCACTTAGGTCTCATCCTTTTGCTCGATGAGTCCTTGATGCTTCTGGTTGGCTCCGGTTGGGCCTTCTGGATTTTGATTTCTGTTATCCCACCCCTCATTTGTGGCACTGCTTTGGGACGTCCCAATGTGTTATTAATCAAGAGGACTGCGTCTGTCAATGAGCGACAGAGAAAAATGGATTTTTGTAAAATCTTACCGTAAAATCCTTTTCTCTTAAGCTCATTGACAGACGCAGTACCCGCCCCTCGGTTTTTTTGAGTGGGGTTTGGTTAAATTCTCTGACACTGCTTTGTGACATAACTGACATCCTGTAGCAGGAAGTGAGAGGATATACCCTCTGGGACTGCCCCTAAGGTGTGGCCAGAACGTTTTCCTTCCGTCTAGTGTCCTACTCCTGTAGAGGGCAGTATAACCCAATGTGTTATTAATCAAGAGGACTGCGTCTGTCAATGAGCTTAAGAGAAAAGGCTTTTACGGTAAGATTTTACAAAAATCAATTTTTTTTAAATTTAAAAATAAGAAAAGTAAAGTTAGCCCAAATTCTTTCTATAATGTGAAAGAAAATGTTATGCCGAGTAAATAGATACCCAACATGTCCTGCTTCAAAATTGCACACGCTTGTGGAATGGCGACAAACATTGGTACTTCAAAATCTCCACAAGCGACACTTCTAAAAATTTCTACAGGTTACCAGTTTAGTTTTAGAGGAGGTATAGGGCTAGAATTATTGCTCTCGCTCTTAACGATGGCAGCGATACCTCACATATTTGGTTTGAACACCGTTTACGTATGTGGGCGTGACTTGCGTGTGCGGTCGCTTGTTTTTATTGCTTTTTATACTGCTTTTATTTTTTTTACACTGTCACTTTAAAAAAAAAAAAAACATTTTTTGATCACTTTTATTTGTTTTACAAGGTTGCCGCTGATAAGTGATCCCGCCACAAATCTGCCACTGCGACCACTTTTATGTGAAAGAGGACCGCCCGCTGTTTAAAAAATTACCGGGGTTATGGCAGCTATCTGCTGCCATATCCCTGGTATTTAACGTCAAATTAGCGACGTAAATACACAGTGGGCGGTCCGTAAGTGGTTAGAGACATTTGCTGTTTTTCAGACAGAACTAAAATATATTATGTATGACAGACTCCCTTGTCATAGGCAGGTGGCTTGATAAAAGCTCCTTGCACCTGCTGTCACTTATGCTGGCCATACAAAAACAATGTAGTCTTTCAAAAAACGTTTTAAGAACGTTAGTTAAATTTTCTGATTGTTAGTGGGGTCAAATCGACATTCGTTTTTGACCACAGTGACGGGACAATTCAAAGGAGCAGAATAGAAAACTTCTTGGTCAACGCAATTTTCAGACTGTATGTGGTTTTCGTTCAGAAATTTAGATTCATTTTAAAACTGAATATTAAAAGCAAGTGAAATTTTCAAACGACATTCTTTCATTCAGCGAATGCACAGCTTTTTCATATAAATATTATTTTCCAAAATCGATGTGTATGGCCAGCATAAGGCTCGGTCCACACCTATGTAGTTTGGTTTTGAACCATTTCTGCAGTGCTTTTTGCGGGGTTTTTTTTTTTTTTTTTGCACATGCGATTTGCTTTATTTTATGCTGCTTTTTTTTTTTTGCCCAATTTTGTTGTTGGCCAGATTAAAAAACTCAAATTGCTGCAAAAACGCACTACATTCTTTTCTCCAGCTTCACTGTTGAAGTCTATTGAACCAAAAAAAGCACAGTTTTGCATTGAAAAAGTCCTTGACCCTTTCCAAATAGGCAGCGGCTGAAAAAAGCATAGATGTGAACATGACCTATAGGAAACCATATTAAATGAACTGCAGTGCTTTTCTGCAAAAAATGCATAGGTGTGAACCAGGCCTAAGACGTTTAGTAGCAGAAGTTCACTGTCCCTCAGACCATTAAAGGGTCGGACTATAGTTTAAAATAAACTATTCCAAATTGCTATTAGTAAAATACCTCTATCTATCTATCTATCTATCTATCATACATAGCGCTACAAAACAATATACCATCAATAACTTTGCCCACACAGAGACATACAGACTGCCCTGCCCATCAATGCAGTCTGATCAGTGTCCATCAATGTAGCCTTACCAGTCCACATCATTTCAGCCTCACCAGTGCCCATGTTGGTGGAACTCCGCTTTTACCCCAGGCTCACACTGTTGCGGTGTGGGAACCGGCTCTGTAATCATGCCGGTTCCCGCATCATATTTCCAGTTCACACTGCCCTGTGTAAACTCGCCCAAGAATCTGATCGCATGGGTGAGAAGACCAATGCGATCCAATTCCACTGCAGGAAGAAAGAAGGCACGTGTGCCTTTTTTCTTCCGAATCAAATGCAAGTTCAGCCATACAAGCATATGGCTGAACTCGCACTGCTCAGAGATCGCAACAGTGTGAACCGGGGCTTACACAGCACCCAACATACAACTGAATAGCAATCAGAATATAAATACACTTACTGTCAATTAAATTGGGTTTTCTACTCCTCGGCTGTCTGTTACTGACCAGCACGGGAGAACAGCAGGCAGCCCCTCCAGAGATCACTCTGTTACCACTCCTCTATCATTTACTCAGTGGTGCATGTGCTGGGGATCTACATCCCCAGCACACAGGAATATCACTGGGGGTGGAGCCGAGGGGCAGGTGAGGGAACTGAGGGAGAGGGAGCCAGTCAAGCGCGGCCAGGGGAGGTCCAGTCAAGTGGCCTATTGAACCATTCACCAGCGCAGCCCAATCAGTGCCTGCCAGCGCAGCCCAATCCGTGCCTGCCAGCGCAGCCCAATCAGTGCCCATGGGATGTAGGGGTCATCTGGTGTGTCAGGATCTGTCTCACCTCAGTCATGATTGAACAACCTCTTTGGGGGGGGGGGGGGGGGGGGCTGATGCCAACTTCCTCCAAGCTGCCTCTGCTCTGTGCTGTGATGCTCTGTCACATCTCCCGCTCTCTCTATCCCCCGAGCCAGCGCCTGACGTTCACTGCCCATAAGTCACCACGCAAGTCACGTCCAGCCGGCCCCTCCCACATGCCCTGGCTGCCTCTGAGTCCTGGGAGGTGGGAGTTGTAGTCCGGCTGCGCTGTTTGGTTCCTCTCACTGCCAGGAGCTTGATTGCGGCCGGACTACAATTCCCATGATCCAGCGCTTCATCTGGCCAGCCAATCAGTATCCGCCACCCCCTCTCCTCTTCCACCAATGATAGGCCGGCTGCCGGACCGTCCGTCTCTTATGTTGAAAAAATAAAGTAACGGGCGGACGGCAGCAGCAAAAACACCCGGCGGGCAGGATAAATGTCCTTGGCGGGCCACACGTGGCCCGCGGGCCTTAGTTTGAGGACCCCTGGCTTAGATCCCCTGTTCACACCTGATCTTTTTTTCAGTTCGTAAAACGCTCATCTCTGAAGTCTCAAAACACCCAACAAGCAAAATCACATTCATTTCAATGCCCCCTGTTCACATATGAGCGTTTTGTCGCCTGAAGCTCAAAAAAGTAGGTGAGCCTCTTTTTTTGGCAGATTACAAGTGTTTTTGTTAGATGTCAATGCCTGCCTCTAAACGCCTGAAAAAACGCCCAGAAAACAGCCTGAAAACAATACGCTCAGGTGTGAATGGAGCATAAGGGTATACTGCTTCCCGTGTCTCTGCTGTAGAGATGGTAGTACCGGGGGGGAGAAAGTAAAGTTATTTCTTCCCAACAACAGGGACACAGCCCGAGAACAATGACTGACAGAGGTTTTAACTATTCCCCTTCTATCTAAAGCAAGAAAAAAAGGAACTAACTAGTTATATGGTCTTTACTGGAAGTCTGATATAGTTTTGCATCCCTTCTCTCGGTTTTCAGTTTTCACAATATTAGTATGAGTCTTTTTCACAGACCTGGATAGTGGCCTCTGTTTGGCTGTGTACTGTACATGGCAGATGTGCATTTCCATAGGGTTTAATAACATTTTCTGGCGGCATGAGGAACTTTTACTACTTGGGCTGAAGAAGCTCTGCTGGGCTGTAAATACTTAAGACAGGCTGATCTCATGTGATTGGGGAAAAAAAGCTACAGCTAAACAATAATAAGTGAAAAGAAAAACTTCAAAACTTAAAATTGATCTTCTGCTGAGCCTTACCAATGGAAAGGAGCGGTGTAGAAAAAAAAAAAAAATGTTCTCTTTCGTTCACCGACAGACAGCGCCATGTCTTCAGACCATTGGGCTTTATGCTGCTCTCCAGGAGTAGGACTAGGCATAAACCTTTTGGTTAGGCCCCTGGGGCAGTCCCAGAGGGTGCACCATCACTTCCTGCTTTAGGACTTCAGTTTTTTTCTGCCTAGCCAGGAGTAAGGACCTGGCTCTCTGCTGGCATCTACGGTCCTGGCATTTTTTCCTTTTTTTAAATGGAATTTTTTACTTTTTCTTTTATTATTTTGTTCCTGCGTGAACTACAATCAACTGTTCCTAAAATCAACAGCCAGACTGGGTGACGCACTGGATATTCTAGATCCTTATGGTCTTCCCAGTCTGGCCTGCGAATGTGACCCAACTCTGTGCTAGGTTGGCCGTGACCTAGCCCCACTGGACGGTGGCTGACCAGCGAGTGAAACACCTCGCAAGGTCGCATAGCCCTGGTCACGACAGCAGTCACAATCAGAGTCACAGTGTACCTCAGGCCACAGCAACCCCATTCCAAAATGGTGCAGTGGACTGCTGGAAGTAGCGCTGCCTGGTGCCGTGGTATGGTGAGTAGTGTCCCCCCTCCTTTCTTACGGAATTGCTGAGGTGGTTGCGGGCCCTCCCTGGGCATGGTAGGCCCTCTCCTTTGTCCTTCCTCCCCCTTGTGTTTTTCCCCTTCTCGATAGCGGGGTTCCCTCTGCGTAGGTCCCCCCCACCCCCTCGGCCCCTTTTGGGGGGCATGGGTGCACTTGGGTAGGGGGGCTTGTCCCGTTTTGGGCCGTGGCAGTAGTGGGTAGGTGCCGCTGTCAGCCCCCCTTTGAGGGTGTCCATAACTGGATGGGGGGGGTCCCCCTGGGGTCTGTGTTTTTCCCTGGGTCCAAGGTCCCGTGCAGCGCCGCGTGGTGCCACCATTTTGCCGTGGATTCTGTATTCCTGGCTTCGGCGGCCATGTTTGTGTGGTCCAGCGGCCCTGTTTTTGGTTTCCCCATAGAGATCATCCTCTTTGCATCGCAGTGTGGCAGACTGTTTGGCGCTCTCCCGCTCGTGTGGTGAGTCTCTGGGGGTACACTTCCTCTTCTGTATTCTGCGCGGGGGTGCGCTGATTCTTGTGGTTTCCCAGCAGTGTGCGGGGGGGGGGGGTCACGTTTTTTTGCAAAAATAAAAAATAAAAAATTTCTACTTTGTGCATGGCTCCGAATAACCCTTTATTGGCCATGGAGCCTCTGGAGCGCGTATCACCACCTGATCCTCTCCTGGAAACTGCGGGACCCTCTGGGTCTCAAGTCTGCCCTAGTGGTCATGACGGCAGCCCTGCACTCACTAGTATCCAAAGTAGATATGACCCTGCAAAGGAGACCTGGCAAGAAGCGCCAACCCCCACATTCACCTGTATCCTCTGCTTCCTCAGATTCTGAGGTGGCTCTGGCGGTCTCGAATGAGAGTTAGCCCACTGGGTCTGCGTCCATGCACGCTGAGTGCTCGAATAGTGAGGATGATTCCTCCGCAGCCGCGCATATAAAAAGCGCTGGTGGAGGCCCAAATTGTGTCAGTGCGGGAAACTTTAAAGTTGGAGGACTCAGCTAATGCAGTTTGGCACCTACAAATCTTCCAAGGTGACTAAGGTGTTTCCCTTTCCTGCCTATTCTGACGAGATTGTCACTAGTCAGTGGGGTTCCCCGAAACTGTATGGTTGGAATACCTAAGCGTTTCGCTAGGCGTTATTCCTTTGAGGAGTCTCTGTTCTGTAGAAACTAACTGTTCCACCGACAGTGGACTCTCAGGTTTCCAGGCTAAATAAGGGCACACTTTTACCGGTGGTGGATTTCCTGTCCTTTAGGGACCCCGTGGACAAGAGAGCTGAGGCTCTGGTCCGGTACCTCTTCACCGTGGCTGGTTCAATTTTGAGACCAGTGTTTGCTATCACCTTGGTATCTCAGGCCTTAACGGAATGGGCAAAGATTTTACGCCAGGATCTGGAAGAGAGTAGAGCTGCACGATTCTGGCCGATTTTTTAGCTTGGAATACAGATCACGATTCTCTCACGATTCTCTGTGTAACAAAAAAAAATTGGGATAACTTTACTGTTACGTTTTTTTTTTTTTTTATTCATTAAAGTCTATTAATTGCGTTTGAAAGACTGCTGCGCAAATACAGTGTGACATAAAATATTACAACAATCGCCATTTTATTCTGTAGGGTCTCTGCTAAAAAAATATATAAAATGTTTGGGGGTTCTAAGTACTTTTCTAGCAAAAAAAAAAAATGATTTTAACTTGCAAGCAACAAGTGTCAGAGAAAGGTCTAGTCTTTAAGAGGTTAAACTTCCTTTCTCCCTGGCAGAGGGAAGGAAAAGAAACAATGTAATCATTTTTGTTTATAGTTACTGGGAGACTTTGCTGATAGGCGTTTGCCAGGAGGCTTTTTTTTTTTTTCCCACAGCTGTTCTCTCTGCTATGCAGCTATGCAAAGAATCGAGCATATTTCAGGTTTAGATCTTCAGGGAGGGTGAATCGAGATCGTGATTTTCATACGATTAATCGTGCAGCTCTAGAAGAGAGTCAACACCCTCTGAAGCTGGCGGATCAGTTGATTCAGGGGTTACAGTATATTTGTGATGCATCCAAGGATGCGGCCCCTTTGGCCAGCAGGGTTTCTGTGACGGCGGTGATCCTTTGCCGCATGATTTGATTGAAGTACTGGCCGGCCGACCAGGCTTCTAAAAAGGTGCTGACTGATCTTTCTTTTGTAGGTGACTGTTTGTTCGGTGCCTCTATGGAAGAGATCATTAAGGGTTTTATGGGAGGTAAGAGGACATTACTTCCACAGGTTGCTAGGGGCAAGGAACCTTGTCGTAAACGTGGTTCTTTCTTCTCAGATCCTGGAATGGCAAGTCCAAAGTGGGCACTTCTGGTTCCGCGGGCAAGTCTTCACCAGCCTGAAGGGGTGCCCTCATCCGCATCTGGGGTGGGGGGACATCTTCGTCTTTTTCCAGATCAGTGGAAATTGCTCATTCAGGACGAATTGGTCCATGAGCTGATTCGGTGCAGTTAAAAGATCGGGTTTCGGTCCTTGCCTCTGGCAAGGTTCTTTCCTTTCAACTTACGCCTGTCTTACAAGTGGCTACAGGGCCTCTACTGGGCAGTGCAGGACCTGTTAGCACAAGGAGTTATTGTGCCGGTTCCAGGAGCGGAACTGTTTCACGGTTTTTATTCAAACTGTTTACAGTTCCCAGGAAGGAAGACAAGTTTCGTCCGATCTTGGATCTCAAGGCTCTGAACCGCTTTGTGTGGGTTCAGAAATTTTGGATGGAGGCCATCTGCACGGTAGTAGCTTTCCTTCATCAAGGATATCTTCTGGCTCCCATTGATTTCAAGGATGCTTACGTTCATATTCCAATTTATATCAGGCATCAGCGTTTTCTTCCTCAACAGGAAGGTGCAGAGATTTAAGCCTTTCCTCCAGTACAACTTCAGTCGGGACTGCTATGCAGAATCGAGGTAAAAGAGATTCCAGTCATTCTGGTCGCACCAGACTGGCCTCTCCGGTCTTCGTACACAGGCCTGCTAAGGCTGGTAGCAGACATCCCTAGGAAACTTCCTCTCAGGGAAGAGTTTCTGTCTCCGGGACCAATCTTCCATCCTGCTTTACAGTCGCTGGCTTTAACGGCCTGGCTATCGAAAACCAGGTGCTGAAGGACAGAGGGCTGTCGGATTTGGTGATTCCTTCATTGCTAAAAGCTAGGAAATCCACTTCTAGGATGGTTTATCATAGAGTTTGGAAGGCGTACATTACTTGGTGTGAGTCTCGGGAGGGTTTCTCTCCGCTCGTTTTCTGTGTCTCGCCTGTTGGAGTTTCTACAATTAGGTGTAGATTAACATTTGGCTCTGAGAACCAACAAGGGCCAGATTTCCGCCTTTGCTATATTTTTCCAAAGGCCAGTGGCTGCGAAGTCCTTGGTTCACACTTTTGTGCAGGGAGTTCACCATCTGGCTTCTCTGGTGCGATCCCTGGTGCCTCTGTGGAATCTCATTTTGATACTGTGGGTGCTTCAAAAGCCTCCCTTTGAAAATGTTCCAGAACTTCCTCTGCTCGCAGAAGGTGGCTTTGTTAGTAGCTATTCCACACGTCTGGTGTCAGAGTTGGCTGCATTGTCCTGTCGGTCACCTTTCCTGGTGATTTATAGGGACAAAGTGGTGTTGTGACCCTGTCGGGCGTTCCTTCTTAAGGTTGTCTCAAGGTTTCATTTGAATGAGGATATTGTGTTACCATCCCTTTGTCCTAAGCTGAAACATCCTAAAAAAATTGTCTTACATTCCTTGGATGTGGGAAGGGCAATTCGAGTGTACCTGGCGGGGACTGAACCAATTTGGAAATCCGATTCTTTTTGTTCCTATGGATGGACCTCGTAAGGGACAGGCCGTGTCTGCTGCGACCATTTCCAAGTGGATCAGGCAGTTGGTGGTGCAGGCCTATTCCATTAAGGGTCAGGTTCCTCCTTTCCCTGCCAAGACGCATTCTACGAGGGAGCTTAGGGCCTCCTGGGCCTTCCGTCATTGGGCGTCAGTGGTTCAGGTGTGCAAGGCGGCTATGTGGTCACCTGTACACACATTCCGTTTTATAAGGTGGATGTACTTGTATCTTCATATGCAGCGTTTGACCGCAAAGTTTTGCAGGCTGCGATTGCAGAAGCTTCAGCTTCTTGAGGGTGTAATTTTTTTCCTGGTAGTGAGCTCCTGTTATTAGTTGAGCTCCTGTTTTTACCTGGTTGGTTATGTTTAGCCTTGTTGGGAACTCTGCGTATTGCTGTTTTTTTTTTTTTTTTTTTCCCACTCCTCATATTGACACTGCTTTGGGACATCCCAATGGTCTGAAGATATGAAGCTGTATCCATCAGTGAACGAAAGAGAGAACTGGATTTTCGTCTTACTGTAAAATCCTTTTCTCTGAGGCTCACTGATGGACACAGCACCCCGCCCCTCTGTTGGGTTGTGTTATATGTTCTTCTGACACTGCTTGTTACAAACTGAAGTCCTACAGCAGGAAGTGATGGTATACCCTCTGGGACTACCCAGGAGGCGTAACCAAAAAAGGTTTCCGCCTAGTCCTACTCCTGAAGAGAGTGCAGCATAAAGCCCAATGGTCTGAAGACATGGAGCTGTGTCCGTCAGTGAACCTCAGAGAAAAGGATTTTAGGGTAAGACGAAAATCCCGTTTTTTTTTTTTTTTTTCAACTTTATTGAAAGTGACAGAGAATCCAAACTTCATTAAACTTTTATCTTGAGAAAAAATGCAGCATTCTTATGGAATGCATACAACCGTACATGTAGGACACATAGAGAACAGTTGTCTTCTATGTGCCCTTGCGTTGAGACTGCATTGATCAATGCAGCTAAATGCACAAGATTTGATCAAAAAAAAACTTTAAACTGTCTGCTGGCTGCGGCAGCATTGATGTTCGCTGCCTCTCCTACCTAAGTTTAGTATCTCACAAAAGTATAACCCTAAATTCTGTTTATACACAAAATTGCCGTGCAATATAGGCCCTTACCCCTGTTAAGGACTAATGAAAAAACATTGGGATAGAAAAGGCGGGGCTTTGCGGGCCAGTGGGAGTAGAAGGATCAGAGACCAAACTGATTATAAAACCAAAAATACATTTTATTGATATATAAAGAAAATAAAAAACACGCATGGGCTACCATGCATGTATGATTGCAACAAACTAACATACAAATAAAATCAAAACATATAAAGTCACTGTTGGTATAGAAACATATCCCGTAAAGGGATTTAAGCCAAAAGACAAAGCCTGTATAAGGTGGAAGATGGGTCTCAAGCTGGATTCGGTCACGGTAGGTCCCCAGCAAGCCGACGCGTTTCGCTCAAGGCTTCCTCAGGGCCTGAGAGACCATAACAGACCGATGTTTCCTTCTTAGCAGTGACCCGTGTTAAGCGACAGGGCTGCAGCGATACATATGCCGTTGGGAAGGTATTGCTTCCATATTCACCATACAAAATCTAAAATAGACCTCAAAGATATATTTTTCTTGCACCGAGTCCGATATACTGGGTCCCGACTGAGTCATCAAAGTCAAGGCTTCTGGGGATAGTTCCACTGTAGCCTCTTGGGGTAGAGTCACCCCTCAGCAGGTGGATGTCCTCTTCCTGATTTATTCGTCCTTATATGCACCTTCACTCCCAGATACAATAAATCTAGTATTTATATTACAATAATTACGATAATTATAATCCGGGAGCCAGGCACCTTTCTCTGTGCACTTGGTAAGAAGTATATCCTCAGGATACGGGTCAAATATGACGACCGCGTTGACCTCTCCTCAGACTGAAAAAGTATTACAGGCAGGAAACAAGGACTTATACAAACATATATTCCAGTTATATGGACCCAAGGTCCTGGGCTATCCAAGCCCTCTGTATCGTGTGCACTGCATCACCTGCCTAAATTCTGTTGAGAAGAGGGACATCGCCTTATCTGTACTCAAATATTCAGCCAACTCCCACAAGCTTGCCTGAAGTAGGACATTTATCAAAATTGCTATTCGAAATAGAGAAGCCTGATTTAGGGAAATTCACAATTGCAAATTCACCTGCTTGATGATTACATGTGAGAACCCCAGCGCAGGTTCCCGTGATTAGCTATGGGAGGCTGCTTGCACCCGCTGCTAATCGAATCCTCTTCCATATAATCACTCATGCAGCAATCGCATGTCAGTAACTTGCAACTAAACACCCTGGGGTTCTCACATGTAATCACCGAGCAGGGATATTCGCCAGTGTGAATGCACCCTAATGCTCTTCGCAATATACATTTGTTATAGTGTGTATTATACTGAAGCTGCATATTACTAATTGTACTCTTTGTACTGGCAGGATCTAATGAGACAGTTCCTCTCGGGCCTTGAATTCCTACATTTGAACTGTATTGTGCATCGTGATCTTAAGCCAGAAAACATTCTAGTGACCAGCTGTGGACAACTCAAACTAGCGGATTTTGGCCTTGCACGAATCTACAGCTGTCAGATGGCCCTCACCCCTGTGGTAAGCATTTACTGTAAATGTACCATAGCACTTTGTTTAGTAGATGAGGTAATGCAGCTGCACAGAAAACTTGCAGCCATAGTTGTCAGGATTGTCAAACCGAATTTGGAGATAATTTAAGGTTTGTATAAATTACATGGTTCTGGCACCTCCAGCACTAAATGTATATGCCAAGGGGTGCTGGGATGTGCTGTGGGTTGATGCTGGCTACTGGGGACTCTATTGTCACTGGGGTGATCTAATGTTGCTTGGGTCTCTACTGCTGCTAGTGGGGGGATCTATTGTTTCTGAGGGGTCCATTGTTGATGGGATAGATTTACTGTCGATGAAGGGGTCTATTGTTGCTGGCTGCTGGGGAGTCTATTGATGCTGGATACTGTAGGATCTAATGTTGCTTCGGGTATTTTCTTGTGGGCGGAATGTATTTCTTCTGGAAGGGATCTATTGTTGCTGAGGAGTACTGTTGTTGCTGGGAGAGGATCTATTCTTGCTGGGCTGGGATCTATTCTTGCTGGCTGCAGGGGACCTATTTTACTGCCTTTCAATAGCAAACCCCATACTATTTAGCACCAAATAATGATACTTCTCTGTATTTTTTACGTAAAGTTGGGGACCATGGGAAGGTGCTCAGAGGTGGGTAGGGGACTGAGACATGGGGTCACTCAGCACAGGGGAGTACCTGCACCTATCCTGAGAAAAAGACATGCCTTTTAATGCCTAAAATCATAAAGTGATCATTTCTATATAGAGCAACATCTGAAAGCATTTGTGCACAAGATAAAAGCGCAGAGGAATTTCTAAAAGGTATCTCCAGAGATACTTTACTTGAGAACATCTCATGTGGCTTCTGCAAGTGACATATGAACTGGGTTTTAAAGTGTGCATATTTCAACTACTTTTGGATTGGAAGGTTTTACCCCCATAATGACCAGGCCATTTTTTGCGAAACGGCACTGCGTTACTTTAACTGACAATTGTGCCGTCGTGCAACACTGTACCCAAATAAAATTGATCTCCTTTTTTCCCCACAAATAGCTTTCTTTTGGCGGTATTTGATCACCTCTGCGATTTTTTATTTATTTTTAATTTTTTGCGCTATAATCAAAGAGCGACAATTCTGAAAAAAAACAATATTTTCTCTATCGTTCATCGACAGACGCAGTTCTTCCTATTCATAAACTCATTGGATTATGCTCCTCCTTCTAGGGATAGACACTAGGCGGAAAAAAAATTGTCCATACCTATGAGGGCTGTCCCATCAGGCATAACATCTCAGGCTCTGCTATTCTCAAACAGTTTGTTCTGCCTAGTGTCAGGGATAGGACCTAGCTCCCTGCTGGGACTTCGGTCTTAGCTCTAACAGGGAAAGTTTGTGATTTTTTTTTTTTTTTTTTTTTTAACTGGTTAGTTCCTGAGGACCAAGATCTAGAGGAACTACAAGCAACAGCCAGCTGGTATTCACACTGGATAATCTAGATCTTTAAGGTCTCCCAGCCTGGCCATCGAGCATGAGCAGGTTATAGTCCAGAACTAGGCCTCACCACGACAGGATGGGGACGAGCCTGCAAGTGGATCGCCTCCCCGGGACGCAAACGACCTGGAACACCTTGAGTCGCAGCTTCCCCTTGGCCAACAGAACCCCCATCCTGGGTGGGAGGTGATCTGTTTCGGAGTGGCGCCCACCTTGTACCGTGGTATGGTGAGTAATATGTCCCCCAAAACTCCCTGGAATGGTCGAACCTTAGGGGCTCCCTCGGTTCCCTGGCACCCTTTTGGGATATACCCCTCCTCCCCTAGCAGGTTTTTACCGTGGGGGGCAGTAATAATGCGGGCGCTTATTTGAGGGGGGTGAATCCCTGATTAGGGACCCTTTTAATGCCTTCTATTCCGGGACCCTCCCTGGGGGCCGCCATTTTTGCTTTTGTTCATGATCTTTGTGTTCCCATTCATTTTCATGGGCAGCCATTTTATGTATTTCCCCATTGAGAATGTATTGCGGCCATTTTCTTGAGGTCCATGGGCTGGACAGACATGCAGCAGGCTTTTTTCATGATCGAGGCAGAGCTTCTTCCTCTTCCTGTGCAGCTCAGTGTTACTTTCATTTTCTACACTGATCAGAATGGACGTTATTCTCTGGTAAAATTTTCTGGGGGCTCCCTGTAGGTTTTGCCTCCCTCCTGTTCTGCTATTATTCTATATATAATATACTAATCAGGGTTGGGGGTCCGCAGTATTAGCGTTGGGACCACGTTTTTTGCGTTCTTAAAGGGACATACACAAAAAATTATTTTTTTGCAAAATGGAGTCCCAGGATAAAATTTCACCTGCAGACCCCCTGAAAACTACTGCGGGACCCTCTGGTTCACAGTTGCAGCCAGAAATAGCAGTTTTTTTTGCAAAGCCTGATGTCAAAAGTGGAATTTATCTGTTCTGGTGTTGCCAGCCGCAAACGTCCTCCGCTCCCTCATCTCCATCTGCAGGGTCCTCGGACTCTGAGATAGATATGGTCCCCGCAGACACAGACAACCTTGAGGAGTCAGTGTCTACGCATTCTGACGGTGAAGAGGACCTCATCAGCCGCCACACGAGAACGCGCATTGGTGGAAGCCCTGATAGTTTCCGTGCGGGAAACTTTAAAAATGGCTGATGAACCCACAATGCCGAGTACGCAAGTGTCTTTTGGCTCCCGCAAATCCCAGAAGTCAAGCAAGGTGTTCCCTTGTCCAGAATTTTGGATTTTCCGGTGGCCAGGTTGAATAAAGCAACTCTGGTACCGGTGGAAGAGTCTCGAACGTTTGCGGATCTCGTGGATAGACTGGTGGAATCCTTGTCCCACCATTTACACGTGGTAGCAGGTCACATGTTGAAGTCTACCTTTGTGAACGTTCTGGTAGTGCAGACTGCTACTGAATGGGTGAAGTTACTCAAAGTAACTTGGAAGCTTAACTGCTCCCCCCCTGCAGTGCTGAAATTGAAGGACCAGTTCTCTCAAGCCCTGGTGTTCATGTGATACATCCCTGGATGTAGCCTCATTAGTGGCCAGGGCAGTGGGGATTGCTATTAGGCGCGTGGTGTGGCTAAAGAGCTGGTCTGCTTACCAAGTTTCCAAAAAGCCCTTGACTGATCTTCCTTTCACAGGTGAGAGGCTGTTTGGATCCTATCTGGATGAGTTGATCAAAGGCCTCACTGGGGGCAAGAGTACTCTTCTTCCTCAATCCTCTAAGGTCAAGGCACCACATGTTATACGGGGGTCTTCTTTTGCTGCTCGTAGGTGGCCAGTTCCTCCGGGTTGCAAGTGACGGTACTGCAGTTCGGGTCTTCTGGGGGTTTCCGAGAAGACTTGCTCACGTAAATTGGAGACAGACCAGGCTGGATTTGCAGATGAATCTTCGTCTGCGTGATGGGACGCCCTCACCTTTTTTCTGGGGTGGGGGGACATTCTTTCTGGAGCCGGGTTCCTCTCAATTACGCTTTATAGGGGATTCCGCTTTGGTGAGGGTCTTCCCTCGCTCGGACAAGCTGCTTAAGTTACAGGGCACTATCCAGTTTCTGTTGGCAGTCTGTCTTTTCTGCAAAATTGCAGAGGCTCAGGGCAATACGGTTTGGTATGAGCCATTGGGCAACTCATCTGCAAGATTGTCCTGTCCGGATTCAATTGGCCTATGCCACGACTGTGGCTTATTGTGTTTACCAAGGGGGCACCAAGTGTGTCTTTGCGCCCCGGGAGTAGTTCCCTCACCGGAGGCTTTTTCATCTCCTGTTTGTCCGGAGGGGGACAACCGAGTTCAATTTATTTGTTTCTTGCCTCACGTAGACGGTTCAGAGGTTCGTAGCCAGGTCTCAGGATCCTCTGACTGACGCCAAAGATGCGCTGAGTTACGCATTCCATACTTTGAATCTCCTGCCGAGACTTTTACGCAGGATAAGGGGGATGGAGTTAAGGTCATTCTGGTGGAGCCAGACTGGCCTCGCCGGTCTTGGTACGCAGATCTGGTAAGGTCTCGCATCTCGCCGATGCTCCTTGGAGACTTTCTCTGTGGGAAGATCTGCTGTCTCAATGCCTAATCTTTCATCCTGCCTTACAGTCGCTGGCTTTAATGGCATGGCTGTTGAAAGCCAGGTGTTAAGAAATAGAGGTCTTCCTGTCTTTGTGATTTTGACGCAATTGAAGGCCAGGAAGTCGTCCCCCAGGAAGATCTATCATCGTACGTGGAAAGCGTACATTTCATGGTGTTATCTATTCTTCATGCCTCCTTTTGAAAGACTTCGGGGGCTTTCACTGCGGTCCTTGTCTCAGAAGGTTGCCTTCTTGGTGGCTATCATGGCGTCGCCTTGTCGATCACATTATCTGGTGGTACATAGAGATAAGGTGGTACATTAACCTAATCAGTCGTTCCTTCCTAAGGTGGTTTCTGAATGAAGACATTGTATTGCCTTCACTTTGTCCTAAACCTCAGCAAATCTGGCGCTCCTTTTGTCCTTTTTGATGGACCTCGTAAGGATATGGCTGCGTCTACTGTGACCATTTCCAGATGGATCAGGCAGACGGTGGTACAAGCCTATTCACTGAAGGGTCAGGTTCCTCCTTTCCCTGTGAAGGCTCACTCTACGAGAGCGCAGATTTGTCTCTTAGGCTTTTCGCTATCCGATGTCGGTGTTACAAGTTTGCAAGGTGGCAACTTGTTCGTCTGTGCATATGTTCACTATATTCTACAAGGTAGATGTGTTGGCATCCGTGGATGCTTCTTTTGGCCGCAAGTTTTGCAGGCTGCAGTTTAAAAGAGAATTCCGTTTGTTTCTCTTTGAGGGTTCCATTGTTTCCGGGTGAGCTCCAGTTGTTCCTGATTGATCTGTATTTTACTTGGTTGGCTACTTTAGCCATTGGGAAATTCAGTTTTTTGTTTCTGTATTGTTCCCATCCCTCATGATATACTGTTTTGGGACATCCCTATGATTCTATGAATAGGAAGAGCTGCGTCTGTTGATGGACGATGGAGAACTGGATTTTTATTGTAAAATCCTTTTCTCTAAAGTTCGACAGATGCAGCACCCGCCCCTCTTTCTGAGTAATGTTTTTTTTTTCTGACACTGCTTGCAAACAAACTGTTTGAGAATAGTAGAGCCTGAGGGGTTATGCCTGCTGGGACAGCCCCCATAGGCGTGGACAAGTTTTTTTCCGCCTAGTGTCTATCCCTAGGAGGAGCATAACCCTATGTGTGTGAATACGAAGAGCTGCGTCTGTCGATAAACTTCAGAGAAAAGGATTCTACGGTAAGCTCTTACAAAAATCCAGTTTTTTTACTTTCTACTTTAAAACATTCCCAATAAAAAAAAATTAAAAATCAAATGTTTTCATCATTTTAGCCCAGTATGTATTCTGCTACATATTTTTGGTAAAAAAAAAAGTGTATACTGATTGGTTTGCACAAAAGTTATCTTGAAAAGAAGAAAGATCCGCGCTTAGGATAAACTATCTATAAAATAGTGCGTAAAATTTCTATAAATAAAACACTAATGGCTGCTGCCCACTCCAAAAGATGCACCCCCAATGGGGGAGCGTCAGGTGTAAATGTCAAAAAGGGGAGTGATTGGCGCTGCCAGGAAGTTAGGTTAATGGGAAATCTGGGTTAGGCTCCTATAGTTCAAGACCAAGTTCAACACATGCAAATGCACATAGAATGTATGTGGGAATGAGAACTATATAAGTAATAGGATATAAAAACACAATGGGTGTGTAATATGTGTGTAAAATTAACACTATGTGCTGATCCCAAATCAATAAATAAATAAATGTGTTCAATACCTAAAAGGCTAATTGAGACTCAACATAAATATGCAAATATATGTAAATGTAGGTATAAAAATATAAAAGCATATAAAGATAGTATTAATAAATTATGGTGATATAGAGAGTTAGTGTGCAAAGGTGCTAAAAAATAAATATTGTAGTGCACTAATCAAACTAAATAAGGTGCATTCCGAATAGTCATAACCGTCTATTCAATAAAGTGCAACTGCATACTCATAAGCAATGAAAATAAATAAGTGGGTGAACTATGTGCATCCCACACTGGTGACAATATAAACACTAGTAAATAAATAAGTGCAGCCGTGCAAATAACTATATAAATTATGAAAGTGAGAACCATATAAATTCAAAGGCTCAAAAAGCAGGCTCTGTGTATTTTAAAATTGTCCAAAAATAGTGCAATCAGAGTTGGTACAGAAATCATAAAGTTCTATAGTCCATATAAGGATGGAGTAAGGTGCTCTTTTTTTCTATGAAGCCGGGAGTGCAGTGAGTGATTGGAAGATAGGGTGCTCCCCCTCTCCTGGGGTCCTGTGCTTACCGGATGTCCGTACCCCTACAGGGGTAAATGGCGGGTCGATAACAGGGATCGCTCCCATACACCGGCAATCTGGTTCCGTCCTATCCTTCCTATTACCACTCGTATCCACTCCTTGCTCCGGTACACATAGGGGTTAAAGCATCAGGGAGAGAGCTCCAGTACAATTCCCGGGTATATGAAAAAGGGGAAAAACAGAAGCCTCCGATAGTGCAGGATTGCCTTTAAAACTTTTATTTAGATTCCAAAAAAGACATGTACTCACATAAAATCCAGATGACGTCAGTGTGACGAAACGCGTCGAGAACGTGACCACATCACTTCCGTCTGAACAATCCCGAGGCTAGGAACGCACGCTGATCCCAGGCGAGCACCGCGAACGAGGTAGTTGCGGACCCTATGCCATACGGATGCGCTGCATGTTGATTTTATGTGAGTACATGTCTTTTTTGGAATCTAAATAAAAGTTTTAAAGGCAATCCTGCACTATCGGAGGCTTCTGTTTTTCCCCTTTTTCATATACCCGGGAATTGTACTGGAGCTCTCTCCCTGATGCTTTAACCCCTATGTGTACCGGAGCAAGGAGTGGATACGAGTGGTAATAGGAAGGATAGGACGGAACCAGATTGCCGGTGTATGGGAGCGATCCCTGTTATCGACCCGCCATTTACCCCTGTAGGGGTACGGACATCCGGTAAGCACAGGACCCCAGGAGAGGGGGAGCACCCTATCTTCCAATCACTCACTGCACTCCCGGCTTCATAGAAAAAAAGAGCACCTTACTCCATCCTTATATGGACTATAGAACTTTATGATTTCTGTACCAACTCTGATTGCACTATTTTTGGACAATTTTAAAATACACAGAGCCTGCTTTTTGAGCCTTTGAATTTATATGGTTCTCACTTTCATAATTTATATAGTTATTTGCACGGCTGCACTTATTTATTTACTAGTGTTTATATTGTCACCAGTGTGGGATGCACATAGTTCACCCACTTATTTATTTTCATTGCTTATGAGTATGCAGTTGCACTTTATTGAATAGACTGTTATGACTATTCGGAATGCACCTTATTTAGTTTGATTAGTGCACTATATTTATTTTTTAGCACCTTTGCACACTAACTCTCTATCACCATAATTTATTAATACTATCTTTATATGCTTTTATATTTTTATACCTACATTTACATATATTTGCATATTTATGTTGAGTCTCAATAAGCCTTTTAGGTATTGAACACATTTATTTATTTATTGATTTGGGATCAGCACATAGTGTTAATTTTACACACATATTACACACCCATTGTGTTTTTATATCCTATTACTTATATAGTTCTCATTCCCACATACATTCTATGTGCATTTGCATGTGTTGAACTTGGTCTTGAACTATAGGAGCCTAACCCAGATTTCCCATTAACCTAACTTCCTGGCAGCGCCAATCACTCCCCTTTTTGACATTTACAAAAGTTATCTTGTCTACGAACTAGGGGAAAGATTTATGTCCTTTTTTATTTATTTATTTTTATCTAGTAATGACAGCGATCATTGATTTTTAGGGGGATTGCAGCAGACAGATCAGACATTTTTGACACTTTTGGGGAACCAGTGACATTACTACAGTAATCAGTGCTAAAATAATGCACTGTTACTGTACTAATGACTTTGGCAGGGAAGGGGTTAACAGCAGGGGTGATCAAAGGGTTAAATGTCTCCCTAGGAGGTGCTTTCTAACTTTGTGGGGGGTGGGCTTGCTGGATGAACACAGAGACCTTTGTTCCTAAATAGGAGGAACACAGGATCCCTGTGTTCATTACTGACAGAACAGCGGTCTGCCGTGTTTTCATCGGCAGGCCGCCATTCTGTCTCCACGGGGAGCCATTGCGGCTGCTGGACCCACTGATTGGCTCCCCCTGTGGCCAATCGGCATTTACGTGCCCCCTCTAGCTGTCCTGCGAAACGACGTACAGGTACGCCGTTTCACGGGACAGAGCTGACCTGCTGCAGTATAAGTACGGCGGCTGGTTGGTAAGTGGTTAAAGAAGAACTATAGGCACTCATTTTTTATTTTTTTTTTCCATTTTGGATAGAGGGAGGGTTTTTAACCCATGTCAGATTTTTTTTTTTTTTTTTTTTTTTGTGGAGAGGGATTAGGACCCCTGTCGGGTTTTTATTGTGGTCTGTGGCCCCAGACTAACCCTCTCCAATACCATTATTGGATTTAAATGCTTTACATGTATAAATATATTGTATAGGTACTGGAAAATAATTTTTTAAGCATAATTTGTACATGCACAATTTGCTCAATTTTTATAAATGTTATTTATTTATATATATGAATTTATCACTGCACAGGGTCTTATTTGTCAGGTATAAGACCATACACTATCTTTTGATATTTGCATGTATTTATTATATTATATTCAAGCAGCGCCAACACCCACTTTCTTTTAGTACACTTCACCTTATTGAATAACCTCCTTTGTGCATACTAATGTCCTGTCAAGTCACTAAATCGCTCCTCTGCAAAAAATTTCTGGGGATTTTTACACTGAAAAAAAAAATGTAAATTTTGATTAGAAGCTTTCAAAATGAATTTGTTTGGTTTTCACCCACCCACATTATTTTCTCAAGCATAGTTTTTGTTGAGGTTTTTTGGGAGTTTTTTTCGGTTTTATGTCTGCTGATTTATAATGCTTTATAAATGGGTGGCATTTGTTATAAAGTTGTAGCTTTTCCAGTCAAAAATCCCCAACATTCTTCTCAAAGAATAGGGTGTTGGTGCCTGTTTATCATTTTCTATATTTATTAGGCTCCATAGCAACATATTACACAATACTGCTGATTGAATCGGCTTTGGGCCAGTGTCAATGGGCAAATGTACTTTCTGCTTAAAGTGGCACTTCACTGCCTAAGTTTTGATAGGTAGTCACTCCTAGGCGATCCAAGCGCAAGTTTGGCTTCCCCTTTCATTTCCCACAGCCTTCTGGCATGCTACACAGGTCTCTGGAGGCTATGGGACCATTCACAAAGTGAGAAGTGGGAAGCCAGTTGTGAAGCTGCAAGGAATCACAGCCGGCTTCCCAAAGTAAGCATGCTGGGGACCCGAAGAATGGAGAAGAACCGGCTCCGGTGTGGACGAAGCTGGATCCCTTGATGGGTAAATGTCTAACAGGTACAGCTGTGCTCATAAGTTTACATACCCTGGCAAAATGTATGATTTCTTGGCCATTTTTCAGAGAAAATGAATGAGAACGCAAAAACGTTTCTTTTACTCATGATTAGTATTTGGCTAAAACCATTTATTATCAATCAATGGTGTTTACTCTTTTTAAATAATATTGACAATGACAACAGAAACTACCCAAATTACCCTGATCAAAAGTTTACACACCCTGATGATTTTTACCTGATAACATGCACACAAGTTGCGACAAAGGGGTTTGAATGGCTTTTAAAGGTAACCATCCTCACCTGTGATCTGCTTGTAATTAGTGTGTGTATGAAAGGTCAATGAGTTTCTGGACTCCTGACAGACCCTTGCATCTTTCATCCAGTGCTGCACTGACGTTTCTGGATTCTGAGTCATGGGGAAAGCAAAAGAATTGTCAAAGGATCTGCGGGAAAAGGTATTTGAACTGTATAAAACAGGAAAGGGATATAAAAAGATATCCAAGTTATCAGGCCAAAATCACCAGGGTAAACTTTTGACCAGGGTCATTCGGGTAGTTTCTGCTGTCATTATGATTTAACCACTTAAGCCCCAGCCCTATTTCGGACACTTTTTGTTTACAAGTTAAAATCAGTATTTTTTCCTAGAAAACTACTTAGAACCCCCAAACATTATATGTATTTTTTTAGCAAAGACTCTGGAGAATAAAATGTCGGTCATTGCAATATTTTTTGTCACACGGTATTTGCGCAGCGGTCTTTAAAACGCCATTTTTTTGGAAAATTTTTGAAAAATCACATTTCACTGCATTTAAAGAATACTAAACAGTAAAGTTAGCCCATTTTTTTTTTGTATATTGTGAAAGATGATGTCACGCCGAGTAAATAGATACCAAACATGTTACGGTTTAAAATTGCGCACACCCGTGGGATGGCGACAAACTATGGTCAATAGAGATCTCAATAGGCGACGCTTTAACTTTTTTTAACGGTTACCAGTTTAGAGTTAGAGTGTAGATCTTTTTTTGAAAGTATTGCTCACGCTCTGGCAATCGCGGCGATACCTCACGTGTGGTTTGAACATCGATCTCATTCGCGGCTCCACTTCCGTATAAGTTTTTTTCCGTGCGCGAGCTAATGGTGATGGTGGCTGCTAACATTTTTATTTTTTTTTGTCCTATTTATTTTATTTTATTTTTTTAAACTTTATTACAGGTTTAAAAAAAAAAAAAAAAGAAATCTGATCACTTTTATTGCTGTCACAAGCAATGTAAACATCCCTTGTGACACCAATATGCAGTGACAGGTACTCTTTATGGAGGGATCGAGGGTCTAAAAGACCCTCGACCCCTCCACTACACTTCCATGTATGCAAAACGCCGAAAACGGCATTTTTGCATACAGCCATTTTTTTAAAATCTGCCGCCTTTTGCAGCAGAGTAACCCGGAAGTGACGTCATGGACGCCGCCTCCGGGTTACGTTATCGGAGACCCGATCAAAGCCATTTCCGGGGTCGCTGGTTTGAATTCCAACCACAACACTACCTGCCTGGAGTTTGCCTGTTCTGCCTGTTCTCCCTGTGCCTGCATGGGTTTCCTCCGGGTACTCCGGTTTCTTCCCACACACCAAAGACATGCTGGTAGGTTAATTGGATCCGGTCTAAAATTGTCCCTACTATGTATGTATGAATGGGAGTTAGGGACCTTATATTGTACGCCCCTTGAGGGCATGGACTTATGTGAATGTACAATGTATATGTAAAAGCGCTGCGTAAATTGACAGCGCTATAGAAGTACCTGAAATAAATAAAAATAAAATATTGCATTGAAACATGGTGGATTAGAGCTGGACTCTGGGATAAGAAAATATTTTCTAAATACAGGATGCATTTATAGCATTATTGAATCTTGGTGTGCTTTGTGTATTTTTTCCAGATCTATGCAGCATTCCAACTTTTCCTTCCTGTAACATAGACTGATCACTGCTGCCCTGTCCTTGTGCCGGGTGACTCGTCTTGTAACCAGGCTAGCAGCCTGTAATGGGACTGTTGGGTCCCATCCACAGCTTTGCTCTCTGCACAGCAAAGGGATGATGTCACTGCTTTGTTTACAAATTTATATCCTGGCTTTTGAGGAATCCATTTTAAAAGACATTTTTTTGTGCCAGGAGTTAAGCTTCAAAGAACAACTGCAGGAATTGCAACACTGGATGTGCTGGCTTAAGGGGTTAAGTCCAATGAGGTGTGTGTCACCTTGACTCATCATTTTATTTTTATTTTATTTTTTTACATTTTTGCTGTGTTGGGAGTTTAACTATTGCTTCACTTCTGGCACTCAGACATTGGAACTTTTGGTCTCTGACCCTGTACCTGCCGCTCTGCCTGCCCCTCCTGTGCTTTTGCTCAATCACGGAAGGCTTTGTTTTGTGAACCTATTTAGAAAATACTATGTTTTCTGTGAATGGATGGCAGACAAGGTAGCTGCTGTGTAACAGAATGCATCTCTACTGTTGGAGCACACAGAATATAGCCATAGCTGCACTCTCGCTTTAAAAAAAGATAAAATTAGAACTGGTAAGCCTTATTATACGTATAGGTAAACGTAATGTGCGAGCCTGAGCCGAGCCACGACTCTGTGTCCATTCAGACACGGAGCTGACGCTGCCCCACCCTCCCTCTCTCATCATTGGCTCACTGACTTTGATAGGAGCAGGGCCAATGGCGCCTGCTTCTATCTCAGCCAATGAGGAGGGAGAGTCCCGGACAGCTGAGCCTCTTGTGCAACATCGCTGGACCGACATGGGGCTCAGGTATTGGGGGGGGGGGGGGGTTAAGGGGGGCTGCTGCCAGTGTTGCCAACCTACCAGATTGAAATTTATTGACATGTCTCTCACAATTTACTGGCACTTCGAAAAGTTACGAAATTAGTTTTAAGTGCAAATTTCAGTATTTAGTCTATAAACAAGTACAGTATGCAATTAGCAATGCGATTTCAGGTAAATATTAAGGAAAAAAACATGTTCCCTATTTTATTTTCGATTCAGTAAGTAAGTAGCTCAGGGACAGGACTCAGGAGGGCAAGAAATTAGAACGGCAGGCACACACATATGAAACTGACTCTTAGTGACACTGACAGCAGTGTGCAGTAGTACAGATGGTGACACCTCACCGACATGACATGTCCCTTCCTGAGTCACAGTGACAGTCTCTCTCCACTCCAGGTGGTTCCTTCATTCCACTCCAGTCCAAACAACACTGGCAGTCCCACTTCTGGCTTGCCTTGCCCGTTCAGCTCGACTCCCTTGCACCGTGACATCACATGACACACTCAGGCACCACCTCCGCCAGACCTGCCGTCTGCTGACATCGCCCAAACACATTCTAGCAGGCGCTCGGATGGTTTTGGCTGGTCCCGGACCGGAACTACATATAAGCTGTTCCGAGCTGAGCGTCAAAGTGCCCATTTCTCTTACGTCCTCCGACAGTCGCCGCCTCCTCTAAGTCCTCACTGTTGGGTATTGTCTTCCTATCCGTAGGAATAGCTAGGCATATAGACTTAGTCCAAAGACAAAAGGCATTAGCATATACACACCCACGGGGGCTGTCCCATCCGGTCAATACCCCCCCTGCATCACCACTCCCAACTCAGTTTTAATTTGCCTAGCATCAGGAATAGTCAGGCTTACCTTGTGCTGGGGCTTCAGTCTCAGCCTTCCTAAATCTTTTCTTTGATTTTCTTTGAAAATGTCAGTTTTTTTTCTCTCACTTTACTAGCTGTTTATTTTGTCAGCTTTAGTGTTAGTTTGCTCTTCGGATGAAGATGGATCATGTGGTGCTGGGATTCGGACTGGCCGCCCTGGTTCTCCAGGGCACAGCGGGTCAGATGGACCCCCAGCCCGCCATCGAGCATTCAGCTATGGTTCGCCTTGGCATTACGTACGACCCATCCCTGTTCACTACAGGGATGCAGCCGTGAGGTGGCTACCTCACAGGACTAGTCTGCGGTGCTGCAGCGTCATGTCCCTGGCTCACGGCACTCCCTGTCAGATGAGGACAGAGGTTTATCCGTGCATAGAGGCTCCCCCACGCCATCTGGTACAGGTAAGTACTTTTCTGTGTGGGGCCTCTGTCTGGGGTGGCAGTCTGTGTTGCTGTGTGTCCCCATGTCTGTGCCTGTGTGACTCCCTGTGCGATCCCTGCGGGGTTCGTTTGTGCAGATCTGTATGTTTGCCGGGGGTCCCTGTCCCTGTGTCACCTTAGGTGCATGTTGGGGGTGCAGACGTTGTGCTTGTGCGGCGACCGCAGCGGTGCATTTTCGCGCGGTCCGCCATCTTTACTGTGGGCACACATGTATAGCTCCTCTGGGGCGATCATGCTTGTCATTTTGGCGCCATCCGCCGCCATTTTGTGGGCGGTGGAACGATCGGTTCGGCTGCATGTCGGCGACCATTTTGGCGTAGCCTCCAATGCATCCCTATGGGGCAGCCATTTTCCCTGGGGTCTGGCTTATAGTCCAGCCCTCTCCAGCAGCACTTCCTTTTCCATCAGCAGCAAGGACACTGGTAGCAACGCTCTGCGGGCTCTGCAGGTTATCTCTCTCAATCTCCTTCTGTATATTGCTTCTGGCTCAGTTTCTTTTCTCCTTTTTGGGGGTCTTTCATAGCTGTGACAGTAGCGGTGGGCTGCTCACTCCGCAGCGCTATTTAAGGGGACAGTACACTGTTTTTTGCACTGTAGTTTGTTTTTTGATAACTTGAGCCATGGATTCTCAGGAAAGCAAGTTTCCTCCAGCTTTAGTGGGGGGCCCCAGTTCTGTGGCCCCGCTGCGACCTGATCTGGCTGCTGTAGTTGCGACTTTGGTGGCAAATATGGAAATGCTGATGTCTGAACGGGCTGCGAGAATGAGGCCCAGGGTGTCTCTCTCTTCTGATTCAGATGGGGATATGGCTGCTGCTGCTGCGAGCGTGCCCTTTTCAGGGTCCCGCTCATCCTTAGACCCCCCGGGGTCTGAGGGGGAGGCTGAAATGGAGGGTTTTGATACATCCTCCCCAGGGTCACCTGAAGAACGGGCGACCATGGATGAGTTTATTGTTTCTGTTAAAGAAACCTTGCATTTAGAGGATGAGCCCTGTCCTCCGGGCGTTGTGTCCTCATTTGGGACGCACAGGACCCGCAAGTCTGCGCAGGTTTTTCCCTGCCCAGCTGAATTTCATTACACTGTTAATGAAATGTGGCGCACGTTAAAAATGTCCATTCCTGGTACCTAGTCGGTTCAAATTGCTTTATCCTTTTGCGCCGGCTACGGAATCGCGATGGTGTGTGCCTCCACAGATGGACCACACTGTGGCCGTTTTGAACAAGGCTACCTTGGTTCCTACTGAGGATACCCCGGTTTTCCGGGATCCCACGGACCGGCGGTTGGAGTCTCTAGCCCGCCATTCCTATACGGTGGCGAGTTCGTTGCTCAAACCCGTTTTCGCGTCCGTTCTGGTGGCTCAGGCGGTGGCTGATTGGACTAAGATGCTTAGAAGCAATCTCGTGTCTGATGACGTGCCGCCTGCCCGACTGGAAATGGTGGATCAGATCCACCAAGGAGTCATGTATTTGTGTGATGCAGCCTTAAATGAGGCCCCCTTGGTGGCTCGCCTCTCTAGTGTCGCGGTACTTAACCGGCGACTGATATGGCTGAAGAGCTGGTCGGCCGACCAGTCCTCACGAACAACAGTTGCTGATTTTCCCTATGCTGGCTCTCGCCTTTTTGGCGAAGCGTTGGATACCCTGGTAAAAGGCATCACGGGGGGCAAGAGCACTATGCTGCCCCAGAACCCGAAGAACAAGTCTTTCCGAGGCAAGCGAGGTTCTGCGCCTAGATCCAATCAGGGGTCCTTTCGTGCCTTTCGGAATCAATCCAAGGGCAAGCCCTTCAAGGCCCAGGGCAACCAGAAGAAACCCTGGGCGGGTAAGCAGAAGGCCGGCAATGCCGGCTCGGCGGCTCACTCCGCCTCTGCCGGAAGGGGCGCCCTCACCCATTTCAGGGGTGGGGGGACGTTTGCGCGGTTTCCTCCAGCCTTGGCTGCTCCGGATTTCGGACAAGTGGGTCCAGGAAATCGTTCGATCAGGTTACAAGATCAAATTCCTTTCCAGGCCGGCGGACAGATTCTTTCCCTCCAATCTCCATCTGCTTCCGGGGCGTCTGCAGGACTTGCATCTAGCGGTGCAGGACCTGCTTGCTCAGGGGGTGATTGTCCCGGTGCCTCATCGGGACAGGTTTCGGGGGTTTTATTCGAATCTGTTCACTGTGCCCAGGAAGGAGGGCAAAGTGCGTCCTATTCTGGACCTGAAGGCGCTGAACCGCTTTGTGTGTGTTCGGAAGTTTCAAATGGAGTCTCTCCGTTCGGTGGTGGCCTCCTTGAGTCCAGGAGAATTCCTGGCTTCGATAGATCTGAAGGAAGGTACCTGCACATCCCCATTTTCGAGGGTCATCAGCGGTACCTTCGGTTCGCTATCGCAGAGGACCACTACCAGTTTGTGGCGTTACCGTTCGGTCTCGTTTCGGCACCCAGGGTGTTTACCAAGGTGTTGGCACCGGTCCTGGGCCTGCTGCGGGCCCAGGGCATTGCGGTCCTGGGGTACCTGGACGATCTGCTTCTGAGATCGCGTGCCAGTCAGGACCTTGTGCGCGATCTGTCCATCACGGTATAGACGCTCCAGGAGTTCGGATGGACCATCAACGTTCAAAAATCAGCGTTGTCTCCGTCGCTTCGCCTTCCCTATCTGGGAATGGTTCTGGACTCTGCTCAGGCAAAGGTATTCTTGCCGGAGGACAAGCTCCGGACTTTGCGGGACGACCTCAGGTCCCTCAGGGACAATCCATCCTCATCACTAAGGACCTGCATGCGGCGTCTGGGGTTGATGGTGTCAGCCTTCGAGGCGATTCCCTTTGCCCAGTTCCACACGCGGGCTCTCCAGACGGAGATCCTGGCCAGGTGGGACAGACTTCCTCAGTCCTTGGATCTGGATGTCTCCTTGAGTCGCCAGACCAGATTGGCTCTTCTGTGGAGGATCCAGTCCCCGTCGGTGGCGGAAGGCAAGTCCTTCCACCCGTTGGTGTGGACAGTGGTTACCACGGACGCCAGCCTGTCGGGCTGGGGTGGAGTCCTGGGCAACCTGTCTGCCCAGGGCACTTGGTCGGAGGAGGAATCCTCCCTCCCGATAAATGTGCTGGAACTACGAGCGATAAAACTCTGTCTCTTCCAGTGGTCGGACCGTCTCCAGGGCCTGCCTGTTCGCGTACAGACGGACAATGCTACCGCGGTGGTTTACATCAACCACCAGGGGGGCACCAGGAGTGCTAGAGCAGCCGGGAGGTGACCGATATTCTGTCTTGGGACGAGACTCATGTCCCGGCGATCTCGGCAGTTCACATTCCGGGTGTGGAGAATTGGCAGGCCGACTATCTGAGCCGCCAGACCCTCGACCAGGGGGAATGGTCCCTACACCCGGAGGTCTTTCAGATGCTGTGTGCGAAGTGGGGATCCCCAGACGTGGATCTGTTTGCATCCCAGGTAAATCGAAAGGTGGGAAGGTTCGTGGCAAGAACGCGCGAACTGTTGGCGGACGCCTCGGATGCGTTGGTGGCCCCTTGGCATCAGTATCGTCTGATGTACGCCTTTCCTCCGATTCAGTTGCTATCCCGGTTCCTTCGCAGATTGGTCTCGGAACCGCACATGGTGATTCTGGTGGCGCCGGACTGGCCTCACCGGTCCTGGTACGCCGACGTTGTTCACCTGGCAGTGGCGCCTCCGTGGCGTCTGCCTCTGCGGGAAGATCTCCTGTCTCAAGGTCCGATCTTCCATCCTGCTTCACAGTCGCTGGCTTTAATGGCCTGGCTGTTGAGACCCAGGTCTTGAAGGACAAGGGTCTATCTCCTGAGGTTATCCCTACCCTGATCAAGGCTAGGAAATCCTCTGGTAAGATCTATTACCGTACCTGGAAAGCCTATTTTGCCTGGTGTGAGTCCAGGGGGTTCTTACTCGGTGTCAAAAATTTTGGCTTTCCTCCAGTCTGGAGTGGATCAGCGCCTGGCGCTGGCCACGATAAAGGGCCAGGTGTCTGCACTGGCTGTTCTTTTCCAACGCCCTGTGGCGTCTCGTTCCTTGGTGCGCACCTTCATTCAAGGTGTGCGACATCTGGCTCCTCCCAGGAAGGAGCCTTTACCTCCATGGGACTTGAACTTGGTTCTGTCCGTGTTACAGCGTGCTCCCTTTGAAGACATCAGGGAGATATCGTTGCCTCTGCTGTCGAAGAAGGTTGCTTTTCTAGTGGCGATCACTTCGGCTCGCAGGGTGTCGGAGCTGGCGGCGTTGTCTTGCCGCTCCCCTTACTTGATCATTCACAAGGATAAGGTGGTTTTGAGACCACCCCCATCCTTCCTTCCCAAGGCGATCTCTGAATTTCACCTTAATGAGGACATTGTCCTGCCTTCGCTTTGTACAAAGCCAAAACATCCAAAGGAGATTGCGTTGCATTCCTTGGACGTTGTCAGGGCGATCAGGGTTTACCTGTCGTCTACGGAATCCTTTCGGAAGGCGGGCTCTCTCTTTGTCCTTCCTAAGGGGCCTCGGAAGGGCATGGCTGCGTCCGCAGCAACTATTGCCAAATGGATCAGACAGACCATTGAGCAGGCTTACGCCTTGAAGGAACGAGTTCCGCCCTTCCCTGTTAAGGCGCACTCTACCAGGTCTTTGAATGCATCCTGGGCCTATTGGCATCTGGCCTCGGTGGCCCAGGTGTGCAAGGCGGCGACTTGGTCGTCGGTGCACACTTTTTCCAAGTTCTTCAAAGTAGACGTTCTGGCATCAGTTGATGCTTCTTTTGGCCGCAAAGTTCTCAGTGCGGCAGTGCCATGATGGACCCTTGAATTTTTCTCTGGGTCCCTGGCTGTTGGCATTTGCTTTCCTGGGCTGTTGCTCCTGTTGAGCATTGTTGTTTTCTGTTGCCCAGTTGGTTTTCTTACGATGCATGCAAGATTCCTTTCTCTGATGTGGGTACTGCGTTGCCTTTTCTACGGTTGCGTCTCCCACCCCTCATGTCTATACTGCTTTGGGACATCCCAACAGTGAGGACTTAAAGGGGGCGGCGACTGTCGGAGGACGTAAGAGAAAACTGAATTTTTGTAAAATTCCTTTCTCTGAGTCCTCCGACAGTCGCCCCCCCCCCGCCCCTCTTTTGGGGTTCTTGTTACCTACTGCTATGCTACCAAACTGAGTTGGGAGTGGTGATGCAGGGGGGGTATTGACCGGATGGGACAGCCCCCGTGGGTGTGTATATGCTAATGCCTTTTGTCTTTGGACTAAGTCTATATGCCTAGCTATTCCTACGGATAGGAAGACAATACCCAACAGTGAGGACTTAGAGGAGGCAGCGACTGTCGGAGGACTCAGAGAAAGGAATTTTACAGGTAAGATTTTACAAAAATTCAGTTTTTTTACTGGCAGCCAGTAAAAATACTAACAGCAACACTGGCTGTTGCACACAGTTTTTTATCTTGATGCATAGAATGCGTTAAGAATTAAAACCTTCTCCCTTTAGAACCACTTTAAACTGTCATGTTTGTGTTTTTAGGTACTTTTCAAAGGCCTAGTAATGAGGAAGCTGTATTCCTGGTCATAGTGTGTGTTTCTTTTGGAAGGGTTGAAATCTCATTCACACACGGACTACTGCTTTCCCAGCGTGTGCCTCTGTCTGCTCTGTTACCTCTCCCTGCGTGTGCCTCAGTGTATGAATACCAGACACGCCATTCTCTTTTAAAGGTGTTTGATGATGCATTAAAGGAAATCTAGGTTCCTTTTTAGGGTGTTTTATCAGTGTACACGCAGATGTGATCAGAGCAGTATACTGTATGTCCTTTTGTAAATGTGTGTAAATGTTCCAAAGCATTGCTGTGTGTAAAATATAATTGTACATGTTCATTGGACAGCCATATCTGTTCATGTCAAACTTCTGCTTGATAGCTGTACATTTACATAGAAGGTCAGTATTGTCTATTATTTGAACATACCAGGCTAATCAGACATTCAAAAACAATGTGTGACTAATTGATTTATTGTAGCAGTACTTTGAGAATACAGAAAAGAATTCCAGCTATACAAATAGAGTGAGATTCTGCCAATCTGAACATGAACTACATTCAGAACAAATGGGAGTAATAAGAAAGTAAAGAGAGACTCCAGTAAAAAAATAAAAATGTATTGTGAATAGCATGAGAAGGGTTTGGAAACTTCACTAAATACTTTTTTCTATTGTTCATTGACAGACGCAGCTCCATATTTTTCTTAACCATTGGATTATGCTGCCCCCTACAGGAGTAGGACACTAGACAGGAAAAAACTTTACCACTCCTATGGGGCAGTCCCTGAAGGCATACACCCACTCACTCTGCTATAATAGGATTCAGTTTGTTTCTGCTTAGTTTAGGAGTAGGACCCAGTTCCTGGCTGGGACTTCGGTCTTAGCTTGTTTTTTATTTTAAAGGGAACCTTTTGTTAAAATTAAATTGTTTTAGCTAGTTATAATCCTGAGAGAACTGCAATCAACAGCCAGACTGGGTTTCAAACTGGATATCCTATATCCTTAAGGTCTCCCAGTCCGGCATTGAGCGTGTGCAGGTTATAGCCCTGCGCTAGGCCTCGCCACGACAGAGCCCCAATGGACGGGGGCTGGCCCCCCGAGTGAAACACCTCGCCAGGACGCACACGGCCTGGTTCGGCTGGAGTCGCAGCATGCCCCTTGGCCGTCACCACCCCCACCCCGAGTGGAGAGGTAGTCTGCCCCCTCGGGGTTCGCAGATCCTCTAAAAGTGGCAAAGGTACTCCCTTTTCCTGCCTACTGTGACAAAATTGTTGCGAGTCAGTAGAGTTGTTCTAAACGCAATAATGGTAACCACGCATGGTGTGACTAAAATGCTGGTCTGCGGACCAGGCTTCTAAAAAGGCTCTATCAGATCTCCCCCTTACGGGGGGACCGCCTATTTGGGTCTTTGTTGAATGAACCGATCAAAGGACTCAAAGGTGGGAAGAGGACTCTTTTTCCTCTATCCGCTAAGGGCAAGTCACTGCGTAATAGATGGAAGGAGAAAGGATCTAAGCCATTTAGGTCATCTGGGGGTTCCAAGAAGACGTGGTCGAGTACAGGCTCCTCCAGATCTGCGGACAAATCTGGGTCTGCATGAAGGGATGCCCTCAACCACATCTGGGGTGGGGGGACGTCTTTGTTTTCTGTCCGGAACCAGGGACCTCCTTGAGTCAAGACAAATGGGCCCACAAGCTGCTCTAAACAGGTTACAAGATCAAATTCAGGTCCCGACCGTCAGACAGATTCTTCCCGTCCAATCTACACCTATCTTCAGATTGGTTAAGGGATCTACGAGAGGCGATACAAGATCTACTGTCGCAAAGGGTGATTGTGGCAGTTCCCTCTCGGGAACGCTTTCAAAGGTTTTATTAAAACCTGTTTACTGTTCCCAGAAAGGAAGGGAAAGTGCGTCCAATTCTGGACCTCAAGGCTCAGTTCTGGGATGCGATCTGTCAGTCACTGTACGGACTCTGCAAGAGTTCAGTTGGACCATCAATTTCAGAAAATCTGCTCTGGTACCAGCCTCCAAAATGGTTTATCTGGGACTGACTCTGGGCTCTGCAAGGGTGTTTCTTCCCTCCGAAAAGCTGCAGAGGGCGATTTGGTTGCTGTTATCCAGAACTCTGTCCACATTGCGGATTTGCATGCAAGCTCTAGGCCTGATGGTGTCTACCTTTGGGGCAGTTTCCGTTTGCTCAGTTCCACACGAGACTTCTGCAAAGGGGTATTCTTGTCAAGTGGAACAAGGATCCAAAATCTTGGGACAATCTGATTCGGTTGAAAAAAAGGCACAGCGCAAGAAGTGGTGGCTCCGTTCCTTGGCCCTGCGTCAGGGCAAGCCCTTCCATTGTATTGGACCATGGTATCCACGGATGCCAGCCTGTCTTGGAGCTCTGCAAAGGGGGAGAACTGTACAATCAGCAGTGTCTGACTGCTCTGTTCTCACTGCTGGGGGGGAGACAGATGCAGCATCTGATCGTTGCTGCATTCACCTAGGGGAGTATAAATGTTTGTTTTTTGGAAAGCCATACTTCTCTTTCAAAGTGAGCCTTTCTGTAAGCACCAGTGACTTCACTTGGCCTTCTACCAGAATCCTGGGAGAACCAGGGATCCCAAATCCTGTAAGAATAAGTCTTTTCTCTTATAGTATGGGATCCTGAAGTTTCCCAGGTTCTAGCAGTGAGGTTCCATGCCCTCGGTAGTGTTTACAAGAATTAGTCATTCTTCCATTCCATCCATCCTTTGGCACTAGAGGGTCTTACAAGTGGAAGGTCGTCATTCTACATTTAAACGCTGCAGCTTTCAGTCCAGTCAAATATATATTAAAACAAAAACACAAATATACAGAAAAATGAATAAATAAAATGTATAATTTATTTTATTGATGTTTCAGGTTTTCTCTTTTATGTATGTTTTCTGGTAACCATATTATCATCTGCTTTATTCATCTTGTTACAGGTGGTGACCTTGTGGTATCGCGCCCCAGAAGTATTACTTCAGTCTACATATGCTACACCGGTAGACATTTGGAGTGTAGGATGCATATTTGCAGAAATGTTCAGGAGGAAGTGAGTATATGTTCTGTTACATTTTCAGCCAGGTTTATTCGTGTGTTTCCAGTAAAATGTGTCGTATAATAAGCTTTAAACAGCTGACACATAGTAACTAACTGGTAGTGGAACTTTTGATTTGCATGTAATATTTTCAGTTCAGTGAGTCTGAGATCACAGCCACATTAGTTAGAATTCTCATACACTTCTGTTTACTTCTCGTTTTTATGCCTCCCAACCTTTCAGAATTTAATATCAGGATCTGACAGACCTTTCAAGCCTGTGCAGACTCTGCCACCATTTGATCTTATGGCCACACACCTTGTTGGATATGTATATAGGCCTCTGCCCCATTGTGTAGATTTCCCTTTCTAACTATAGATTCATTGGGATAGAAGACCTTTTCAACTTTAATTTTACTTTACATAGTGGGGACTGGTTACAACCAGTTAAATTTTCACTTTCTTTCACTTTTTTATTTCAATTCCTGTCCCCTGGAGCACACAGCAAATTAGGGAACACCCAATCCAACTGGGATACAGTAGAACATACAGAAGTTCTAATCCTCCTGCATGCTATAGAAAATATAAAGCTGAACTCCATATGGAAAAGAAAATGGGGGGGGGGGGGGTAGAAGAGACTTAATATGTCTCTTCTGCCTCAAAATACATATAGTTTCATAGTTGGAGAGGTTGAAAAAAGACACCAGTCCATCCAGTTCAACCTATGATATATGTGTGTGTTTATATACCCCTGTATGTTTTAGTAGTTAAGGTGCCCAACTAATCGTTATCGATGCTGATACCACTGGTTGTGGAAGAGAATTCCACATCCTTGCTGCTCTAGGAATCTCTAGGAACCAGTTTGGTAAACCATATGAAGAAAAGGAGCATCAGGAGGAGAGAGCAGAGTGAGTGAAAATTGAGCTTATTACAATACTGGTGCTCCTGCACTGTTCCATTCCAGTTTAGAGGCAGGTGAACTTCTGTTTTAGCCGTAGTCTAAACTACATCAGTGTGTTTGGGCTTGAAACATCCATAACCCACTTGAAAGTTTTTTTCCCCCTTTCATGACCAGGACATTTTTTCATTGCGGCATTGCGTTACTTTAACTGACAATTGTGCAGTCATGCGACGCAGGACCCAAATAAAAGTTATCCCCCCCCCCCACAAATAGAGCTTTCATTTGGTGGTATTTGATCACCACTGCGGTTTTTTTATTTTTTGCGCTATTAAACAAAAAGACCGACAATTTTAAAAGAAAAAAAAATAT
The DNA here is from genome assembly GCF_965119305.1 of Pelophylax lessonae. NCBI lineage: Eukaryota > Metazoa > Chordata > Amphibia > Anura > Ranidae > Pelophylax > Pelophylax lessonae. The sequence goes on along the minus strand of NC_138769.1, from coordinate 580,180,686 downwards.
ATATATATTTTTTACTTTCTGCTATTAAACATAATCCAATAAAAGAATTAAAAAAAAAATCTAATTTCTTCATACTTTTAGGCCAATATGTATTCTGTTGCATGTTTTTGTTTACGCAAACTATATACCATCTACAAACTTAGGTATATATTTATGGAATTGTGTTTTTTATACTAGTAATGGCGGCGATCAGCGACTTATAGCGGGACTGTGATATTGTGGGGACATTCAGACACTGACACTTTTTGGGGACCAGTCGCTCTATTTCAGTGATCAGTGCTAAAAAAATATGCACTGTCACTGTACTAATGACACTTGCTGGAAAAGGGTTATAAACATCAGGGGCGATCAAAGGGTTTATTTGTGTGCATAGCCAGTGTTTTTGTGTACTGTATGAGCTGCTTTTACTAGGGGAAGTAATGGATTTTATTCTCTGCTTTGCGAAACAAAATCCATCCCTTCTCTCCGGTCAGAACAGGGATCTGCCCTTTTACATAGGCAGAGCTCCGTTCTGAGTCTCACCCAGTGCCTCGGCACCCGTAGATCAGCTTCTGCTGTGATAAATCAGCAGAAGCGGCCCAGTTGCGCACGTATATATATATATACACACACACACACACACAGTGGGTACGGAAAGTATTCAGACCCCCTTAAATTTTTCACTCTTTGTTATATTGCAGCCATTTGCTAAAATCCTTTAAGTTCATTCTTCTTCCTCATGAATGTACACATAGCACTCCATACTGACAGAAAAACACAGAATTGTTGACATTGTTGCAGATTTATTAAAAAAAAAAAAAAACTGAAATATCACATGGTCCTAAGTATTCAGACCCTTTGCTGTGACACTCATATATTTAACTCAGGTGCTTTCCATTTCTTCTGATCATCCTTGAGATGGTTCTACACCTTCATTTGAGTCCAGCTGTGTTTGATTATACTGATTGGACTTGATTAGGAAAGCCACACACCTGTCTATATAAGACCTTCCAGATCACAATGCATGTCAGAGCAAATGAGATTCATGAGGTCAAAGGAACTGTCTGAAGAGCTCAGAGACAGAATTGTGGCAAGGCACAGATCTGGCCAAGGTTACAAAAAGATTTCTGCTGCACTTAAGGATCCTAAGAGCACAGTGGCCTCCATAATCCTCAAATGGAAGACGTTTGGGACGACCAGAACCCTTCCTAGAGCCTGCCGTCCGGCCAAACTGAGCTATCGGGGGAGAAGAGCCTTGGTGAGAGAGGTAAAGAATAACCCAAAGATCACTGTGGCTGAGCTCCAGAGATGCAGTCAGGAGATGGGAGAAAGTTGTAGAAAGTCAACCATCACTGCAGCCCTCCACCAGTCGGTGCTTTATGGCAGAGTGGCCCGACGGAAGCCTGTCCTCAGTGTAAGACACATGAAAGCCCCCATGGAGTTTTCTAAAAAAAACACCTGAAGGACTCCAAGATGGTGAGAAATAAGATTCTCTGGTCTGATGAGACCAAAATAGAACTTTTTGGCCTTAATTCTGAACGGTATGTGTGGAGAAAACCAGGCACTGCTCATCACCTGTCCAATACAGTCCCAACAGTGAAGCATGGTGGTGGCAGCATCATGCTGTGGGGGTGTTTTTCAGCTGCAGGGACAGGACGATTAGTTGCAATCGAGGGAAAGATGAATGCGGCCAAGTACAGGGATATCCTGGACAAAAACCTTCTCCAGAGTGCTCTGGACCTCAGACTGGGCCGAAGGTTTACCTTCCAACAAGACAATGACCCTAAGCACACAGCTAAAATAACGAAGGAGTGGCTTCACAACAACTCCGTGACTATTCTTGAATGGCCCAGCCAGAGCCCTGACTTAAACCCAATTGAGCATCTCTGGAGAGACCTAAAAATGGCTGTCCACCAACGTTTACCATCCAACCTGACAGAACTGGAGAGGATCTGCAAGGAGGAATGGCAGAGGATCCCCAAATCCAGGTGTGAAAGACTTGTTGCATCTTTCCCAAAAAGACTCCTGGCTGTATTAGATCAAAGGGGGCTTCTACTAAATACTAAGCAAAGGGTCTGAATACTTAGGACCATGTGATATTTCAGTTTTTCTTTTTTAATAAATCTGCAACAATGTCAACAATTCTGTGTTTTTCTGTCAGTATGGGGTGCTATGTGTACATTCATGAGGAAGAAGAATGAACTTAAATGATTTTAGCAAATGGCTGCAATATAACAAAGAGTGAAAAATTTAAGGGGGTCTGAATACTTTCCGTACCCACTGTGTGTATATATATATATATATATATATATATATATATATATATATATATATATATATATATATATATATATATATATATATATATATATATATATATATATGTATGTGTGTGTGTGTACAGTGCCTTGCAAAAGTATTCTGCCCCCTTGAACTTTGCAACCTTTTGTTGTCACATTTCAGGCTTCTATGTAACTATGAAACATAAGGATATAAAACTTTAATTTTTTGTGAAGAATCAACAAGTGGGACACAATCATTAAGTGGAACGAAATTTATTGGATAGTTCAAACTTTCTTAACAAATAAAAAACTGAAAAATTGGGCGTGCAAAATTATTCAGCCCCCTTAAGTTAATACTTTGTAGCGCCACCTTTTGCTGCGATTACAGCTTTAAGACGCTTGGGGTATGTCTCTATCAGTTTTGCACATTGAGAGACTGAAATTTTTGCCCATTCCTCCTAGCAAAACAGCTCAAGCTCAGTGAGGTTGGATTGAGAGCGTTTGTGAACAGCAGTTTTCAGTTCTTTCCACAGATTCTCGATTGGATTTAGGTCTGGACTTTGGCTTGGCCATTCTAACACCTGGATATGTTTTTGTGAACCATTCCATTGTAGATTTTGCTTTATGTTTTGGATCATTGTCTTGTTGGAAGACAAATCTCCGTCCCAGTCTCAGGTCTTTTGCAGACTCCATCAGGTTTTCTTCCAGAATGGTCCTGTATTTGGCTCCATCCGTCCTCCCATCAATTTTAACCATCTTTCCTGTCCCTGCTGAAGAAAAGCAGGCCCAAACCATGATGCTGCCACCACCATGTTTGACAGTGGGGGATGGTGTGTTCAGGGTGATGAGCTGTGTTGCTTTTACGCCAAACATAACGTTTTGCATTGTTGCCAAAAAGTTCAATTTTGGTTTCATCTGACCAGAGCACCTTCTTCCACATGTTTGGTGTGTCTCCCAGGTGGCTTGTGGCAAACTTTAAACTACACTTTTTATGGATATCTTTAAGAAATGGCTTTCTTCTTGCCACCTCAGCTGTAGATCTCTGCAGTTCATCCAGAGTGATCATGGGCCTCTTGGCTGCATCTCTGATCAGTCTTCTCCTTGTATGAGCTGAAAGTTTAGAGGGATGGCCGGGTCTTCGTAGATTTGCAGTGGTCTGATACTCCCATTTCAATATTATCGCTTGCACAGTGCTCCTTGGGATGTTTAAAGCTTGGGAAATCTTTTAGTATCCAAATCCGGCTTTAAACTTCTCCACAACAGTATCTCGGACCTGCCTGATGTGTTCCTTGTTCTTCATGATGCTCTCTGCGCTTTAAACAGACCTCTGAGACGATCACAGTGCAGGTGCATTTATACGGAGACTTGATTACACACAGGTGGATTCTATTTATCATCATTTGTCATTTAGGTCAACATTGGATCATTCGGAGATCCTCACTGAACTTCTGGAGAGAGTTTGCTGCACTGAAAGTAAAGGGGCTGAATAATTTTGCACGCCCAATTTTTCAGTTTTTTATTTGTTAAAGTTTGAAATATCCAATAAATTTCGTTCCACTTCATGATTGTGTCCCACTTGTTGTTGATTCTTCCCAAAAAAAATTACAGTTTTATATCTTTATGTTTGAAGCCTGAAATGTGGCAAAAGGTCGCAAAGTTCAAGGGGGCCGAATACTTTTGCAAGGCATCCGTATGTATGTGATTCTGCACTGGAGTTCCTCCCTGTAGCAGTAAATCTGCTATGGGATGTTCTGGTAAGGGTTAAAACTTGCCCACATCCAGATGAATGGAGTTCAGATGTTTGTGCCCTTAGCTGCATTGTAGAAGGACCAAAACCTTCTCTGTGTCTGTTGAATTCCACCTTTTAAAGTGGCTGTAAACCTCTGAAATGAACAAAGCACATCCTTTTTATTTAAAAATGTTTTTGTAATCCAGTACTGCATATCCTTTTGTAGTGTGTACTTGCCTCAATCCAAAGCACCTAGTGGGAGTCTTGCCTGCTTTTTCCTTTCTCTGCATGAGTCACTAATGACAGTTAATCTGGACATAAGGCAATATGGAGAAATTGCCCCACACCCTCTCCAACACACAGCAGGTGATTTGACAGCCCCAACTGTGTATGTTTCCCTGTGAGCCTGTGTAGGGAGGGAGATGTCCATTCCCTCCACTCAAGCCTCAGATTACACTCTACTCTGCTATGCAATGTGTGCTGTCAGGTCCCTGCCCCTTGCCTTCTGAAGCTCAGAAATGCTGTGTAAACTGTGTGATTTAGGAAGCTGTAGAGAATAGAGGGTTGCAGGTAAACATGTACAACTTATGTAGGTTTGGTTTCATCTGAGGCTAGTCCATTTTGTGGGTATACAGAAGGGTTTACACCACTTTAACCACTTCATGACCATGCTATAGACGAACGACAGCTACAGCGCAGCTCTCATTCTGGGAGGGCATCCATGGACATCCTCCCACGAGTACGCCCCCTGTGCGGTGTTTGGCGCACATATCCGACACACTCTGTGATCACTGTGTCCTATGTATACAGCTGATCGCAGTAAAGGGGTAATCACAGCGGCCCTTTACCATGTGATCAGCTGTGTCTATTCACAGCTGATCACACGTGAACAAACTTGCTGGTTATCAGTATTCCTTTCCTCACTCGGTGTCACAATGTGAGGAGAGCCAGGTAACCAGCAATTCAGACAGCACACATTTACACTGATAATAAGGGCACTGATAATCAATGAAGCCCCATCAGTGCCGCCTTATCAGCATTGCCCATCAGTGCCGCCCCATCAGCGCACATCAGTGAAGGAGAACATTTTTTTCAGTCTTTTTTTGTTTGTTTAACATAAAAATTAAAGAAAAGGTGGTGATTGAATGCCATCAAAAGAAAGCTCCATCTCGTTTAAAAAAAATGATACAAATTTCAGATGAGTACATTGAAGTTGTGACAGCGCTGACTGCTTAAAATTGGCCTGGTCTGGAAGGGGGTAAAAGTGTCTTGAAACGGTAAAGGGAAGAAATATGGAAGCTGTCAATGCTAACTTTTTTTCCAAATGCTTGTTCCCTTGCTCTCATGCTAATTCAGTGGTTACAGTACCTTCTAAATCTTGCAGCAAGAATGCAGTTTTGGAGTTCTGACTTTCCTGATCTGACGCAATCCTTTTGAGTCAGTGTCTCAAAGTATTGAAGCCAGAGAAAGCCAGGTAAATAGCATTTCAGCAGTGTGCGCTTCTCTCAGTACAGTTTTTTTCCCCACACATTGTAGAAAGTCTAGACGGGGAGAGACTAGGAAGTGCCCAGGCAGGATTTTGACAACACCACAGAAGATGTCCAGATCTATGGGCGAGTCACACCGAACCCCCCACTGAAGTCTGAGAAATAAAGAGAAACCATTCACTTCCTCCACAAAGTGAAACATCAATTTTGGGTGGATTTTGACCTTTTTAAAGTTTGCTTTCTTCTCGTGCTGAATAAACAGGTTCTTTGTTTTGTTCTTTTCTTATTTTTTTAGACCTCTGTTTTGTGGAAACTCAGAAGCTGACCAACTTTGCAAGATTTTTGAGTAAGTTGTGTTTTGTAACATCTGGAAAACAGGAAGAATGCTGTGTGCCTGATCATCACAAATTAAAAGGGTTTGTGAAAAGTTCATCCAGTGATTTATTTTAGTATGTAAAAACCTTCTTAAAATGAACCTCTGAAGACCTTATGTATCAACGTGTTCTTACAGAACTGGCATGTTTTTCCTACAGTCTCCAGACTTTATTGGCAAGTCTAATGCTGAGGAGAAGCAGCGACATTTCTAGTAAGAATCCATTGATACATAACGCCTTCAAGCTGGACATATACTGATGGCTTCCTAACCGATTCCTCCATCCATGCTATACAGATGGGGAATGGACAGATTTTCCAACATGCCGACTGTATTTTGACAGCTTAGTTTTCAGTCGGTAGAAGGCAGCTGACTGGGCCACTCGCTAAGTGAAGTTCAAAGGGTTCAACCATTTATGGTCAGATCAGGGAATGTTAAAGCCTAATTGAGCCTTTGGTTTAAATCTGCAAAATAAATTTCAGGTTCTTCAAAATAAAGGGTGAATTTTACCTCTGTTCACTTTCTTTCTAAAGCAGCTAGTCTGCATAGAAAAGCAAGTCACTTGGCAGCAGCTGTAGAGCGTTTGGCTGGCCATACACTATACTACTTTCCTTTAGAGTTTCCAAAACCATATAAACACTTTCAATTTGTGAAATAAGGCAGGTCCTTGCACTACATAGTTGAAGGTAAATCTAAAGGAAATTGAATAGGAAAATCATGTAGTGTATGGCCAGCCTTACCCTTTCTGTCTGTAGGAAAGCAGTGGTCTCATTGCAGAGGTCCTACCAACACTTCCCTACCGATTCAGGCCTATAGCTTTGCAATCAGCAAAACTCATGCTTTCCGCTGATTAGAGGGGCTTGGCTCTGACTCAGTAGGGGTTTTTGTTGGTCAGATTACTTACTCCACACATAAGGCATGGGTCCCACTTGCATTTGCTAGAAGGGGACTTGCTTTACTACCCAGGCTGTTGCTGATTTTATGTCTCAGTTCACATTATGGGATTCCGGATCGTGGCTGAAAATGCTACGATTCCAAATCCCTGCAAATCACAGGACACCCTTGTGATCCCCGTTATTTTCAATGGCATTCAAAATGTTGCACAAATTTTGCAGCAATTGTCACCTGATGAATCACTAGAAAATCGCGCAAATGGAATCACGAGACACCTGCCGCCGAGATGAAGTTCCGGAACTTCTAGCTTTAATTATTGCGCCGCAATTTGAGTGCCATTGAAAAGGACGGGGATCTCAAGGGCGTCCCACGGTTTGTGGCGATTTAGGCTGCGATCTGGAATGTCATAGTGTGAACGGAGCCTAAAAGAAAATATGCATTTTTTCATGCATCAGTGGAAATAAAAATAGGTTGATCCAAATTAAACCTACCATTAAATGTTATACCTGTAATTAAATTCTACCATTAAAGCGGAGTTCCACCCTGGATTTATTTTTTTTTTTTTTAATACCCCCGGGACAGTCAGGGCTAGTGCATTCCACAATGGCTAGCCTCTGATCTGTCCCGGGTTGCACTTACCTGCAAGACGAAATACTTACCTTGCAAACGTCTTGTCCAGCGCTGCCATCTCAGATGTGGGCAGCTTGAAGCCAGCGCGTCCTCTTCGGCGTCTTCTTCCGCCTTCTGTGGTCCCACGATGCTCTGCGCCGGCCCCAACGTCACTTCCGGGTCGCGCGCGTCACCCCTCCACAGCTTCTGGGCATGCCCAGAAGCGGTTTAGAAGGGGATGACGCGCGCGACCCGGAACTGACGTCGGGGCCGGTGCAGGCGCAATGATTCCTGGGAGCTATGACGTCCAGCTCCCAGGAATCATTGCAGAGCCAGGAAGTGACGACGGGCCGCGGCCGAGGAAGAAGGAAGTAAGGTAAGTATATTTTCTTCGCTACGAGGTAAGTAAAAAAAAAAAAAAATATGCGATTATCCATTTCTTTTTCAGGTGACCCGGAGCGAGAAGATGGAGGTAAGTATAAAAATAGGGTGGAACTCCACTTTAATAAACCAATTTATTTAATATGTTGGGGTGAGCTACAAAAGCTACAATGTACGAGGTGTAGAAATTGGACATCAGGAAATGTGGTAATTTAAAGACCATCTCTGGGTAAAGGAAAAATGCTCTCCTTCAGTAGGATTGTCCTCACACTGCAAAGGTTTAATGCTCCTTTAGGTCTAGGGGACCACAGAGGTCTGTTTTACTTTCCTGATCCACTGCTCCACTGGCAGCTAGAGCTGTTCTCTACTCCCCTATGCTCTAGCAATGGATTGTCCTTCAGTGTCTTTGCGTCCATCGTAGGTTTATAGTCTCATCATTGGACTTCATAAAGCCATAGGACATGTGAATGCCAGAGCATAGGGGGAGAGGCTGTATTGCCAAAAAAGACAATTTCCAGCTTACTTGCCAGCTTTCAACAAACCGAATTGTCCTGTCTAACAGTTCATGTTAAAACGAGGTGTTTAGTTTGCACACATTTGCAAATACATGCATGAGCTGCAGCGGCTATGTCAGAGAACCCCAGTGTACTGTAGTCCTAACTCTATCATTTTGAAAGTCTCCGGAGTTGGAGCACATATATAATAATAGATTAAGGGCAGGTATGCCTGGAGGAAGCCCATCCCTCAAAAGTATATGTATATACCAATTTCCAAATCCCAAATTATTTGCAAATGTGTGCAAACTAAACCCACTAAAGGTCAATTTGGTTTGTTGCAGGCTGGCTGGTAAATGAGCTGAGAATTTTCATTTGTTTGTTTTTTTGACATGCATTGCCCTCCCTTGTGCTTCTTGCTGCAAAGGCCAGTTATAGGTCAAGGTGGTTGCCATTTGTTTGTATGAGAGGCTGCATTGACTCGTCTGATAGCCTGGAAGGGGCCTCAGGGAGCAGAGGATAGGCCAAGTAAAAACCCCCTAGACTTAACCTTCGCTAGCGCTAAGAAGATCGCTGGATGCTGGAGGAGGTTTTACTTACCTTTTCTCCGGGATCCAGCGAAGACTGCGAGCGGTGTGCGGCGGCGGAGCTCTCTCCCGATCGTCTGCGAGCCCCGGCTTCCGTCTCCGGCGACGTGACGTCCGCCGGGGGGTGGAACCGGCGGCAAATTCGAATGTAAAATGCACCAAACACACTGATACCGTTCAAAATAAAATAAAATCACATTACATTGCCCCCCAGTGCCCTTTCCTGCAGTTTTACTGTACTTTTTATGTAAATATATGTGTATATATATGTGTGTATATATATATATATATATACAATATATATATATATATATATATATATATATATATATATATATACATATATATATATATATATATATATATATATACACACACATATTATATATATATATATATATATATATATATATATATATATACACACACATATTATATATATATATATATATATATATATATATATATATATATATATATATATACACGTAATTCTTGTGAATGAGCAGCCCAAACCAACTGTATACATTATATATATATATATATATATATATATATATATATATATATATATATATATATATATATATATATATAATATATGTATACATAATATATGTATACATACACTATATATATATATATATATATATATATATATATATATATATATATATATATATAATATGTATAATAAATGTATACAGTTGGTTTGGGCTGCTCATTCACAAGAATTAAATGCTTTCAGCACCTAAAATAATGGTACCGCTTTCAGCACCTAAAATCCAAAAGAATCATACCGCCAGGGAGGTTAAATGAGCATTTAACCCTTTTCGGTTTGGAAGCAGTCACACTGCAAAGGAGCATTTTGCCTTTTCCCAGGGTTGACAACCCTATACTATGGGGTTTTTTTACATGTAGTCCTTTAAAGCGGTAGTATCCTCTGAGTACAAAAAAAATAAAAACCCTGCAAGACAATGGCATAATGTGCTAGTATGCATCACATAATAGCACATTCTGAAATATTTACCTTAGAACGAAGCCCCCACACGGTCGCCTGGACACCGCTAAGGGAGCTGTCATGTTCCCTTGGCGTCTCTTCCGGGTTCAGCAGCTCCAGCGCTGTGAGTGGCAAGAGCCGTGATTACGTCACTGCCGCGCATGCGCGTGGGAGTTCACTTTCCGGCTAGGAGCCAGCATTCATCACGGGGAGAAAAAAAAAGCAGGAAAATACTTTTGCCGCTTTGGATTTCATCATCTTACCCAAACCCGTGTTGACCTGCAGCTGTGAGAACTGTATCCACTGATCCTGCCTGCTGTTAGCTGCTGACACTGCTCTGTAGGTTTACCACTAATACATAGTGCTAGGAGAAGGCCATGAGGCTTTGCCACATGGTTGCCTGGTATGGTTGGCTTGGCTTTGCCACAACAATTTAGGGTAATTTCACACAAAGTAAAGCACAATTTTTTCTTTTGAGAAAAAAAAGTAAAAAACAAAAAAGTATATCTGTTAAAGCTGGTAACCTTGTTAAGTAAGGTAATGGAAAGTGCGGTTGTCTATAGCAAAGAGAGATCCAACTTTTGGGTTTCTGCACTTTCTTTCTTACCAATGAATAAGCCTGCATGTGTGTCACTTACCATATGTCTTCTCTCTGCAGTATGATTGGTCTACCTTCAGAGGAGGAGTGGCCAGAGGATGTTACATTGCCACGTTCTGCTTTTTCACCTCGGAGCCAGCAGCCAGTGGAGAAGTTTATCCCTGAAATTGATGCACCTGGTGCTCAGCTTCTGCTGGTATGCATCTAATAGTTCATAGTAGAGATCGTCCAAACCAATTTAAATAATGGGACTAGTGCAAAGTATTGGCTCATTCCAAGCAAAATAATGTTTGTTATATGTGGAGGCTGATGTGCCAAACCCAGCTGGCTTCTTATCTCTAGGGAACTCCATCACTGATTTCTAGCACAGGTCCCAACAACTTTTACACCTACCTCCTAAATCTTGCCCCTCCTTCTTCTACAATAGGGGAGTTCCCAGTTCTCTAGTTTGAGTCTCCATAATGCAAATGTATGATAAATCTCCAGCAGGAATTCCCCTTGGGATTGCTGCAGGAAAACTTAAAGTGGAAGTAAAAAATGCTATTTAATTTTTAATATGCAAAGCAAACTCCCCCATCCATCCATGTCTCTTTTCTTTATTTTGCTGAGAAATCAATTATCCTAGCATTTCTGCTTATGGCTATCTTAAGTAAGGGTAGATGATTCATGCAGCATTTACTTCCTGGATTCCATTTGCCCTTAACTCAGGCATGCAGGCAGGAGGGTGTGCTTTGTTGAGAAAACACCCCATCCCCTCCTGAAGACTTCAGGGGTTATGTGACCTCATTTGCCTTGGCCTGGAAACCAGGAAATAACTGAAGAAGCCTAAAAAAAAAAAAGTTAAAAACAAGTAAATATGATATACTTTCAATTAACTAAGACAAACAGAATAAGGTATAAAAATAGTTAATGTTGAATTGATAGGGTAAAGTTCTGCTTTAACCACTTGCCGACCGCCGCACGACTATCTACGGCGGCGGTCAGCCCCTCACAGGCAAAGTGACGTAGGTCTACGTCGCTCGCCTGTGAGGGTTTAGGGAGCGAGCGCGCGCCGCCGGAGGCGCGCTCCCGCTCCCGCGTGGTCACGGACCCCCCCGCGCGTGTGACCGGCGGACCCGATCGCCGCCGGCCACTCTGCGATCGGCGGGGGAGAGGGAGAAAGTCAGGCAGCTTGTGTAAACAAGCTGCCTGTCATTCTCCTCTCTGTATGAGAGCTGATCACATGGATCTACTATGTAGATCCATTGATCACTCTGCATACAGTTAAAGCCACAGCCAATCACAGTTAGAATCACGCCCCAAGGGACACACACAGCCCCTCCCTCTCAAATAAAGTTAACCCCTTCACTACCCGTGTATTTTTACAGTAACAGTGCATATATATAGCACTGATTACTGTAGAAATGTCACTGGTAACCCCAAAAGTGTCAAAAATGTCAGTCAAGGGTCCGATCTTTCCGCCGCAATGTCGCAGTACCGCAAAAAAAATCGCAGATCGCCGCCATTACGCGTTAAAAAAAAAAACAACAAAAATGACAAAAATCTTTCCCTTTGTTAGTAAACGCAATAACTTTTGCGCAAACCAATCAAAATACGCTTTTTGCGATTTTTTTTTACCAAACATAGGTAGCATAAAACAAATTGGCCGAAAATATTAAAAAATTTTGATTTTTACATTTTTTTGGGGGGGAATTTCATATAAAAAAAAGGGAAAAATATTGCTATTTTTGCAAAATTTACGCTCTTTTTTTGTTTATAGCGCGTGATCAAAAAATCGCACAGGTGATCAAATACCGCCAAAAGAAAGCTCTGTTTGTGGGAAAAAAAGGACGCCAAATTCGTTTAGGTACAGCGTCGCACGACCGCGCAATTGTCCGTTAAAGTCACGCAGTGCCGAATCGCAAAATACCCTCTGGTCGTTTAGCAGCCAAATCCTCCGGGGCTTAAGTGGTTAAATGCAGAGACTTCACTGCTACAGTAAAGAGACCTAGAAGAAAAAGCTCAGATGGGGCACAGCTTGCCCTTTAATGGAGGGCCATTATTTTTCAAACTGTTATGGGACACTTTGGTTTCTCTACAACTTGGAAGTATAAAAATCTGACAGTCCTGCTGTACCGGGTTACACCTCGGCTCACTTTCTACTAACAGCTCTGTAGGTCCTTATAGCATGCATACTGAGGGTGCCGACGTCTGCAGCCTGAGATTATGTTGCCCTTTGCTCTTAGTCTGGTCCATCCTTGGAGTCCACTTTAGCACAGTTGGGTGTGTCCCTATCAGATGAGGTCTTTACTACAGGCATTCAAGACTTTATGGCCTGAGTCACACAGTTATTTACTGACAAATTGCAGAGACCACAAGCACTTTCCCACACTCTGTCCTGCAGATTCTATATCTGATTTTCTTCTGAGCCATCAGACATAGAGACTCTTTCTTCCTTGACTGACAAGCTTAACCCTGATGAGTCTCCGTCTACTGGTAGTAATTAAAATAGGAGACCATTTTGGTTCTTATTGATGCAGTGTGCCCCTTGGAATAAGAGGTTGCTTCTACCAGTGCTGTCTCTAGGCTTGGGACGTTTAAAACCTTTCCTGTGTACCCACTATTCCAAGCACTCGCTTATGGAGATTGGAAACACCTTGATAAGTGATTTACTTCCCGAAGTGCTTTTTAGCTTTGTATCCTTGTGGTGGTTCTTTTAAATTAAAAGTGCACTGGTGGGCGAACCTGTCTTCAAGGACCCAACCTATAAGCAGTTTAGAAGCCCTTTCTAGAGCCCTCTGTTCTCTGGCGGGTCTTGCCTTTCAACATTTACTGTGTCGATCTTGTGTATATTTTGAACCCCTTAAAGCTTATCTGTGGTCAAAATTTTAAATCAAATATTCAGTTCCATGTTGTGTTTTAGTTATTTCTATCCTACTCACATTAATCTGAATAATCTTGAAGTTTGTAAACTTTATGAAGATCCCTACACATTTACTTTCTTGAATTCTGTGAAATGTTCACTATGCCCTGTGAGTAGGCACGGTCATGTCACATTTAAAAGCTGGTTGTCTAAACTACAGAAGTGATAAGAGGAGGAGTTTCAGGAGGCACTATATGAACGCATTTAAAATGGATCTAACCACTGCTACAGTTGATCCCTTGCTTAAAAACGCATGGAGCAGGAGGCTGTTGGATTAAAGTACAGTTGTGATGGTTTGCTGGAAGCGTCTCATCTCATTTTTTATGTATGAACATAGGGCACTTTGGCTGCAGTGCTAGACTGCTAAACTTGTGTGTACAAAGCATTTGATTTGCACAGCCTTTGAGGGATGACTCTTCATTCTGGCTCTCGAAAATATCCAAGGGTCAGGTTTTGTCCCTTTCTGTTCTCAAATTTTAGAGGCCAGTGTCCTCCCACTCTTTGATTAAAAACCACTCCCGTGTAGCTCCCACTAGGAATCAGCCGACTTCGTCTACAGCTGTCTGTTCAACAGAAGCCAGTTTAATGACTGGCTTCTATTGAACGGTCATGCTGGAAAACCAACATTTACTCAGCGCTAGCTGCCAATGGCTGCAAGTGCTAAGCAGTGTATTCTGGTGGGTAGGGGGAATGCAAAAAATATCAATGTCTAAGCAGGAGAGATCCCTGCACCAACATTGCTTGTGTTGATGTAGACATTTTTTTTGTTTGAACAAACAAAAAAAACTGTGTGTGCACCCAGCTTTAGTTTTCCACCTTCCAGCTCAATCAGGGCATTGTTCTTCTGTAAATGTTCCCTCTGTTGCTAGTTGTGATTAGGACTGTGAGTTTCTCAGCCACTGCTTCTCTGAAAACCAACTCCCAACTTGTCCTTCTGGATGGACCCCATAAAGAGAAGCCAATCTTCTTACAGCCTAGGCCATCTTTATGTAGAGCAACAATTCTTTTTTTCACATCCTCGGAGAGTTCTTTGCCATAAGGTGCCATGTTGAACTTCCAGTGACCAGTATGAGAGAGTGAGAGCGATAACACCAAATTTAACACACCTGCTCCCCATTCACAACTGAGACCTTGTAACACTAATGGGTCACATGACCCCCGGTGAGGGAAAATGGCTAATTGGGCCCAATTTGGACATTTTCACTTAGGGGTGTACTCACTTTTGTTGCCAGCGGTTTAGACATTAATGGCTGTGTTGAGTTATTTTGAGGAGGCAGCAAATTTACACTGTTATACAAGCTGTACACTCACTACTTTACATTGTAGCAAGTGTCATTTCTTCAGTGTTGTCACATGAAATGATATAATAAAATATTTACAAAAATGTAAGGGGTGTACTCACTTTTGTGAGATACTGTGTGTGTGTGTATATATAGAGATACTATATGTGTGTGTGTATGTATGTATGGATGTATGTGTGTATATATATGTATGTGTGTGTGTACAGGGGACGTAAAGCTGTTAAAGCAGCTGCTGGAAGGGCTTTAAAAACCCGGAGGGGTTAATATCACTTTGGTTTCTTTCACACGGTCCGCCTCCATAGGCGGATCCGTGCTGCTCAGCAGGGGATCGATATACACTGATCCCCGCTGAGCAGGAAGGTGACAGCTCCCTCTCTGCTCTGTGAGCGGAGACGGAGTTGTCAGATCCCCGCTGCTTTCTGTGGGGGAATCGGATGAGAGCGTACCGCCTGTCCGCTCTCATCCGATCCGCGGGACGGATGGAAAACAGGGTTTCCATCCGTCCGGATTTCATGGACAGGATCGGATGCGGGTGGCAGTGGGTGTCAGGGGACATGTCTCCGCTGACACCCACTGCCCCATAGGAATGCATGGAGGATCCGATCAGATCCGCCTAAAAACTGACAGATCTGATCGGATCGTTCGTGTAAAAGAGGCCTTTAAGTTGTATTAAAAAAAAAGGGTTACCTTGTTTATCTATACAGGATAGGCTTCATGAAAAAGTAATTTTTCTGGGTACCAAGTGGAAAATGAAATCTCTACAATGTCTTTCTTTCTTTCTAGGAAATGCTAAGATTTAACCCTCAGAGGCGCATTTCTGCATCACATGCTCTGCTTCACCCCTTCTTCTCTGAAGACAGTGAAGCCAGCCCCAAACCAGATGCCTTCCCACGTGTACATTCCACAGATGAATGAAAACCATTACCCATCCTGTGAATATTAGATTACATCTATTTTTTTTTTTCTTACCTGGAATATACGTTTTACAAAAAAAAAAAACAATTTGTGGATACCACCTTCAGTTTCTATTTCATTGGAACTCAACGTTCTCCTCAGATTTTGAAAAATCTTCTCTTCTGACTTTGACGGATGAAAACACCCTGCCATTTACTTCTACCACTGCCAAAATTGACAGGAAACATTTCTGCCTTTGTCACAACTATACTTGTCCTGACACTACACAACCTAATGCTGAGTTACATTGTCTTTGGGCATAAGCTAAAGTCTCTAATTTTTCAAAAAAAAAAAAACTTTTAAAGATTCTATTGTCAAAATACAACTGCCTATGAAATATTTTTGCACAGATTGAAATTTCATTTTGATCCTGATAATTGTATTTGTAATCACTGTTTTTTGACAAAAGCACATTTTGTTGGATCTCAAGTTTATGGAGTTTTGAAGCCTTAGGTTTCTGAATGCTGGACTGGAAGGAGATGAATTACTTGGTTTGATCTGAACTGTTCTGCCATATGCCTTATACATGACATGGAGTCCTATAAAAATCCTGTCCTCTTGTTCCAGGTCCTAATTCTGTCTGGAAGCAAAACATGTCAGCCCAGACTTTGCTATGCTGTAGGCCCAAACACTCCTTTGGAGATTACAAGTCGTTTCTAGAAAGATAGTCTTTTAACCTGGTCTGAATTTTTCACAAGGCCTCTTTCTATTATTATGGGCCTAGAGAACCTCTAACGGGGTTTTTATTTTTACTTATGTTTGTCTTCTACTAATCATAGATTATGACCATTTGTCATTTTTATCTATATTTAATGTACTGTTTTATACTATGTTTTGAATCAGACATTGGATTTGCCTTATCACCATAATGAATTTGTTATATCCACGTCATCATATGGAGTATGTTCTTTTCAACAGAGTTACTATTCTTTACAAATGAACGTTGCTATACCTACACCACCCTCCTTTAGAAATATGTATTAGTATTTATTCCAAGATCCTGTTTAGCTTTATGAAAATGAACTTTAAGGTTTTATACAAGCATCCTCTTAAGAATGTGCCAATATATGACTTTTATGGATTTTGACTGTGTTGGTTTAATTGTGTTTTATTTATCACCCTGTTGACATCAGAAAATTGTGGCATTACTGTGAGAGAATAGTTTATACAATGTATTCAGATGGCAGGAGTTAAGGGAAAATTGGTGCCCCTATCTATTAAATGGGACAGATTCATACAAATCGGATATTGCAAATATACTTGTGTGCAACAACACTGCGCTACCCATATATATATATATATATATATATATATATATATATATATATATATATATATATATATATATAATAAAGTATGTGGGATTAATAGACCTATGCTACTTAAGAAAAGCTGCTTTTTTAAATGAAATAAAAAGGGAACTTTCAAAATAATAGTATAAAAGAAACAGCGCTGCTCACTCACTATAATAAAAAATAGGTGCATCCAGCAATATAGCAATGTTAAAAAAACAATTATGTTTGAATCATTATATAAACATACAGTGCCTTGAAAAAGTACTCAAACACCTTGAAATTACCTACATTTTGTCATGTTACAATCAAAAACGTGAATGTATTTTATTGGGATTTTGTGTGACAGACCAACACAAAGTGGCACGTAATTGTGAAGTCGAAAGAAAATGATAAATGGTTCTCACAATTTTTTTACAAATATGTGAAAAGTGTGGCTGCATTTGTATTCAGCCCCCCTGAGTCATTACTTTGTAGAACCACCTTTCCCTGCAATTACAGCTGCAAGTCTTTTTGGGTATGTCTCTACCAGCTTTGCACATCTAGAGAGTGACATTTTTGCCCATTTTTCTTTGCACACTAGCTCAAGCTCTGTCAGATAGATGGATAGAGTTCATCTGTGAACAGCAATTTTCAAGATTTGCCACAGATTCTCAATTGGATTTAAGTTTGGACTTTTAACTGGGCCATTCTAACACATGAATATGCTTTGATCTAAACCATTCCATTGAAGCTTTGGCTGTATGTTGAGGGTCGTTGTCCTGCTGGAAGGTAAACCCTCTGCTAAAGTCTTTTTCAGACTCTTAACAGGTTTTCTTCTAAGATTGCCCTGTATTTGGTTCCATCCATCTTCCCATCAACTCTGACCAACTTCCCTGTCCCTGCTGAAGAAAAGCATCCCCACAACATGATGCTGCCACCACCAAGTTTCACTGGGGATTGTGTGTTCAGGGTGACGTGCAGTTTTTGTTTTCCGCCACACATAGCTTTTTGCTTTTAGGCCAAAAAGTTAAATTTTGGTCACATCTGACCGCACCTTCTTCCACATTTATGTCCCCCGCATGGCTTCTCACAAACTGTAAACAGGATTTCTTATGGCTTTCTTTTAACAATGGCTTTCTTCTTGCCACTATTCCATAAAGGCCAAATTTGTGGAGTGCACGACTAATAGTAATCCTGTGGACGGATTATTCCACCTGAGCTGTGGATCTCTGCAGCTCCTCCAGAATTACCATGGGCCTCTTGGCTGCTTCTCTGATTAATGCTCTCCTTGCCCAGCCTGTCAGTTGAAGTGGACGGCCATGTCTTGGTGGGTTTGCAGTTGTGCCAGACTCCTATCCTTTTTTGGATGATTAATTGAATAGTGCTCCCTGAGATGTTCAAAGCTTAGGATTTTTGTTATACGCTAACCCTGCTTTAAACTTCTCCACTACTGTTCCTTGACCTTGATGATATTTGTTCACTAAGGTTCTCTAACAAACCTCTGAGGGCTTCACAGAACAGCTATATTTATACTGAGATTTAATTACACACACTTCTGAAGGCATATGGTTACATCCGATTTTACATAGGGGTATCAGAGTAAAGGGGGCTGAATACAAATGCACTCCACACTTTGCAGTTTCGTATGGGGATTGTGACCTTCAAATATGTGGATTTCCTAAGAATCTTTCAGCTTTAATAGTGCTCTTCCCAATATGATTCACCCTTCAAAATCATATTGTATACATCATTTTTGTTACACAAGGGCATATTACAGTATGATTTTTGATCCAGTAATGCATTTTTTGTAATTAGTTAGAGTGAGGAAATGTTAATTTTTTTTTTGTCATCTGACCTTGGGGATATTTCACCACATTTCCTGTTCAGATGACCCCACTGAATTTGAGGTTGTGAGATCTCTGGAGTGGGGACACAGGTGAAAAAAATATATAAAATCATTAATGGGGTTCTCGACCACCGTGCTCATTTTTTATTTCTGTCTGTGCCTCTATTGGAGAGATTTTGGGCATTTCTTGTCTTGGTAACTATTCATGAAGTCAGTATAAAATCTCTCTAAAAGGTAAAGAAATGGCAATAAATACCAACAGTTTGTAACATGTCTGAAATTTTGCGTTTTATCCAGCAGTATAACCACTTAAAGACCAAGCTTTCTGCCACTTTCTCTTTCGTTTACTGACGGACACAGCTCCATGTCTTCCTAGACCCTTGGGCTTATACCGCTCTATCTTCAGGAGTAGGATTAGGTGGAAACAATTTTGGCTAAGCCCCTAGGCAGTCCCAGATCTGCGGTCCTGGCATTTTTTCCTTTTTAAATGGAATTTTTTATTTTCCTTTATTTTCTGTTCCTGTGTAAACTACAATCAACAGCCGAACTGGGCGACGCACTGGATATCATAGATCCTTACGGCCTTCCCAGTCTGACCTGCGAGCACGACCACACTATTAACTCCACTCTAGGTTGGCCGTGACATAGCCCCACTGGACGGGGTCTGTCCGGTGAGTGAAACACCTTGTGAGGTCGCATAGCCTTGGTCACAACAACAGTCACGACCAGAGTTGCAGCATGCCTCTGGCCGCAGCATCCCCATCCAAGATGGTGCGGTGGACTGCTGGAAGTGGTACTCACTTACTTCCAAGGTTGTGGTGAGTAGCATCCCCCCTCTTTTCTCTGTGAAATGCTGTGGTGGACGTGGGCCCTTTCTGGGGATGGCATTCCCCCCCCCATGTCCTTCCTCCCCTCACGGTTCTTCCTCCCCCCTTCCCTATCGGGGTTTTTCCCTGTAATGTACATACATATTCGCCAGCACACCATGACTCTTGCAAAAGCAGTCCAAAAGCTTTATTGCAAAAAGGATCACATTAGAAACAGTGCAATGTTTCGGAGCCACGCCTGACAAAGGGGTCCTGTGTGGCTCTGAAACGTTGCACTGTTTCTGATGTGATCCTTTTTGCAATAAAGCTTTTGGACTGCTTTTGCAAGATCCACGGTGTGCTGGCAAATATGTATGTACCTGTGATAGTTCCAATGTCCAGCTTATGATTGCTTCAGCACCCAATATATATATGTGCCTATATCCAGGAAGGTGTGCGATGGGAATATGAACTTTACATTTTCCCTGTAATGGTCACCCTCACCTGCCTTCATTTCTCTCCCTTAGTCCCCCTTTGGGTTGCATGGGTTTTTCTGGGTGGGTGGGGGGTTAGGTGCTAGGGTGGTGGGAGTGTTCCGCTGGCGGCTCCCTGGGGGGCTCCCTGCCGGGGGACTACAAACTCCCTGGGGTCCCGCGCGACGCCGCTTTTTTGTAGTGGATGGCTGTATTCAGTCTCAGCAGTCTTTTTTGTTTAGTCCAGCTGCCTTGTTTTTGGGTTTTTCCCATTGTAGTCTATGGGGTGGCCATTTTCTTGAAGTCCAGTGCGGCCACTTCTGCAACCGTGTATGAACAGGCGCTGGTGGATGTACTAATTCTAGCTGTGCGTGAGACCTTAAAGATGGAGGATGCAGCTGCGGTGGAGGCGCAGATTCCCTTTGGCATTCACTACCCATCCAGAGTGGAAAGTTTTCCCTTTCACCTCCTATTTTGATAGGATTGTCACTGAATAGTGGGGACGACCAAAGTGTTCCCTTGGGGTCCCTAAGCGATTTTTGCTAGGTGATACTATGAGGAGTCCCTTCTTAAGAAGTGGACTGTTCCACTGGTGGTGGACCCTCCAGTTTCCAGATTAAACAAGGCAACCATGATTCCGTTTGAAGAGTCCCCAGCCTTTAAGACACAGCTGACAGGAAGACGGTGGCTGTGATGTACATCCTGGCTGCTTTGGCAATGAGGCCAGTATTAACCATTGCCCTGGTGTGACAGTCTCTGGGCCAGGGGCTGCAGTTTATCTGTGATGTCTCTTTGGGTGCGGCTCCCCTAGTGGCTGAGCTCTCTATTTCAGTGTGTCTTTTGGCTCAAATTCTGGTCTGCGGACCAGACTTCTAAAAAGGCCTTTACTCATCTTCCCTTTGAAGGAGATCGCCTGTTTGGTGCTTCCCCTGGATGACATCATTAAAGGTCTCATGGGGGAAGGGGGGGGGGGGAGATTACCTTTTATTCCGCAGTCTAAGGAGGGCAAGGACGCTTGTCGTAGACGTGGCCCCCTCCTCTGCTCATACGTTTTTTCATCCCTCGGGTCAACTGACAAGGGATCGGAGCCCTTCAGTGCCTCCGCTGGAGGATCCAAGGGAACTTGGTCATTGTAGCAAAGTATCATTACTTCAGTGTTGTCACATGAAAAGATATAATAAAATATTTACAAAAATGTTAGGGGTGTACTCACTTTTGTGAGATACTGTATGTAAAATACCCCTGTGGATTAACCACATAACGACCGCCAACCGCAGATATACTGTGGCAGGCAGCCACTGCTAGGCAAAGTGACGTATCGGTACGCAGTTGTATAAAGTACTCGAAACCCATACTTGAGTAAAAGTACAAGTGCTCGATCAAAAAGTGACTTGAGTAGAAGTGGAAGTGCTCGATCAAAAAGTGACTTGAGTAGAAGTACTAAAGTATTCAGTACAAAAAATGTTGAAGTATTGCAAGTAGTTTTTTAAAAAAATTTGCTACTCAAGTACTGAAAGTAAAAGTACAAGTACTGTGTTATGTAGTTATTAAAGAAAGAAGTCAAAAGTTTGAACATCATATTGTTTTTTATTATTTCAAATGCAGCTTTTATTTATGCATACAGTAGCATTTATTTTCATATGCGCTGATAATACACATGTTTTGAGCTTCATGAAACCTGCCATCTACTGTTCTGGCGGTGGTAATTTTTATAATTGTAACGAGTAACTATGCAGCACAAAAAAAAATATCGGAGTAGAAGTATTGAAATCATTGAAAAAATGTAGTGAAGTAAAAGTGGAAGTAGGAGAAAAAAATTATACTCCAGGAAAGTACAGATACCGCCCTTAGGTACTTTAGTACAGTAGTGAAGTAGTTTTACTTAGTTACTATACATCTCTGTCGGTACGTCACTCGCCCACGAGCCTCTAGGGGGCGAGCGCGCGCCCCCACTCGTTCCCTGACATCCCCGGGCGATTGACCGGCAGCTCCGATGTCCGCCGGTCATTCGCAATCTCCCGCTGGAGAGGGAGAAAAGCAGACAGCTGAGGTAAACACAGCCGTCTGTCATTCTCCCTGATGTAACTGCAGAGACTATACGATCCTGCTATGTAGGATCGTATGTCTTTGTGGTTACATCACAAGCCACGCCCCCCCCCCCCCACAGTTAGAATCACGCCCCTAGGGATGCATTTAACCCACTGATCACCAATAAATGTAACCCCTTCCCTGCCAGTGTAATTTTTACAGTAACAGTGCATATGTATAGTACTGATTTCTGTAGTAATGTCACTGGTACCCCCAAAAATGTCAGTCAAGGGTCCGATCTGTCCGCCACAATGTCGCAGTCCCGCAAAAAAAAATGCAGATCGCCGCCATTACTAGTTTAAAAAAACAATAAAAATGACATAAATCTTTAGTTAATAGTTAGTAAATGCAATAACTTTTGCGCAAACCAATCAAAATGCGCTTATTGCAATTTTTTTTTTTTTTTTACCAAAAATATGTAGCAGAAAACAAATTGGCCTAAAATTTTAAATTTATATTTTTACATTTTTTTGGGGGGGGGGGAATTTCATATAAAAAA
>NC_138769.1:579308130-579553130 GCF_965119305.1 Pelophylax lessonae | reverse complement strand
ACTGTTATACAAGCTGTACACTCACTACTTTACATTGTAGCAAAGCGTTGTCAAATGAAAAGATATAATAAAATATTTACAAAAATGTGAGGGGTGTACTCACTTTTGTGAGATACTGTACATGTCCTCAGACCAACTTAATTGTGTGCCAAAGGTGCCAAATTGCATGGGAATGGTGTTTACAGGAAGAGCCGGTAAGTCAGAGCATGTGTGGCTAAGTGTAAAATGGACCGCAGCCAGACCACATCCTTTTTGAAAGCCAGTACTAACATGGATTGATAGAGGTGCCAGAATACATCAGTATTATTCTTCAGCTGATTTGAGCAAAATTAGGTTTTTGTCCTATTCTGGCATTGATAGTGATTATTCAATAAACCAGCTTGTTTGCAGTTGCAGCATTATGTGATAAATTACCAAGCAGTATAATAATTATAAATACTATAATTTAGTAAATATCCTTCCATGCTTGATTTTTGCAAGGGGAGTTGACCACAAATTTTCAGATGATGTTATACATTCGAACCAATGTGCATGAATTAGGAAGGATGTGGCTCAGGCTGTTCTTTAGCCATTTCATCTTTTCCCCAAAGGTGCAGTTACACTTGAAGGAAACCTGTACTGACAAAGCTTTGCATTTGCCATTACAGACCTCTGCTTCTGAAATTGCTAGCTACCTGGCTATCATGATTTTCTTCTAGATTAAAGTGTTTTGAGATACTGACTCAAAACAAATACACGACTTCCTCTGATTTTTGCTTCATTCATGTTTGCTTGGGACACGCTTATGATCCCCATTGCTCATGGTATCCCAATCGCGGATCGATTTTGCCACGAATGTCACCTGACAAATCGTGGTAAAATCGCACAAACAAAATCATGGGATGCCTGACGCCCCAAACGCACTTCTTTTGGGTGACAGACGTCCCATGATTTTGTTTGCACAATTTTGTTTGCGCTATTTTACCACAATTTTTCGAACAACAATCACGGCAAAATCGCGCCACATTTTGGGGTGCCATTAAAAGTAACAGGGGTTATATGCGCTTCCCACGTTTTGTGGCGATTCAGAAACGCGGGCAATTCTGCCTGCGATCTGGGACGGCTAGGTGTGAAGAGATCCCTAAAGCCAGAGATAGCCAGATAACTATTATTTTCATATAGAGGTCAGCAATGGCATTTTTAACATTCCGCTCAGTACAGGTTTCCTATTTTGTGTGGCAGTTAATTCCGCTTTTAAAGCTTGTTATGTAATGCTTGTGATTTCACACACATCAAGGACTGATTATTATTCAAATTCTTCTAACACCGTATGTTTAATGCGTGATTTAGGTATATATTTGTGAGTCTCTGGCTTGGTTTTACATGCACATGCCTTAATTTTACAAGCTACGTTCCTGATAGGGAATTTCTTTAATATTTGTATCTATCATGGAACAAAAAAAAATATATATTTTTGTATCTATCACAGTATACTTTCCATGCATCTGTTAATACCTGTTCCTGATTGTGGTTCAACAGCAAGTGACACCGTGGCTGAGCATTTATAACTATGCTTTGGGAACGACATATTTAGAAAATGTTGCTTAAAATGTCACAATATAGATTAACGCAGTTTTACTAATTCCATTTTTTTTTTTGCTTTTTTTTCAGAATGTGTAATCAATAGCCAAGAATGGACCCTCAGTCGCACAGTACCAGAAATACGTGTGGTGAGTTATCAAGTTATGTTTGTCTATAAATGTATTTAAAATACAAGTCCAATGGCAAATATGACAGTCCTTTTCATGATTTGTAATACTTCTGTTGCAATATCTTTTTAATTCTAGACCAAAATTCTAATAATAATCAGCATTATATCCAACAAAAAAGGGTTCTAATACAATGCTAACAGTACATACTTCCTTAGCTTAGCTACCTTCTAGAGAGATGCATTTCCTACACATACTTTTTCTTTTCTTTTGTAGTTTTTATGTGCACCAAGATGTTGTACCATGTTAGCCATGGATCTTCAGTACAAGAACTTCACTAAGAATTACTTTGTTCAAAATAGCAATATCACATGTAGTGCTGTCCCCAAAGGGCAAGGGTCTTCAAACTATGGCCCTCCAGCTGTTCAGGAACTACAATTCCCATCAGGCCTAGTCATGTCTGTGAATGTCAGAGTTTTACAATGCCTCATGGGATGTGTAGTTCCGCAACAGCTGGAGGGCCGTAGTTTGAGGATCCCTGCCGTAGGGCTTGCTGTGTGATGACTTCTTGGGCCTCCTCTGATTACCTGCAGACAGTCACTAGGGGAGAGTTCACTCATCCATCCTTAATCCCAGTTGCGCGTTACTCAATAAACAGTGCAGGGGTTCTGGTTTTATATTTATTGTGGAACTTGGATGAGAGAAGGGAATAGTGGGATACTCCGACTGGAACTATTTACAGTGGATAAGGACAACTCACACTTGTCTCCACCAGGTTATTTGTTGAAGCGGTCATACTGCTTTAAACATACTGCCACTTGTATGGAAGAATTAAAGCGGAGTTCCACCCTAAAATTAAACTTACCTCCATCTTCATGCCCGGGGTCACCTGAAAAACAAATGGATAATTGCAATTTTTTTTTTTTTACTTACCTGGTTTAGAAGAAAATATACTTACCTTACTTCCTCTTCCTCCCCCACGGCGATTCGTCACTTCCTGGCCTGCAATGATTCCTGGGAGCTGAACGTCATCGCTCCCAGGAATCAATGCGCCTGCACCGGCCCTGGCGTCAGTTCCGGTGCAGGCGCCGTCATACCTTGCTAAACAGCTTCTGGGCATGCCCAGAAGCTGTGCAGGGATGACACTGCAGCACCAGAAGTGATGGCGGGGCCGGTGCAGTGCATCGTGGGACCGAAGAAAACGGAAGAGGACACAGAAGAGGATCGCGCTGGCTTCAAGCTGCCCACACCTGAGATGGCAGCGCTGGACAATACTTTTTCAAGGTAAGTATTTCTTCTAAAAGGTAAGTGCAACCCAGGACAGTTCAGAGGCTAGCCATTGTGGAATGTACTAGCCCTGACTGTCCCGGGGGTATTTTTATTAAAAAAATCTTTCCCAGGGTGGAACTCTGCTTTAAGTCTTCTTGCTTTCTCTAGCAGCAGACTTGTTGCAACCCCTTTTTCTTCAGGACACTCTCCAGCATCCCCTTGACTGACACCCATCCACTGACTCTTCCACAGAAGAACAGACCCCATGACACAGAACTGTACTCACTGTAGCAGAAATCAGATCCTTTCCAGTGTCTCCCTTCCAGTCAGCTCTGCAGGACCTCTGGGTTCAGCTCCTCTCTGACTTCCCGACCCTCAGGTCGACCACTTGAGGCTGCATGGCAGCTCCTACAGAGGAGGGGCAGCTGCCCCCTCCCTCCAAGACCCCGCTCTCCAGCTGAAAGACCCCGAGCACATGTGCCCTTGGCATTTATACAGTATCTCAGCATGCACCGAGGCACTTTCCTCTGCCAATCACCAGGGCTGTACTAAATACCTGAGCACTCATTTGTCAGGTTTCCTCTCACTGTCCGATATGCCTCTCTATTGGACCAGTGGGAAACACTTCAAACAAACTGAGCTGCACCTGAGCATCATGAGCAGACCTCACTAGCAGATCCTGCTCTCTGGTAGGTAGAGAGCAAATTAAATTTACCTGGCAATCTCTGTGGAAAGCAGAAAAGACAAAAAAACGATACTCTCTCTTCTAGCACCTACCCAGGAGGGAGCTACACACATAACCCCCAATCTATATTTTCAATAAATTGTTGGAAAAATTGTAAGGTATCCTGGTATCCTAATTACCAACTCATTAAATAGGCATTAAAGGTCCTCTTAACCATTTACCCCCTTAATGACCAGGCCATTTTCTGCAATTTGGCACTGCATTAATTTAAAGGACAATTGCCCAGTCGTGCAATGCTGTACCCAAATAGAATTGATGTCTTTTTTCCCCCACAAATAGAGCTTTCTTTTGGTGGTATTTGATCACCTGTGCGATTTTTATTTTTTGTGCTATAAACAAAAAAAGAGACAATTCTGAAAAAAAAAACAATTTTTTTCATTTTCTGCTATATAACATTCCCCCCAAAAAAACTATTTAAAAATCAAATGTTTTCATCATTATAGGCCACTTTGTATTCTGCTACATATTTTTGGTTAAAAAAATCCCATTCAACGTACTTTGATTGGTTTGCGAAAAAGTTATCGCGCCTACAAACAAGGGGAAAGATTTATGACAGTTTTATTTATTTATGTCTTTATTTTTTACTAGTAATGGTGGCAATCAGCAATTTTTAGCGGGACTGCGACATTGCGGCGGACACATCGGACCCCTACCTGACATTTTTGACACTTTTGGGGGGACCAGTGACATTACTACAGTAATTAGTGCTAAAAATATGCATTGTTACTGTAATAATGAGAACACAGGCGCCACTCTGAGTGCAGTATGAAGGATTTATGCAAGTAAAAAACATGTGCAATGGTTCTCACAAACGAGCATGTAATTGGGCATTGTTAAATGTATCCATAGGGAGAAAACCGTCTATCTGGTGATGTAATGCAGGATGGCCTCCTGCGGTTGCGGCTCCCACAGTAATTGCCGGTGGTTACCGGCACTTCCTGATTCCTGGAAAGCACTGGGGCTCCTCCTTACATCACTTCCCGGATATGACGTGATGGCGCAGGTGGCGACACGTTTGCGGAGCATGCACTCCTTCCTCGGGCCTGAGGGGAGCAATCGCGTGTGCTTGATGGCAATCGCGGGCGCTGGCCCCATGCCTCGGCTTCCCTGCTGTCGAGTCTGCGCCGGCATGTGCCTCTGGCCGCAGGAACGCTACTGCGAACCCCTGTACAGGTACAGTGATTTGCGGGAACCTGCCGCCGTATAACTGCGGCGGCTGGTCAGCAAGTGGTTAAAGAGACAAATATTTATGAGATTACAACCTGTAATGATAGTATTCAGTATTTAATTACCTTTTTTTTCTTTCACACTTTATATTTTTCTTGACCTAAATGTAGACCAAGCTGTGCTACAAAAGTGATGGTTACAAGGGTAGAACAAATCCCATAACACAGACAGGGGGTTACAGTGGTCAGCTCTTATTCATAGGGTTAAATTCACACCTGTTCAGACTGTCTGCGTCCAGGGCCAGTCACTTACAGGCAATTGCTGCATGAGAAATGACATGCAAGCGGTATCTAGAATCCGGAAGCTAATCGCCAGGAACCCCCAGTGGGGATCTTGCATATACTCTGTGTTGGGCCCATTCACAAGTGGGAATGTGGCCTTGTAGAGAAAAATTTTCTTTGCAAAATAAAAAACAACTGTTGTAACTGCCTGAAAAGTTTTAGCCTGAGTAAACCCTGGTACAGGCGATGAGATTATGATGTTTGCATGTTTGTCTCCATATTAAAAATGAAGAGGTTACTAAAGCATTGAAACTTCTTGTGCGACAGAATAAAGATTCGTAAGTGATGTAATGTATTGTATTGTAGTTCGTGTTTGTCCCTTCAGGTAATTTCAGCTGAAAGCTGTGTACTAACGATCAGATTATTGCAAAAAAGCATGGTATTTTTTGTACGATTGTCTGATTGTGTGTACTAGGCTTAAGGCTTCAGTTTGTTTGTCCTATATATAACCAGTCTGGCAGCCTCCTTATAGCAGCTTTACTGCTAAAGCGCAGCCGCTCTATGCAGAATCACATATACTGTATACACATGATTATCCACTTCAAGGTAGGGGGCACACAGCTTCTGCTTTGATTAGTCATAGCAGAAGCCAATCAGTGGGTGCCGACCAATGAATGACTGCCAGCACCCACTGATCAGCAAACACACAGGATGGACAGGGCTTGGCATATGTAAACAATTCAGAGCTCTGTCCTGTCATAAAATCCATCACATCCCTTAAGGCCCCTACACATGGTAAGAAAATCGGAAGTAAAATTACGTCCGATGAACGATCTGCCGATTTTTGGATCGTTAGTATAGATCGATAGCCAATTACGAATTTTCAGACGACAAAAGCTGAATGTGCAGGCTATAAAATGTTTATCATACGTGAACACAACGTCCGATTTTCATTTAATTGGTACAGTTTTTGTCCGAAAAAAATCATAAGAGCAAGACTAGGCATGCTTGGAAACTAAAGAATACATACAAAACAATTCAACACATTATATCACTTCTGAAGTTGAATTCTGTCGTACGGGAATTTTCGTATGAAAGTAACTTCTTCACTTCACTGTGCAAGTTTAGGAGATATTTATAGCACCTATAGGTAAGCCTCTTTATAGGCTTACCTATAGGCAAAAGACTTTAAAGTGGGTTTACAACCACTTTAATAAAAAAAACCTTCTGTGTGTAGCCCCCCAATATGTACCTGAGCCCATCTCTATCCAGCGATGTAGCAGGAGTTTCTCAGCTGCCCTGGACTCCCGCCCTCATTGGCTGAGACAGCAGCACGGCTCTGCTATCAATCAAAGTCAATCAGCCAATCAGGAGAGAGAGGGGGCAGGGCCGGGTCACGGCTCTGTGTCTGAATGTACACAGGAAGCTGTGACTCGGCTCGGGTGCTTGCTGTGGGGGTTACTCAACAGAAGGGAGGGGCCAGGAGCACTTAAGAGGGACCCAAGAAGAGGAGGATCAGGGTTACTCTGTGCAAAATCAACTGCAAAGAGCAGGTAAGTTTAATATGTTTGTTTAACCACATAACGACCGCCCATCGCAGATATACTGCGGCAGGAGGCCGCTGCTGGGCAAAGTGACGTATGGGTACATCACTCGCTCAGCCGCCTGTGGGGGGCGAGCGCGCGCCGCCGGAGGCGCACTCCTGCCCCCACTCTTTCACTGAGATCCCCGCGCGTGTGACTGGCGGCTCCGATGTCCGCCGGTCACTCGCGAGCTCCCGCAGGAGAGGGAGAAAGGCAGACGGCTGGTGTAAACAAAGCCGCCTGTCATTCTCCCTGGTGTAACTGCAGGGACTACACGATCCTGCTATGTAGGATCGTATGTCTCTGTGGTTACATCACAAGCCACGCCCCCCACAGTTAGAATCACGCCCCTAAGGATACATTTAACCCACTGATCACCAATAAAGTTAACCCCTTCCCTGCCAGTGTCATTATTACAGTAACAGTGCATATTTATAGCACTGATTACTGTAGTAATGTCAATGTCACTGGTACTCCCAAAAGTGTCAAAAATGTCAGTCAAGGGTCCGATCTGTCCGCTGCAATGTCGTAGTCCCGCAAAAAAAATCGCAGATCGCCGCCATTACTAGAAAAAACAAAAAACAATAAAAATGACATAAATCTTTCCCGTAGTTAGTAAACGCAATAACTTTTGCGCAAACCAATCAAAATACGCTTATTGCATTTTTTTTAATCGAACATATGTAGCAGAAAACAAATTGGCCTAAAATGTTAAAAAATTTCGATTTTTACATTTTTTTTATAATTTCATATAAAAAAATGTGAAAAATATTGTTATTTTTTCAAAATTGTCGCTCATTTTTTGTTTATAGCGCAAAAAATAAAAATTGCACAGGTGATCAAATACCATGAAAAGAAAGCTCTGTTTGTGAGAAAAAACAGGATGTCAATTTTGTTTGGGTACAGTGTCGCACGACCGCACAATTGTCCGTTAAAGTCACGCAGTGCCGAATCGCAAAATAGGGCCTGGTCTTTGAGCAGCCAAATCTTTCGGGGCTTAAGTGGTTAAAAAGAAAAAAAAAAAACACGAGACTTTACAATTACTTTAAGAACGAACTTATCTTGTTTGTAGCCCAGGGACTGCCTACTAACTTCCCATGCCTTGCTCTGCATCATGCCTCTGTGTTGTGGTGGCCATAGTAGTTTATATACCCTTAGAGTTCTTCTTAATATTTGCTTAGCGCCTCCAGAAGAACAGTGAGCAGAAAGTAGTGATATCACCAAATTTTATTCCAAATCTTCTGAGATTAGTAGTCTTATATCGCACTCTGCAGATATGCAGCTACCAGTCTACAGAATCTCACATACTAGGAAGTGCACCAGGAATTCCAGACAAAGCTCATTTTTTTTCAGGGTGCTGCTATACCATAGTTATAGTATATCTTCTCCACAGGTTCATAAATGTATAAAGGAGCAATCCAATTTTTAAAAGAACTATAAAAGTCCTGATCTGCTCTTTAACCTCTTCTGGACCGCCCCCACGCACATATATTGCAACAAAGTGGCCCTCCTGCACAAAATTACGTACCTGTACATAATTTCGTACACTGAGTCTGGGACCAGTGCACACTGCTGGCGACCCACTCCTGCTGTGATTGGACACAGTGGGAGCCAATCAGCAGATCCAGTGGACCCGATGTTCACCGGCACCCCGCGATCATTCTCAGGAGAGGCAGAACGGCGGTCTGCCTATGTAAACAAGGCAGATCACCATTTTGTGAGAGGGGAAGATGGAGATCTTGTGTTTCTGCTAAGCAGGAACACAAATATCTGTCTTCCCCCAGCTTACGCATCACCCCCCCCCACACACACATACACACACAATTAACAAGCACTCCCAGGGAACACATTTAACCCTTTGATCGCCCCTGATGTTAAACCCTTCGCTGCCAGTGCCAGTACAGTGACAGTGCATATTTTTTAGCACTGATCACTGTACTAGTGTCACGTGTCACACAAAAAGTGTTGCTTGGAGTCTGATTTGGCCGCCGCAATGTCGCAGTCCTGCTTAAAATTGCTGATCGCCTTTATTAGTAAAAAAAAAATTTAAAAAATAAAAATTCCTTAAAAATATCCCATGGTTTGTAGACTCTATAACTTTTGTGCAAATCAATATATGCTTATTGGGATTATTTTTACCAAAAACATATAGCAGAATTTATATTGGCCTAAATTGATGAAGAAATGTTATTTTTTTATTTTATTTTTTTATTTTATTAGGTGTATTTTATAGCATAAAATCATTTTTTTTTTTTTTCAAAATTGTCGTTCTTTTTTTTGTTTATAGCGCAAAAAATAAAACCACAGAGGTGATCAAATACCACCAAAAGAAAACTCTATTTGTGGGGAAAAAGGACGTCAATTTTATTTGGGGACAGCATCGCACGACCACGCAATTGTCAATTAAAGTAACACAGCGCCATATTGCAAACAATGGCCTGGTCATGAAGGGGGGTAAAACCTTAGGGGGCTGAAGAGATTAAAAGTGCAGAACGTGATTTCCAGAGTTCCCGTCAGAAGTGCTGCATCATTTTCTGCCAAACAAAATGTGGCTTATTTTCAATCAAGTGCCATAGAGAATAGTTGAACTGGTCATGCCACTAGCTAATTAATTACTTTGCAAATGAAACTTCTTTAATTTGTCACAATTGATTAGATCATGCCAATTGTAAAGAGAATAATGAGGTAATTAGTTTGTATTGACATCAATTATAATTACACTCTCCATCATTTTATCAACTAGTGGAAGATTACACCGTTTAGTATGTTTTACTGTCCATTGTCGGACAGGGATGAAGAAGGCCATCATAACTAGTTGCAGAGGGAGTATGGTATAGGGTCCTTCATTCTACATTACAACTACATTTTGAGAGTTTAAAACAAAATATAATGCATCTAATGAAACAATGTAGTAAACTTCCCTCCATTTTGGGGAGATTTTCTCTTGCTACCTGTCTTATGTTCAGGACAGTAAGTGAGGGGAAATCCCCCCAGTATGGACAGAGACACTAATGGCGCTTTTCCACTGCATGGAACCGTACCGGTTTGGCACGCTTTTGTGCTTTTCCACTGCTGGTACCGCATGGTATAGGGTCGGAACGGTTCGGTACGGTACGGTATAGGTTTGCTTTTCCACTGCATGGAACCGAACGGTACGGTACGGTACGGCTCTGAAAAAACAGTACCTACTCGATTGTGGTTCCAACAGGTACCAAACTGGTACCATATCCCACAATCCTTTGCATGCAGTCACTACTAGCCACTGATTGGTCAGAGAATCCCACCCACCCCGTTGTTATCCCACCCACTTAACTTTAGTACTACTTTAGTGGAAAAGCTAACCTATACCGTACCGAACCGTTCCGACACTATACCATGCGGTACCAGCAGTGGAAAAGCAAACCGGGCCAAGCAGGGCCGATTAGAGCCGAGCTGGTACGAGCCGGTACTTACAGTGGAAAAGTGCCATAATAAGAACCGCACAGAAGTTCTAACCTTTTCCAAATCTATTTAAATCTAAAAACAATGACAAAAAAATGTAACAAATAGTAAGAAGTGTACAGTCTTGTATAATAAATACAAACAAAAAAATTGTCCTGGCGCTAATCCCTTGGATATGTTCCTGTGGGATCGTGATACCAACTGGCTGTGGGGTAAGGCTTTTCATGTACACGGGGCCTTGTTGAATGCTGGAATTTTTTTTTTTTAGGACGTTTAAAACGTCCGTTGTGTCGCGTTTGCACTGCGTTTAGCGGGCGTTTGCCTTTAAAACCGTTCCTAGAGGTCAAAAAAATCATTCCCCTTTAAAATGGAAAAATGGTTTTGCGTTTGAAACGCCGGGAAACACACGTTCGAACGCAAATAATTGCTTTCCAAAAAACGTCCCTGAACTCAACTGCCTGCAAATGACTGTAAACGACCATGTGTACATGGACAGATAAGATAACATGTAGGTGGGTTCAGGGGCTTCTGAAAAAAACGCCCAACTGCTCCTAAACGGCCGTTTACAAGTTGCAGTGTACATGGACCCTAAGGGACCAATGAGTGCTGTGACACCTAGGCTGCCAAATCCCTGACACAGGATGAAGTGCAGACTCTGAAATTTGGTAGAAAAGAGGAATGGCGCACTACGGTGTGGGAATAAGCCATGTATCTTTAAGTCAGAACACTGGTAAATGGTGTTAATAAAGGAGTGTCATGGAAGTTTTATTGATGAAATTAAAAACAAACCAGTCCTGGAGTCTCCGGTATCACTCTGGGGTGCTGTGGGGCTCCCATGCCTGGGAGAGCAGGATGACCCAAACACGAAGGTAGTGAGGGGGGAGGAATGTAAAATCCCGGGGGTCCAGAAGAACACCAATGCGGATCGATGCGGATCAATGTAACCGTACGGGTACTGTGTGCGGCCGCTACACAGACCGAATACCGGATCAGGCGCTATTGCCAGAAATGTCCCCTTGTACACTTCACCGGAAGTGACGACCAGAACTCAGATTTAACGCTGACCGGATGTAGGAGATGGGACGCAAGCTTTTGGTTGCCGTAACTACAAGTTTTGCGTGCATGCGCTTTATCAAGTTACGGCAACAGGCAACCAGGAGCTATTTAAAGCCCAGGAGAGGGGCGGAATAAAAACTAAACAATCAGCAAATGGCAGACAGAAAATGAAGAATAAAAAAATGTAAATGAAGTGGAGGAGGAAAAAAGGGGAAGAGGAATCCCACAGCAGCCCTAAGGATGCGAAGGCTTCAATACAATATATGTATATAAATGTAATATCCATTTAACAGTGTTCTGACTTACAGATACGTGGCTTATTCCCACACCTTAGTGCGCCATCCCTCTTTTCTACCAAATTGTATAATAAATAGGCTACTATATGTTTTGTATTTTTATAGAAGAAATTCTTAGCACTAATCACACAGGACAGGGTCAAGATTAATCTTAAAATGTTCCCAAATTGGATACCTAAAGAAAACATTTACCATGTGGAGGCTGCCATGACGTCCTTTTTTCTTGAATAGTCTAGTTGCCTCGCTGGTAGACTGTATCTCTTTTGCATCAGCAACCTGGAACACGTATGACGATCAGTTCTTCACCTCACTCGGACTTTCCTGATCTACATTCCTTTTCCAGGGCATTCATTCTGCATTACAGCTGCAAACAGCCAAGGAACTGGTATTTTCAAAAGGAGGTCAGCAATGGCCTTTGAATCTCTCTCATGACAGTTTTGCTTTGAAAATAAGAGGCATTAGAATATTTTTTGTTTGTATTGCCACACAAATATTTTTTAGAAGTGTAGGACGTGTGGTTGGGAGCCTCCAAAAATGTGCAGTTGAGCTTAAAGTGATTGTAAAGTCTATTTTTTTTTCTAAAAATAACAAACATGTTATACTTACCTCCTCAGTGCAGTTGGTTTTGCACAGAGCAGCCCAGATTCCTCCTCTTCTCAGGTCCCTCTTCAGCTTTCCTGGCCCCTCCCTCCTGTTGAGTGTCCCCACAGCAAGCAGCTTGCTATGGGGGCACCCCAGCTGAGTCACAGCTCCCTGTGTCCATTTATGAACCGGCCCCTCTCTCTCTCCTGATTGGCTGAATGATTTTGATTGAGAGCAGTGGGAGCCAATCTTGCCGCGCTGCTGTCTCAGCCAATGAGGAGGGGAATCCCAGGCAGCTTAGACACTCCTGCAACATCGCTGGATAAAGATGGGCTCAGATGTATATTAGGGGGGCTGAAGGGGGATGCTGCATACAAAAGGTTTTTTTTTAATCTTAATGCATAGAATGCATTAAAATAAAAATGTGCAAATCTTCTAAAGTAAATGTCAGCGCTCTAAACATATATGTAAATAAAGCTGCTTGCAAAATAGTGCAAAATATACATACACCCAAAACACAAATGAAAAACAATTGCAGCGCTCAGTGATCACTGAGCACTGCAATTTTGTTTTTATTTATTAAAATAAAAAACCTTCTGCCTTTACAATCTCTTTAGGCTGCAATGGGCAGCGGATGGGGGTGTTCACATGCCATGATTCTTCTCTCCCATGGCAAAGTTTACCTGACATGTAGCTGTTGATGTGCTGCACGCTGCACGTTCAAGTTAATGGGGAAGCACTGCAAATGCCCCGCACGTTTGCTGGCACAACAAAAATTTAAACAGGCATTGAGGAGGTGTCGCATTGCTGCCTCACCACCTGTCAGTAGCCTCTGAAGTGCAATCTGAATGCAAATCATCTTCAGAGGAAAGGTAGAATTGGATGCATGTCTAAATGTACCCTTACAGTGCAGTCAAACACATTAAGAACTGTACAGGGGTTGCTGCAGCGTTTACCGTTAGAGTTTCTCCTTAGCTGTAAAAGTCATTACACTAAGTAATATGTACTGTAAATGTGTTCTGAATCTTTTCCATGTCATGGAGCAAATTTTTATTTACATAAAGCACTTTTTAAATGAGTGAATATGTCATTAAAGCAGAAGGAGCCAAACAGTTGCGTTGCAGTGCTCATGTACTAGGAAGGGGCATACTGATAGGAGGAGACAGCAGTGTGACAGAGAGATAGGCTTATCAGTCTGCTGCTTTTCCTGGCTGTCAGTGTCCAGTCACAGGATGGGCGAGGGGCAAGAGCTGTAAATGGTACTAAACTGCAGCAGAGGCAGGTCTCCTGTCCTGCCACAAAGGAAAAGGTTTGGGACTTTATATGAGGCAACGCCTAAACAAGGCTGAGGTGCCTCCATCCCTGGTCATAATAACAAATGGGGGAAGGGGGTAAAATTAAAATACATAGGACAATCGGCGTGCATAAGGCATAAGGTAAAGACAGGTATCATGTGGATGAATCCATGCCACAATAGTAATTTATAAAAAGCCGAAGGCCTAGCAACCTAAACACTAAGGAAAACATAAATAAGGGGGACAAGTGGGACTTTATATGAAGTGCATATTGGTTGGGCTGTATAACATGGCTAAAGTAAACAAATGGGTGTGCAACCAAATAGTAGAAAGAACAACATTTTAATGATAATTGTCACCATCCATACAAAAGACCAAAAAGGCATAGGTATAAGTATAAAAACGATGAATACAAAGGTAACACAATGAAATAACGTATAAAAACACAGTAATCGAGAGCTGATGGATCCTGAACAGATGAAGCCATGGCTAAAATTGGGCATGTAAAACCAATTCGATATAATGGGTATTGAAAGGAATGCATGGTAACGGCTCTACGCGTTTCGTGGAGTAAATTCCACTTCTTCAGGAGCAGATGCATCCCTTGTCACTGCAAAAGAGAGAAAAAAGAGATCCCCTTATAGACAGTAATATAATAAACATGGTAGCAGATAAACAGGCGTAAATGGAGAAAGAATATAACAGCCCGATCTGAGCCAGCTTCACCCTTGGTACTTACAGCTTGATGATGAAAAAATATATATGGTAATGTACTGTGTGGGCAACAGTGCAACCGGGGAAGACGTCTCACCGGGAGCTGTGGGAGCCCGGTCTCCGGCCAGTAGGGGACGACAAGAGGACATCAAAAGGAAGAATTGAATAAACCCAGGTGTGTGGAGTAGATGGCATAGATGGGTAACTAGCCAACGGATACTGCATATATATGCAGTATCCGTTGGCTAGTTACCCATCTATGCCATCTACTCCACACACCTGGGTTTATTCAATTCTTCCTTTTGATGTCCTCTTGTCGTCCCCTACTGGCCGGAGACCGGGCTCCCACAGCTCCCGGTGAGACGTCTTCCCCGGTTGCACTGTTGCCCACACAGTACATTACCATATTTTTTCATCATCAAGCTGTAAGTACCAAGGGTGAAGCTGGCTCAGATCGGGCTGTTATATTCTTTCTCCATTTACGCCTGTTTATCTGCTACCATGTTTATTATATTACTGTCTATAAGGGGGATCTCTTTTTTCTCTCTTTTGCAGTGACAAGGGATGCATCTGCTCCTGAAGAAGTGGAATTTACTCCACGAAACGCGTAGAGCCGTTACCATGCATTCCTTTCAATACCCATTATATCGAATTGGTTTTACATGCCCAATTTTAGCCATGGCTTCATCTGTTCAGGATCCATCAGCTCTCGATTACTGTGTTTTTATACGTTATTTCATTGTGTTACCTTTGTATTCATCGTTTTTATACTTATACCTATGCCTTTTTGGTCTTTTGTATGGATGGTGACAATTATCATTAAAATGTTGTTCTTTCTACTATTTGGTTGCACACCCATTTGTTTACTTTAGCCATGTTATACAGCCCAACCAATATGCACTTCATATAAAGTCCCACTTGTCCCCCTTATTTATGTTTTCCTTAG
This sequence comes from Pelophylax lessonae, assembly GCF_965119305.1. Taxonomy (NCBI): domain Eukaryota; kingdom Metazoa; phylum Chordata; class Amphibia; order Anura; family Ranidae; genus Pelophylax; species Pelophylax lessonae. The sequence goes on along the minus strand of NC_138769.1, from coordinate 579,538,067 downwards.
TGTTTAGGTTGCTAGGCCTTCGGCTTTTTATAAATTACTATTGTGGCATGGATTCATCCACATGATACCTGTCTTTACCTTATGCCTTATGCACGCCGATTGTCCTATGTATTTTAATTTTACCCCCTTCCCCCATTTGTTATTCCTGTCCTGCCAGACAGGGCTGTACTGAATGACGAAGCTGTGTAAATCACAGGACTGGCATAGACATAAAATATAATATATAAAATTCATACCCAATGCAGCTATCAATTTGCTGATAGTAATTTAAGATCTTGTATACTTACCTGCTGGCTACAGTACCCACCCTCTGGGTCCAAGTGGTCCACTGACTCCCTACTATTTCTGAGTCTGCCCTTGCCAAGAGGAATGGGTATGTGGCAAAGGTACTGACTGTCCGCCTCTGCCTTGAAAGCCAATTAGTGCTGAACCCACCCAATGAATGGGTCCCAACTGTCCCTGATTTTGAGGGACTGTCCCTGATTTGGAACAAAGTTCCTCTGTCCCTCTTTCCTCCTCATTTGTCCCTCATTTTGGTCTGATCTATAAAGTTGTATATAAAATGCACTTTTTATCTTTCAAAAAGTGTTTCCCAGTGCTAAACCTTTCAACTTTCTAAATTCTGCATTTCTAAATTTCAAAAGCCAATATAAGGGAATAGAAAAAAAAGCACTAACTAATCTTTTTTTTGTAGAATTTTTCTCTAAGGGTGTATGGCAGGGGGGGGGGGGGGTATCCTATGCCTATATACTTATGCTTATCAGTGTCCCTCGTTCCCATCTCAAAAAGTTGGGAGGTATGCCAATGATGTCTTCAAACATGGAAAAGCAAGGAAACATTGGGCTGTTTCAACCTGAGGGACTACCACTAGGTATAGGAGATACGTATATGGTAGATTTTTTTTAGCTTTAACTGGTGAAAGGAAAATCTAGTCATCTTTTGTTACTATATGTATGCTTTAACATTTATTTATTCATATTTAGAAGTATACGTACCTCTGCAAAAATGTGATTAGTTGACATGTTTAGTAGTTATTTTGTATGCAGATTATAGTGGTTATGTTAGTAGCCAATTTAGGCATAAAAGCTGATTGATATTTTTTTTCTGCAGAATTACATGACAAGGAATCAGTCATTCACTGAAATTCTTAAAGAATGTCTAAGACACACTTTAGAATTCCAATTGGCCTCCACATAACAAATGACAATATGGGCAACAGATTCATCTACCTGTTGTACACAAATACATGAACCTGGGGCACGCACGGAGTGTGGAGGCGCACTGAGAGCAGGGTGACCATATGTAAACTCTGACCTCAGTACAGCGGCACTCCCTCCCCACCGCTGAAGCTGTCACAAACACTGCGCAGCAGTGGGAGAGTTCGGTACTTGGGGGCAGAGCCTGATGGGGATTCACAGACACTAGTTCCCAATTAGGACCACACCTCTTGTGGCTGACAGCAGGCAGTGGATGAATTCTCAGCCATTGGACAGCCTGCTATTGACTAAAGAATTTGCTTATGGCCTATTGTCAATTACAAGGCAAGTGCAGAACTGATGAGGAACTAGCATTCAAGCCTGCCCATCATGCTCTGCCCACATATGCATCATTGGTTGTTGGGAGGCTGTTGGCTCTGAACCTGACAGCTTCCTTAACAACCAGTAACAGAAAGAGAGCAGCAGCAGTGAATATGCCACTCTGCTACACTGCGGACAGGGACGGGCACTCTGCCTGTCTCTGTACACCAACTAAGAGTAGGTCTTAATTACCTCCAGTTTCATTATCTATGAATTGGAGGTTGTAGAAAAAGAAATAGCCGCATATCCAGGGATTCCAATAAGTTTCAAATACCTTTAATTCCAAAATGTTGCAAGTGATGACACCAACATGAACGCTACGAGACTTCATGTCGGTGTCTTTGGTGTCATCACTTGCATCATTTTTGAATTAAAGGTATTTGAAACTTATTGGAATCCCTGGATGTGCGGCTATTTCTTTTTCTACAAGTGTTCCCACGGAGGTGGGCCGGGGCCAGCACTCTATGGGATATCCTATCTCCTGGCAATTACTACACACTATACACCTGGAGCAGCCTTTTCCTTTCTTCAGTATGAATTGGAGGTAATTATTTTTAAATTTGGAGCACTTTTACTGAGTGGCGCTAGCTAAAAATATCTATGAGGTGGGCAAGTTCCTACAGGATTAGGAGTGCCGAAGCTATCCTCGTTTAGAATAGCCTAGCATTTGGCGATAGCAGAGTAGCAGAGAACAATGAGAGTTACTGCAGGCATGGCAGTCATCTACACGTGGCTGCACTTTATAAATGCTATCAGCTTTTTTTTTTTTTATAAGTGACAGAGCCTCTTTTACTGGAAAAGCTGCTGGCATGTTTGAATAAATAGTTTTACCCTCTTCTGTGTCCTTCTAGCTCAATCCATACCACAACTTTTTCATAAAATAAATTATTGTAGATGATCTTTTGTTACTATAACTGATAAAAAAAATCTCATTATTATCTCCTTTGTTCTCTCTTAGGGAGTTCTGGGTAATGTCAAAAGTGCAAAATCTTCTCTGGTTCACCGATTTGTTACTGGATCCTATCTGCCATTAGAGGCACCAGAAAGTAAGTCTGCAATAACCACCTCTGTACATTTTCAGTGATAATTTACCCATTGTTCTCCACACCAGAAAACAAGTCAAGAGGGCTAAAAGAGAATTTCATAAAGTTAAAATATTATATTAATTGAGTTAGCTGTTTAGACAAGTATATGCTTGCTGGTCTTTTGAACCTTTGTAGACCTGAATTGTATTTCAATGTCAATAGTTGAGTGTATTTTGTTCTCATGAAGTACAAATACTGTATATGGTTACCTTATTATATAATTGAACATGCCTTGCTATAAAATGTACTTTTCTGTCAAGTGTGTTGTGGATTCCAATGCTTTTTTTTTTTCAAATTACTTTTTTTTTTTTTAAGATTTGCTTGTTTTTTAAAGGACGCATGAGTGTCAGCTTTTCTTATCAATGCCTTTGCTGTGCATACTGTATTTTTCCACTGTATTTGTTCTTTTTATAGGGATATTGAAGCCATGGGTATGTTGCTTGCATAACCTGTGTTAATGCATAGGGGCTTAAAAGAAAAAGCCAACCCAGTAGGGGGTTCAGGGGAAGCCATGTGTGGGCTTACGTGATCAGAAGGTCTTTTGTTCCCCTTCTGAGTGCAGTGATTCTCTATAGACTGACGTAATCTCAATAAAGATGTGTAACTATGATGTGGCCGATTGATTGTGGCAACATCAAAAGACATAATGCCAACAGCTAGATATAAACATAGCATGAGAGCATGCATATGAACAGAATGTAAAAGGGGGCTGGCATATTTCTTTGCACACAAGTAACTGGCAAGTTATGTTTACCACTGCCATATAGTCAAATAGATACTATTTTATTCTTGCATTTTCAATGAATTTCCATGTGCTTGGTCACTGTGAAGGATTACATTTCATCATATCATTTGTAATATACAGAAACTGTCAAATATATTAGGTATTTATGTATTTTCTAGACTAAATTTGCAATATGTCTTCCGGTATAATGAATGACTCGGTATCTAACAGCTCTTATGATTTCACCTGGCATACACATGAGAGAGGTAGAAACCAAAGAGCATTTATCACTATCTTGTAAACCAACTTTATTTTTTTCTGTTTGGCTATTGTGCCATGTAAAAAAAACAAGAAATCACCTGCGCTAATAAATAGATAAACAAGTATTATTATAACAATAAAAAGCTGCTAACACAATTCTCCTGGTCAAAGAACATAAAAATAGTATCACACAAATGCAACCTTTAAGATATCATTAAAGTCCAACGTGTAATAAAAAGCAGCTGTAAAGCGGAGTTCCACCGATTTTTGTGTTTACTAAAGTCAGCAGCTACAAAAACGTAGCTGCTGACTTTTAATGAACACACACTCACCTGTCCCATGGTCCAGCGATGTGGCCGGGGGGAGTCTCGGTTCTCTCCCTCTTCTCCCCATGGTGCCGGCATCTTTAGTGTGGGCACTCGCCTGTGACAGCTTGCGGCTTCACAGCCGGGTGCGCACATCGCGCTGCGCGTCCTGAGTAAACGTGCAATCTTCTGGGACCTCTGACGTGCCCTAGAAGATTGAAGGGACGAGGGGGAGAGGATAACTTCCGCTCGAACCGCCTAGGCTGCCCGAGCGGAAGTGGGAGCGGGTACCTGTCAAAGTACCTGCTCCCCCTCCCCCAAAAAATGACGTGCCAAATGTGGCATGTCCGAAGGCCCTAAAGCGGAAGTTCCATTATTGGGTGGAATTCCGCTTGAAGGGAAGAGTCCAAAAAAGTGCAGAACCACACAGGAAGGTATTGGGAAGTATCCACCACCAGAGGAAAGAGTTAACACTGACCCTTAACCCGAAAGATGGACTACTTGTTCAAGAGTAGTCAATAAAGCTTAGACATGTCTCACTCCAACTCTCCCCTGTTATGGCATAAATGATCTTTAATATACTGGCACAATCCACCACACATAAGCTCTCACAGGGAATGTATGTAAGGATAAGCAAGAAGGAACTTCATTGCTCAGTAATACTCACAAACAGTTTATTTATAAGAGCCAAAGTACTTACAAACAGAAACATTAAAAACGCACGTAGCCCCTCATAATGTAGCTGATATTTCCAACCAACAGTATGGCCGACTATACAACGTGGCGACGTCACATGACCTGGCTCCTCCCGAGGCGTTTCGTCATAAACAGACATCACCAGGGGCGTGGCTATGTACGTGCCTATCCCTAAATATATATCATTGCGGCCGGAAGTGAAAACAAAACTAAAAAACGTATTGGAGACCCAGAAAGTGATCAACTAAGAATCCAGGAAAGTGATGTGGTTACATTCCAGAAGGTGGGCATAACGCCTTGTCTTACCAGAAATTACGTAGATGCGCCACAGACCGAACTAATGTCAACATGAGTGTGCCAGATGTGACACGGCTGCATTCCGGAGGTGGACATGTCACAACACCTTAACTGGAACCAGTGCAGATGCGTTCTATAAGGCAAATAACAACATTCGGCAAACTAGTGCAGATGCGTTCCATAAGGAAAGCCACAACATCTGGCAAACCTCTAAGCACTAACGGAAGAAAAGTAGAAATAATTCTGGATCTCACATCAAATCAAACTAGTAAAAAATATATAAATAACGGCAACATGAACTGGCTAGTATTGAAGACACACCAGGACTAACTAAAAAAAAATTTCTAATATATGATATAAATTAATGTGTGATGTCGCCATAACCTTCACGAGAGGACATTGGTAACGCTATCTAGTGGCTGGAAACAGTAACTAATTAGCGCATGTGACAAAATATTAATACTAAAAAGACAGTATATACACAAGCATCATAAATATATACAATGTCATTTAGTCGAAACAACTTAGAAAACAAAAATAACTCAGAAAAAACACAAAATACAAGACTACAATAAAAAAATAAATACATAAAAAGTAAAAAATATTTTACTTATGAAAAAAATGAAAAAAGGGGGAGAAAAGGGCCAACTTAGCCCCAATGCATATAAGGATAATTAGCTATTATTTATAAAAGCATTGATATCCCACTCAATATTTAAACCATAGGGCCTGTAAGATCTCAGCCAGCAAATTCATTTAGTTTCTAGCTTAGAGATCTCCCTCCTAATATGGCTACCTCTCCAGTGGGGGTGATATTGATCTATGGCCATAAAAGAAATACCCTTAGGGTTTCTATTATGGTGGGAATCGAAGTGCTTCGAAAGGCTATGTTTGGGAAAGCCTTTCTTTATGTTGGTAATATGTTCTTTCATTCGCACCCGAAATGTGTGAATGGTGCGGTCAACAAACTGTAGACCACATGGACAGGTAATGATATATACCACATTTTTTGATGCACATGTTAGAAAGGAATTAATCTCATATGACTTGGAATGTCATTAGATTGAAAATAGTATACCTTCTGTCCTTAACAAATGCCATGTTGGCCATATTGTGCCATGTAGTCTGTTTTTCATTTCTAGCTTTGTGTATAATTATATCACGTGCCAATATTTTTTTTTTTTGTCTGTGTTGCAAGGGTGTTAATCCTGTCCTATTCCATCTAAAGTTAAAATAAACGTTTTGACTTTAGAATACACTTTAGGAGTAGAAGATGGTGCACATTTCTAAGATGTCTATCATTAAAAGTTGTACACATGTAATGAGAAATAGTGCCAAATGTGTGCAAAAAAAGTTACAGACAGTTTACTGACAGCTTACCTTACACAATGGGGCAGGTGATGCTAAATCAAATTAAAAAATGTGCCACTTTTTTGATGAATAAGTTGGTTCAAGGAGTAGATAGGCTACTAAATTAGTCTCAGGATCAGTTGGTTAAATTGTTGTTGTTGGTGTTGTTTTCCAGATCATTTCATTGTTCACAGTTATAGGTTGCCATACAGAGATGTCGGATCTAAACTACACATTTTTACTATTGTAGGGACTCTACTACAGTTGGTGATTTAGTATTTAATAATCTACTGGGAACATTTATGCTACAACCAGCCTGAGGGTTCCATCACTTCCGAACGTGCCTAAGCTTAAGTGGTTTATTGCTTCTGTTAGCTGTGGTTAAAGCGGATTTCCTGCCTCAAAATCGATAAAATCGATTTTGGGCCATCCGCTTGCTAAGGGGAACCTGAAAAAGAAATGGATACTGGTGATTTTTTTTTTGGTCACTTACCTTATTATAGGAGAAAATATACTCACCTTCCCTCCACTTCCTCCCTCTGCGGCCGCGGGCCGCGCCGTCACTTCCGGTTTGCGATGATTCCTGGGAGCTGAACGTCATCGCTCCCAGGAATCAATGCGCCTGCACCGGCCCCGCTCGTCACTTCCGGTGCAGGCGCGGCATTCATGCCCAGAAGCTGTGCAGGGATGCCGCGCCTGCACCGGAAGTGACAAGCGGGGCCGGTGCAGTGCATTGTGGGACTCCGATGTCACAAAGAGGACACGGAGAGGAATGCTGCGGATTCAGCTGCCCACACCTGAGATGGCAGCGCTGGAGAAAAAATTTTCGAGGTAAGTATTTCTTCTTACAGGTAAGTTCGACCCGGGACAGTTCAGAGGCTATCCATTATGGAATGTACTAGCCCTGACTGTCCCGGGGGTAATTTTAGCTCAAATTGACCCCCGAGGGCAGAACTCCGCTTTAAGTATGCTCCAGCTGTCTGTTTTAGAAGGGTTAGGTGGCTGAGTTATGAATATTTACTAGCCTAGCCAATCACTGAGGAATTTGTCCCAGAGGTGTGAACTAGGGACGCAATAAATAATTGGGACCAACATTTCCAGAGGATTTCCCGTAAGGATTCCCTGGTTTTGCCCAGAGGGGTCTCCTTTTCAGGGAAATATCTATTAAGTTGTAGAACAACTGAGAAATTGCATATTATTTGAGTTTTGAGGAAGCATCTATAGCTTTACACACTTAGGAGTCATGGGGAGTAAGTCCAAATAACAACCTTTTTAGTTATATTGCCTTAGAAAAGAATACCCAAAATACCACTACTCCCTCCCCAAGGAGCTGTTTTGCACTGAGGAGAATACTAGCCAGCATAGACTGTGAGTTTACAGAAGCCTCCATACCATATAAGGAGGTGAAATAGTTAGGCTATTAAACTAAGCTTGTTGATGTTTTGCAAAGTGACTGGCACCTATGCCATTTTGGGTGAACTTGTCTCCCTTGGTGTCAGAGGTACATATGTTAACCCTAAATCTATTTTTCTGTATGTTTGGCATTATGAATCTCATTTGCTTAGCTACTTCCGGACCACTCGCCCACCTCCAATTTACTGTGGCAGGCTGGCCCTCCTGTGAGAACCGACGTAGGTCTACGTTGGTCGCACGCCTGCAGCTAGGGGGCGAGCATGCCCCCCTAGCTGCAGGCCTTCTATATAGGATCACAGGTCTCTGTGATCATTTCCCAAGCCCTGCCCCCATACAGTTAGAATTACTCCCTTAGGCTCACATTTAACCGCTTGATCACCCACAGCGTTAACCTCTTCCCTGCCATTAGTACAGTAACAGTGCATATTTTTAGCACTGATTACTGTAGTAATGTCACTGGTCCCCCCAATAGTGTAAAACATGTCAGTTAGGGGTCCAATCTGTCTGCCGCAATGTCACAGTCCCGCAAAAAATCATAGATCGTCGCCATTACTAGTAAAAAAAAAAAAAAAACAATAAAAATTACATAAATCTTTCCCGTAGTTAGTAGACGCGATAACTTTTGTGCAAACCAATCAAAATACGCTTATTGCATTTTTTTTAAAACAAATTGGCCTAAAATGTTAAAACATTTTGATTTTTTTTGGAAATGTTAAATAGCAGAAAGTGAAAATTATTTTATTTTATTTTTTTTTTTCAGAATTGTCGCTCTTTTTTTTGTTTATAGCGCAACAAATAAAAATTGTACAGGTGATCAAATACCACTAAAAGAAAGCTCTATTTGTGGGAAAAAAAGGACATAAATTCTATTTGGGTACAGAGTCACACCACCGCGCAATTGTCCGTTAAATTAACACAGTGTGGAATTGCAAAAAATGGCCTGGTCATTAAGGGGTCAAATCCTTTCGGTCCAGAGGTGGTTAAGAAAACTGTATGCAGTAAGGCACGATGCCAGACATAATAAAAACAAAGATTTAGGGTTTGCATACAGTTTTTAAAACCCTACTAAACATAAGGGTTTGAAGCTCTGCCATTTTTTAACTACTATCTGTGTAGTTGCTGGGGAGGTTCACCTGCTCTGTTTGCCATAGTGACCACAGAAAGTGATGAGAAATCCAAAGGTTGGATGCTGTCACTAGAGCAGGATAAGAAGGGTCTCTCCTAATTTTAGAGAGGTTTTGATTTCCTTCCTCTTGTATTTGGAACAGAAAGGGAAAGTCTTTCCAATTTTAACCATTCCCTACCACCTCCAAAAATATTTACTTAGCTTTAGATACACTTAACCACTTAAGCCCTGGAGGATTTGGCTGCTCAAAGACCAGGGCCTATTTTGCGATTCGGCACTGCGTGACTTAAATGGACAATTGCGCGGTCGTGCGATGCTGTACCCAAATTAAATTGACGTCCTTTTTTCCCCACAAACAGGGCTTTCTTTTGGTAGTATTTAATCACCTGTGCGATTTTTACTTTTTGCACTATAACAATTTTGAAAAAATAACAATATTTTTCACATTTTTTATATGAAATTCCCCCCCCCCCCCCAAAAAATGTAAAAATCTAAATTTTTTAACATTTTAGGCCAATTTATTTTCTGCTACATATGTATGGTAAAAAAAATCGCAATAAGTGTATTTTGATTGGTTTGCGCAAAAGTTATTGCGTTTACTAACTACGGGAAAGATTTATGTAATTTTTATTGTTTTACTAGTAATGGCGGCGATCTGCAATTTTTTTTGAGGGACTGTGACATTGCGGCGGACAGATCAGACCCTTGACTGACATTTTTGACACTTTTGGGGGTACCAGTGACATTACTACAGTAATCAGTGCTATACATATGCACTGTTACTGTAAAAATGACACTGGCAGGGAAGGGGTTATCTTTATTGGTGATCAAGGGGTTAAATGTATCCCTAGGAGCGTGGCTTGTGATGTAACCACAGAGACATACGATCCTACATAGCAGGATCCTATAGTCTCTGCAGTTACACCAGAGAGAAGGCCCGGCTTTGTATACATCAGCCGCCTGCCTTTCTCCCTCTCCAGCGGGAGATCGCGAGTGACCGGTGGACATCGGAGCCGTCGGTCACTCGCGTGGGGATGTTAGTGAATGAGCAGGGGCGGGCCTCCGGCTGCGCGTGCTCGCCCCCTAGAGGCATGTGGGCGAGCGACGTCGTTTTGCCTAGTAGGGGCTGACTGGCGCAGTAAATAGTCGTGCGACGGTCGGCAAGTGGTTAAAGTAGAACTATAGTCCAAACTTTATTTATTTATTTCATTTTGGATAGAGCAAGAAGCTATAAGCCCTCTTTTTTTTTTTTTCTCTCTCTCTTTTTTTCATTTCAGAGATTTTCCTTCACTTCTGGTCCCATAGCCAATCAGGAAGTGAGAGGAATTCCCTGCAAATTACCACTTCTGGACCTGAATTTTTTACACACTTAATAACCAGGTCATTTTTTTCAATACGGCACTGCATTACTTTAACTGACAATTGCACATCGTGCGACAGTGTATCCGAAAAAAATTGATGTCCTTTTTCCCCCACAAATGGAGCTTTTGATCACCTATTTTTTGTGCTATAAACAAAAAAAGAGCGACAATTCTGAAAAAAAAAAAAAAAAAAAACAATATTTTTTTACTTTCTGCTATAAAACATTCCCAATAAAAAAATTAAAAATATTTTTTTTTTCATAATTTTAGGCCAATATGTATTCTGCTACATATTTCATATTTTTGTTTAAAAAATCCCAATAGGTGTATATTGATTGGTTTGCGCAAAAGTTATTGCTTCTACAAACTAGGGGAAAGATTCATGTCATTTTTATTTATTTATTTTTTTTTTTAACTGGTAATGGTGGAAATCAGTGATTTTTAGCGGGACTGCGACATTGCAGCGGACAGATCGGACACCTAACTGACATTAATGCCACTTTTGGAGGGACCAATGACTTTACTAAAGTAATCAGTGCTAAAAATACGCATTGTTACTGCGCTAATAACACCGGCAGGGAAGGGGTAACACCAGGGGCGATCAAAGGGTTAAATGTGTCCCTAGGGGGTGCTTTCTAACTGTGTGGGGGATGGGCTTGCTGGATGAACACAGAGACCTGTGTTCCTAAATAGGAGAAACACAGGATCCCTGTGTTCATTACTGACAAAACAGCGGTCTACTGTGTTTACATCCACAGACCACCATTTTGTCTCCACGTGGAGCGATCGCGGGTACCCAACGGACATCGCAGCTGCCAGACCCGCTAATTGGCTCCCCCTGTGGCCAATCGGTGCATGCGCGCATCCCCACTATGTGTTTCACAAAACGAGGTACAGGTATGTAGTTTCGCGGGACAAAGCAGACCAGCCGCCGTATAAGTACAGACGTTGGTCAGCAAGTGGTTAGGGGAATCCCTTGGATAATCCCAGCTCACCAAACTAGTGTCTCCATCGGAAGATTTCCCCTCTGTTACTTTTTTGGGGAAAACCCAATATTTGGGATTTTCTTTACTTTCAATTTTAACCACTTGCCTACTGTGCACTTAAACCCCCTTCCCATCCAGACCAATTTTTAGCTTTCAGCGCTCTCACATTTTGAATGACAATTGCGCGGTCATGCTACACTGTACCCATATGAAATTGTTATCATTTTTTTCACACAAATAGAGCTTTCTTTTGGTGGTATTTAATCATCTCTGGGGTTTTTATTTTTTACAAAAAAAAAGAAAAAAGACAGAACATTTTGAAAAAAAAAAGTTTTTCTTATTTTCTGCGAGTAAATTTTGAAAATAAATACATTTTTCTCCTTCACTGATGTGCACTGATGAAGCTGCACTGATGGGCACTGATAGGCTGCACTGATGGGCACTGATGAGGTGGCACTTATGGGCACTGATGAGGAGGTACTAATATGCTGCACTGATGAGCACTGATAGGCTGCACTGATAGGCGGCACTGATGAGCACTGATAGGTGGCACTGATGAGCACTGATAGGCGGCACTGCTGGGCACTGAGAGGTGGCACTGCTGGGCACTGAGAGGTGGCACTGCTTGGCACTGAGAGGCGGCACTGACGGGCGGCACTGATGGGCACTGATAGGCAGCACTGACGGGCACTGGCGGATAGCACTGATGGACACTGACGGGTGGCACTGATGAGCACTGATGGGCGGCACTGATGAGCACTGATGGGCAGTACCATCAGTGCCCACACTCAGTGCCCATAGTGCTGCCAGTCAGTGCTCATCAGTGCCTAGATGAGCAGGCACTGATGGGCACTGACTCGCAACACTATGGGCACTGATTGTGGGCACTGATGGCGGGCACTGATGGTGGGCACTGTGTATGTTTTTTACCTCTAGTAATCAGGGCACTGGTGATCGGTGCCCTGATTACATTCTTCTGTGTCCCCGGCGCTGGGCAGCTCTCCCTCCTTCCTCACACGGCAGTCTCCGTGTGAGGAAGGAGAGCTGGCGATGAGAGATGATCTCATATGTTTACATATGAGATCATCTCTCATTGGACGGTCCGATCACGTGGTAAATGGCCGCTGTGATTGGCCATTTACCACGATCTGTGATTGGCTGTGTCCAAGGGACACGGCCAACACGGATTTTCCCCGATGCGCGCTCGCGGGATCGCGCGGGGAGCCTGTGTCTGGGAGGCCGTTTAAAGACGGAAATGTGAGTCCGTGCTGCAGCTGTCTTTCGGCTATAGCGCGGACCGGAAGTAGTTAATAATAATGGTAAACAGGACAAATAGAGAGAGTGAATCAACCTAACGGGGGCACAGACAGCAATAAAAACTGACACGGGTTCTTATCCATCTCCACTCAAAAATAGAAAAAATATGTTTTGTCTTTAGTTATAGTTTAACCAGAAACAAAAGGAAAATGAAGGAAAAAGAGGAGCCCAGCCTGTGCCACACAAGCACCCAAAGTGTAGCTTAATCTATAAGACCCCCCCAGGCACCCAACTTTCTTCCACTCAGATCTGGTGAGTGTGGCCCTCCCTTCGATGTGCTGTACATGCAAACTTATGCAGAAAAATCTAGCTTACTTAAGGAACAGAATTCTTTGCTGTCTAGTTCAGTCATTTTTCCCCTTTCTACTTAAGCCACCCACTCATTCACTCCGCTGTGTTCTTTATATGCTGATGCTTAAAGTGGCAGAAAGCATTGTATATTGTCAGCAGGAAAAAGGTACTTTGTTTTTAAAACCACAAAAGAACATCTCTTTCTCCAAACATTTAGAAGCTAGGAATTCTAAAAGTGAATTAATTACAGCTGTGTAGGCTCTCAGCATGAAAAATGTTACACTTTCTGCACAGACCTTCATAAAGGATAGGTCTTGTGCCTTTTGATGATAAATATCTGTACTTTATTTCAGGAAACACACACATTGCAAGCATTTGAGTTCTGAAGTACATTGGATGTTGCTCATAAGTTGCATTAATTAAAGGGAAAATCTCCCCAAAACAGAGCGAAGCAGAATTTGATTCCTTACAAGGCTTTTATTACTGTATAGTCTAATCCACCCAGCGCAATATACTTTCCCCCCTAAAGTGGTAGTAAACTCTGTTATACCACTTATACCTACAGGTAAGTCTATAATAAGGCTTACCTGTAGGTACCCTTAACCTCCCTGGCGGTCTGAGTATGTCCAGATTTCTGTGCTAAAAGCAGTACAATATTTTGCATAGAAATATGTTGTTTTAAATTTTAAAACTCACCTTCCCCTGCGACCCCCCGCTGTCCTCCCCTGCCGTCCTCCCCCGCCCTTCTCCCGCCGTCCTCCCCCGCCATCCTCCCACTGTGCACTCGGCCGATGCCGGACCTGTCTTCCGGTTCCCTTCCCTGCGAGCGTTGCGGTGCAGGGGGGTGGAACCGGCGGCTAATTCAAAAGTGTAAATACACTAAATGAAATGATACAAAGTTGTGATCCTAGCGGATTACACTGTATCATGCCATTTCACCACAGGATTTCCCCTGGTGACTTTTCCAGTGCCCTGCCTGTGCTTTTCCAGTTCTTTGTACCTGGAAAATAGAGAACGACCATGGCATCCAAGAAGCATTCTTTTTGCGCAAAAGCGCTTTTAGATGAACTGGAAAACAGCAACAGCGAAACTGAGTTACTTGAAGAACTGAGCAATAGCGATTTGTGGGAAAATTCGTCATCAGGTACGGAAAGTGACGACAGCGACGATTCTGATGTCTCTTTCTGGCACACCGCTCTGTTGGAAATTCTGAAGAATCATTTGATATACTTCCCAAATTCCGCAAGAATTGAAGCTGCGCTGAATGAAGGGTGCGCTCCCTTACGCACCATGAGACACAGGAATTAAAGTTTAACTTTCATTCATTCCTATAAAACATTGTCTGGACTGTATACATGTACAAAAAGGGAGGGTGAGTTTATTGGCTGACCAATAGTGTACTTATGATTTAGTGCATGCAATAGTAAATAATCAGGGTAAAAGAAAAAATGAATAATGAGAAAGGAGAAGACAATTGCTCTTTCATATGAAGTCTCTTATTGTAGCTGTAAAGACAAGATGGTCTATAAAGATCTAGGTAGCCACACACCACTGATAATGCTCGCTCCTCTTGCTCATCAAGTCTACCTAATAAATGACACTAAAAGCTATGAGACTCTATCTCCTGGCTCATGCCTATAGCGATCCTAAAAGTCTTCTCTAATAGCAAAGCTATCCACTGGAGCTAGTATCTGTATGTTCACTGTTCACGAAGCTTGATGGCTGTCTGGCATTTGGAGCAGCAGATATTGCCTGCCTGGTTTAAAGGCTAGAAAAGCTATTCAAACCTGCCTCATAACAAATCTCTCTCTCATAAGCTCTCTTGTAAAGCCTCACTCAGAGAATATGACCTGTGAGAATCTGGATAACTACACATTATTAAATTGGTTGGCTACTCTTGCTTGCGAAGCCCTCCTGATATATACTGCTCTCAAAGTATGACTGGCAAACAAGTAGACTGACAAATATTCTCCTGCCTAGTCTGCTTTTGAAGGCTAGAAAAGTTGATCAAGCCTGCCTCATAGAAAAGCTAAATGCTAATAGCACTGGTAAAGCCTGCCAACCCTTACAAACACCCTCCCCCACAAACCATGTGGAACCCCAAATCATATTAGTCCTCCCCAAAAAATGAAAACTTTACATGTTTCGCTTAGTAAATAAGCTTTGTCAGCAGTGAAAAATAAATGCATCAAGGGAAAAGTGTCAAAAGATAAAGAAAGAAAATGGAGAGGACCAAACTTTTCCCACATGGTTGGAGTCAAAATGTCGACCTCCCCCTTCTTCCCTCTATTTACAGGGTTTTCCCATGTGATTTCCACATTTGTGTCATCACGCACATCACGTCATAATGCAAATTTGCGTCATGACGTAATATGACGTCATAACGTTACTGCGGAATCGTGTCATGACGTGAATATACGTCCAGATGTAATTTTGGTGGGGAATGTTGCCATCTAGTGGGGAAAAAAACAGAATACAGTCTCCCAAACCTATGGCTTATGGTGCATAAAGGAACTTCGTTCAGTGTAGCTTCAAAGATACAGTAACTTCAGAAATAAATGAAGAGCATTCTCCTTATATTGCCATGAAAATATAATTACAATAATACTTATTAATGAAAAAACCTTAAACAATAATGAAAAAACCTTGTGAAACCTACATTTCATGTTATGGTCTTCTCATGTTCTGCACACCAAAAAGGGTGTTTGGAAAGCTTCTAAACCCAGTGGAGTGTCAGTAGTGACTTAAAGTGTATCTTTCAGGAAAATTCACCATTAACCTACATCAACTGGGGACATGTAGCATTACCAAATCAGTTTTCATTTTAGTTAAAGAAAAATAACTCTTTCTTGCCACGATTAAAAAAAACTGCTGTTTATTAGGCATCCCACGTGATCTCTGGCTACCAATCAATATGGAGGGTATGTCGTTTTCAATGAGCAGTGAAAGATCATAAAGGCTGTACTTGGATAATAGCAAACTAAACAATAAAAGAAGGTTTTTAAATTGTTGACAAGATTGTTTTTATGAAGCTGTTCTTATTGACATGTGTATTTATTAAAAAGACTATAGTACCCCTTTACATAACATAACATAAAATATATATTTATATAGTATAATAGTATAAAAATGTATATTGTAGAGATATTATGGAAATTAGTTTGAACCTACATTTTTGTCTACCTTTGTTTTCTCTATTTTGTAAGAGATTAGGGGACTATTACGGCAAGGTTCATCCGGGATATTAGGATATAAATCAGCTTCTGCCTATTAAGTATTGACAATCAGTGCCTCCTTTACCAGGACACTCCACATAGAATGACAGCAAATGTGGCTTTCTCAAGTAGGAGAAAACAGGACACAAGCAGCTCTTAACATTTGCTGTTAACCTATTTCAAGATCTAACTGCTCTAGTGTTGCTTACTAATCTAAGACAGTCCTTTATGTGGCACTTATATCACATCTTTGTCGGAAATTGTCTTTATTATTCTCCTACTGTTGTACACATTACTCACTCATATTGCTTGCTATGATTCCTTCTTGGAGGAGGGGGGTGCACACACTCCTTCCTGCAGCTTAATCAGCTGCAACACTGCATAGAGATGCATGGCTGTATGGTGGGTACGTACCCCTTCCTCAGGGCATGCCTGCAGTCTGCATGAACCCACCAATTACACATGTGCTATGTAAACTGTCTGTGGTTTCTCCCAGTTCTTGCACAGCCTGTCTAAACTTATATCTTTCATAGGGAATATTTTTCTTTGGCTCAAAGTACTCACTCAGTCTATTCATGGCTGTCTCATAGTCTGAATCTTCCCCTGTTGCTCCCAGGGTTTCAAAAATGTCCTGAACTTGAGGTCCAGCTAGGTGCAGCAGCATGGCTCTCTTCTGAGCAGGTGCAGTCACTCCTGTGGCTATAACATAGAGCTGAAATCCCTTCTTCCACTTGTCCCAGCGCTGTGAGAGACTAGTGTGGTCTCCAGACACATCAACCGGTCCGATAGCCGGTAAATCCAGAAAGCTAGCCATCCTCGTCGCCAAAATGTAGTGTATTAACACAGACAAGCTGTACAGGTTGCTTCTTTATTCACTGCACATCAGCATGCAACTAACTTCAGCCACACCCAGCTCCCAGACATATACATAATTGTAAAATTTTGCAGACAGCAACTTAACCCATTGCTTACCATACTACACTATGTTTATTTTCTTAACTGATCGGCCCCTATGTTGTAGTAGCTTTCTTCTTCTGTAAACTGTGAATGTAATGTGACAGAGGTGAGAAGAAACCAGTAAAGGAAGAGGGTAAAAAAAGACAGTAATCATTTTTCCTCCTGAGTCACTTCCATCTACTGACTGTTGTGCTAGTTCTAGCTTAAAGCAAGCAGCTCAGGACAGTAAAATACATGTATTTGCCCTTAGATTATGTTGCTCCCACTGTCTGCATAACATATATCCTCCTGGGAATACATTTTCGCACTGCCTTCCATCTCTCCACAGTTTCCCTCTATGCCCTAGCCACCTCCCAGTCAGCAGACCTTTCCCCTCCCCACCCCATTTTTTTTTCTAAGCCCTGCCTACCTGGTTCGGGTCCTGCATAGTTAATATAATCACCCGCCCAGCAGATCCAGCATTGTCCTCCTGAGATCATCTTCTCTTCTGCCCCGCCCCCGCCCTGCGTTTCCATCTTTTTTGCATGAAATAATTGGAAGCCAGCAGCTTTCCCAATGATGCGCCACTAGACCCACTTTTCTGCTCCTTTCTCAATGAATGACTATGTCTTCTGGGATATGTCATGTGCATACCCCAGGAGGCACAGCATTCAAAGTTCACAGCATTCGCCTAGGCAATTGACATGCATGGGGGGCAAGCCAGAAGTTTTTCAGTTAAAAAAAAAGGTAAAAAAAAGTGCTATGTGAACAGCAGAGGGGGAAAGGGGTGCACAAGAGGGAAGTTAAATTAGGGGTTTAAATCCACTTTAATTTACCTGAACTCTGCTTCAAGCCATTAGTCAGAGGGACAGGATCTGATGAAAGTCCACCCACTTAGTCATATTCTTTAACGAGGCCCCCAACATTACATTATTACTTAGGACTTATACGCATGAGCATGTGTCACAGCCCCTGCATAGTGGCTCCTGAGAATAACGCGTGTTTACGTAGACAAACACCAGTGCGCAAAACGCAGTGCACTGCAATCTTTTATTGATCTGCAATTAGTAACGTTAAATGTTTGGTTGCTGTGAATTCTGTAATAAATGGGCAACACACAGGCAATATTGATGGAAAATTGGAGTATTAATGAGGCAGCACTGTCTTCTTTCCACTTCTATTCTGGCAAGGGCACAACAGCAGTACTGATAGATCATAACTGCCTCTACAATGTGTGTTTTCCACAGTGAAAGACTGATAGTTGAGGTGGAGAAAGTCTAGCATGTCACTCTTCGGCTGACCGACAGTAAAAACGTTCCTATCCTGAATGCGATTCTTCCACATTCAGGAGAGGAAGGCTGAGGGAGGTTGAACCTCCTCTAACTGCAGCAGCTCCTCAATGATCCTAAAAGCCTATGTGTACAGTATATGGAAACATAGGCTTTTATGGAGTTGAGTTAACCTCCCTGGCGGTATGATTATGTCAGGAATTACATACCAAAAGCGGTACAATTGTTTTCATGGAAATTTGGCGTTATGTATTATAGGCCTACAATTCTTAGTAATTACTGACTTAAACCTGACCAAAACAAGAGTCTAGTGATAAATTTGAAACACAAACGCATGAATTATAATCGAATCAATAATATAATTTTATTATTTAATATATAATATATATAATAAAATTATATTATTGATTAGATTATAATTCATGCATTATATATTATATATATATATGTGTGTGTATATATATATATATATATATATATATATATATATACACACACACATATATATATATATGTGTAATATATAACGCATGAATTATAATTGAATCAATAATATATATATATATGTATATGTGTGTGTGTGCATATATATATATATATATATATATATATATATATATATATACATATATACACATATATATGCATACATATATATACCGGTATATATATATATATATATATATATATATATATATATGCATATATATATATATGTGTATGTATGTATATATATATATATATATATATATATATATGCATATATATATATATATATAGATATGTATGCATATATATATATAATATAAAATGTGTTATGTGTTTTGTGCAACGTTTTTTTTTTTTTTTTTTTTGAATTTCCCTCCCTAGTTCCGCTCCCATGCAGCATTGCTGCTGCAGGGAACGGAACTAGGAAGTGATCAGACCGACGGTGGACGGAGGAGCGGCGGGACTCTCTGCTGGCGATCTCAGCAATGAGAGATCATCGCTGGATCGCCAGGATAAGGTAAGAGAACACCGCTGCGCGCTCTGCCTATCCACCCCGAGCGTGACTTGGGGTTACCGCTCCTGATATGAAAAACCAACCCCCGAGTCACGCTCGGGATTACCGCCTAGGAGGTTAAGGAGCTTTGGCAAAAAATACCTAAAGCTCCTAAAATCAAGTTTAGTAGCTGTAGTGTACATAAAGCCTTCTACTTACCGAGAGTAGTGATGCTGATTTTACAATGCAATTTAGTCAATCAGCAGGCTGTAATTATGGCAGTGAAGCCCAAAGGTCTGACAGACATACTTTAAAGCTTTTGCCCCTGGATTAAAGTTATAGTATATCCATCCACAGACAAGGTGCAATATTGGAAAAGCTAATAGAAAGGGGTGATTAAAAAAAAAAATATATATATATATATATATATATATTTTTTTTCTTCTTTACAGTGTAGATACTGTACATATAATCCTACGTTTAGTAAAAAAAATAAATAGTAAATTAGCACGAGGGACAGTACTTAAGTCTGTGCTGCAGGATGCACTTTTAGTTGTAAACCTCTGTCCTCTGATCCCCACCCCTACCCCTGGAGCCATTATCTTCTGGTGCTGAAGGAGTTAATATGATCCAAGGAATCTGTCATATGCACTCATCAAGAGTGCGGACTTTGCCCACCATTTCCTCCCAACTCCTCAATTCTATACTTTAGCTTCCATAAATGCAAAACAGTGTATGAATGAAGGAGGTGGAACTTTCATTCATCCACCTGTCCTTTATTCATTGGGCGCTTTTTATTCATGGGAGCTGCAGTACAGCTACTATCATATGCTGAACAGAAAGGAGGGGCATGGTCGGCACTCTTGACAAGTGCATATGACAGGTCCCTCAGCTCGTATTAACTTGCAGGGGGATCACAGGACAGATGATTTCAACTAAAACCGCAGCCATTAACACAAGGGAAACTGCCCAATGGTTGTAAGTACTGTGCCTTATGCTGATTTAAAAATAAAATGTTTTCACTAGACAAATGCCTCGTACACACGCGTCGATAGTTGGCCGTGAATTTTCGGCCAACGTCCGATCAGCCGATTTTCGGCTTGTTAGTATGATGCTTTCGACAACTGACTCCGACTTTTCGGCTGAACAAAATCTGGTGTGCAGGCTATAAAATTTTTGTTGCCCGTCAACAGAACGGCCGATTGTTCGTCAGTCAGTATAGATTTCGGCAGACAAAAATCTGATGAGCAAGACTGGGCATGCTCAGAGAAGAAAAAACACACGGAAAGTAAACCAGCACATGACATCACTTCTGCAGTTGGTTGTTGTTGGCCGACAAAATTTGTGTGCAGTCTAGAGCACATTCCAACCAACACAACAACACTGGACAAAAGACGGCCGATTGGTCGGCCGATAATCGTTGCGTGTGTACGAGGCATTAGGTTTTAAATTTCTGCTTCATGTCACTTGTGACAAAAAAGCATGTTTTTATATTACAAGATTTGTAATAAGTTATGTAAATGTGAATGTTCTAACAGTATTGTGTCAAGCTTTAACGCAATGTATCTGCTTAAAGCATAAAGCGAAATGGCTGAGAAAGCATTTTCAAATAAGCTCCAGTTCATGTCATCATGTCAATAACATCTCTTTAGTCTTTTCTTTTGCTTAGTGAATTAATTTTTAGTCTTGTAGAGGAAAGACAATACCTAGGCGATGTTCTCTGAATTACAATACAAAAATGGTATTTATATCATATTTAGAAGAGGCAAAAAAAAAAAAAAAACATTAATGCTACAAAAATACAATGTCCCAAGTCTTCCATTTGCTCAGTGAGGTTGTTCGTAGCATTATAGGAACAATAAGGGGGCACAAGAGGTAGAGAGAGGCAAGTCGAAAGTTACCGGTGAACTTATCTGAGCACCACAAATTAAAAACGCTTGTTAATTCATTTTTAATATTCAAAGCAAACTTGCCCAACACATCCATTTCTCCATGTTTTATTTTGTTATATCACTACCCCCCCCCACCCCCTCCCCCCTTAGCATTTCTAGCTGTGGCCATCTTGAGTTAGGGCAGATGATTCATGTAGCATTTACTTCCTGGAATTCATCTGCCCTTAGCTCAGGTATGCAGGGAAGGTGTGCTTAGCTGAGAAAACCTTTCCTCCTATTCTCCATATGAAAGAAAAAAAATATATATGAAGACTTCTGTGGTGAACGACATCATTTTGGCCTAGACCAGAAACCAGGAAGCAACTGAAGACATGTAAAAATAGTTTAAACCAAGAAAATATAATATACCTTTCTATCTATTTACAAATGCTAGCAGCATAATCATTAAATATATTTAATGTTAATTAACAGAGTTTAGTTCCACCTTAAGTTTTGACTTGGAAAAGTCAGGGTTGGTTTGCTCATCATTTCAACTGCCTTTATCTGTGGATCTAAGGATTGTTTTCTCACACACTTTTTACTGAGGCTGACCTCTGCTTATCCATGTTTTCGTCATATTGCCAGTTGGAATTATTCAGGTTTGTGACAATGTTTTTGCTGTAAGAGTAGGAGCGAGCAGAATATTACAACATAGCTGCTTTTGATTCAATTTGAAACGTATGCATTTTACAGAATAATTGGCTTCTCATGAAAATGTGTTTCAAAGGAAAGTTCCTGTATTTCCCATAGAAATTAATTAGATTCTAGCTATCTTTTTTGTGTGGCAGGTCAAACAATGAAAGAAAAAGGCATTTTAATGTGGATAATTAAGTAATACAGCCACCATAATCGCTGACATACTTATGTTTTTATAATATGCTGTATGTTAAACCGTGCAGTGTAGAAAATGATATATATATTTATTTATTAATTTACTAGGGTGTATGTAATGCGGCTGACAATGTTTGACTCCCAAAGTTAAGTTTATTTGACTATTGTTATTGCTTCATACCTTGCTTAGGCATTGTTTGATGTATCACGCCCCAGATCGCTTGAAAGAGGTAGTCTAGGGAATGGTTCAGTTAGATTCTGCCATGGTATTCATACGTGTGATTGCTGACTGTGCCCAAGCACAGAACATTTATGGATCATTGGGCACTCACGGAGTACGGGAGCATGTAGTCTGGCTGATGATGTATGGGTGCATGGGCCTTACAAAATATAAGCACAGAGCAATGGGGAGTTGGGAACATGGGCAAGCATATTGGGACATAATACAAGACAACCATGTCTAGTGTGAGTACACGCTAAGAGAAGTTGACATAATAAAGTGGTATTAAACTCAAAACCAAAAATGTAATACAGTAACTCACAAAAGTGAGTACACCCCTCACATTTTTGTAAATATTTTATTATATCTTTTCATGTGACAACACTGAATAAATGACACTCTGCTACAATGTAAAGTAGTGAGTGTGCAGCTTGTATAACAGTGTATATTTGCTGTCACACCTCACCTCCAAGACGACAACACACCTCCAAGACGACCACTGCCCTGCTAAAAAAAAAGCTGAGGGTAAAGGTGATGGTCTAGCTAAGCATGTCTCCAGACTACAAAAATGTGAGGGGTGTACTCACTTTTGTGAAATACTGTAGATTGCAGCTTACCAATCATTAGATGTGGTGGTCTAACTGTTATGTCTTCAGGAAAGTGTGGTCTGTTGAAAAACACCAGACTTACCTGCTGAATTACCAAGTAAAAATAAAAGAAAGAAAGCTTAAGAGTCAGTTCACACTGGGGTGACACGACTCTGTATTACTTCGGGGGTGACTTGTGCATTACCATGCACCACGACTTCGGAGCGACTTGCAGGGACTTCACATAATGGAAGTCTATGCAAGTCGCTCCGAGGTCGCCCCGAAGTAGTACAGGACCCTTTTTCTAAGTTGTCGCTCCTATTAGAACGGGTCCTGTAGCGGTCAATGGACCGTGAGGCAGCGCGACTTGTCAGGCTGACAAGTCGCCTGACAAGTCGCGCTAGTGTGAACCGACTCTTAAAAAGCCTAAAAAAAAGGAAACAAAAGTAGCCAGCATACTGTATCTAAGAAATGACAGGCAACAATATAATTATATAATAAATAATATGCAATTCATGTTTGTTTTTGGGTTTAATACTGCTTTGAACCATTTACTATCAAGCTAGTATTTAAAGTAAAGTCCTGCTTTACCCATGCTGGGCAAAGTACCAGTTCACTTGAAAGTAAAATTATACTTTTGCACTTTTTTTTATCTTTTCACTGACCCCACACAGTACTCCCAGAGTGGCTGTTCAGGCCCCCAGGCACTGTCATATAGGTGGACCTATGCTAGATCCAATATTTGACTTGCACCTCATACTGGACTTTTTCTCTTTATATTTCCAACCCCAAGGCCAAATAGAGCAAAGATGGAGTGAAGGGAAAAGTGTAATTTAAGTAAAAACTTTGGTTTGCCCTGCATGTGCCAAGCAAAGGTTCATTTTAATAAACAGCCTAGAACAAGAGTCTATGGAAGTATAAAATGATTTCAATGTCAGGATGTTAGGCTTGTCAACTGTTGCTACAATACCCTCACATATTGGTCTAATTAAAGAATAATTATTACAAGAAGACATTTGACAGCATTAATTGTTTAGACTGCATTTCTCTTGAAGAAACATACAGTAGAAGAGATGTAGTCTCCGTTGTCTTTCTGACAAATGACTCATCTGAGTTTCAGAAAAGGAAAGTTTTAACTTAGGTTTCTGAATACATTTATTGTGTATCTAGCACCCGAAGTCTCTGCAAGTCTTTCAAAATCAGAACACATTGTGCTAATAATGTTCCCATCTACTCAATAAAACATTAGAGGAAAATGCTTGCAATTTGTTTTTTTAATAAACTGCCAAGCTATATGAAAAATTTACATTTGACAGTTTGGCCATAGTAGGAGTAGATAAAAACTTAATTCATTCAATAAATAAAGTCACCTGAAGACATTTTACTTGTTTTAAAATAGTAATAGCTCACCCTAAAGTGCTTCAATAGATTAAAGGTTCTGTTTAGCCTAATTTATCACATGCTATTTTTAATAGCATGTGATGCACTGGTTGCACTGGTTGTCCATTACAATTGTACTCTATTCCATATCCTTGATCCATAAAACCAGAGAAAAGGTAGAATCACCAGCTCCAAAAAATATTTCATAAACTATACTAATTCATTGTTATAAAAGTGACATATTTTGTAGTTTGGTACTGCTTCCTAAAGTTCTTCAGGCATCAGTGTACACCGATGTCCGGCCTGCCCTCTGTGGTCCTTCAATTATTATTATCTTTTTTGCTAATCTGACATCTCAAGTCCTGACCCCATATCACCATCTGGATCTTATACTTTTAGTACTGATGGGTGTTGCTTAGCTTACCTTATTGGCTACTGTATTGACCCATCAATAGCCACGCTGTTAGCTTAGCAGCCTTAGGCTGTTGCCCATATAGATTGTTTGTATCTTGGTTTTACAGTGGTGGACACCTTCCTGGTGCCCCTATACCCGCCCCCATTAGTGTTCTCTGGCCCCCATGTGCCTGCCATGCATGTTGATGCTTTCTCAATATATTGGGTCCTGAAAAAGCCATAATTGGCCAATCGCATTAACCTTGATCTAGATGACTGGAAAAGCAGAAATATGAGCTGACTGTAAAAGCAGAAATATGAGTAATATTTCATATCTGAAGGTTAATGTATAAGTATTATTTATACTTCCAGTCATTTGTAGGTGCATACTCGGGACTTGTGTATCCCTTGGATCTATTGAGTGGCATTTTTGTTATTTTTAATCTGATCTATATTGAGATGTATTTTTTAACAATTTTGTAATAAAGATATTATCTTTTTATACATATTTATGTTGTTGTGTCTTATGTTGTTGTGACCTTTTTAGGAGGGTAGGGGTGGTCTTTTCCACCGTACACTCCTTTTTTCTGATAAATAAATAGGGATGTGGCTATTGGAAGTATATTTTTACATATTCTGTATCGGTTATCATGGCAAAAAGGTGTCTTCACTGAAGTTTTATCCCCAATCCTTGTTTCCACAACAACACAAAATATTCCACATCCAATTGTCATAGGGACAGAAAGTGAGGTGAAATCTTCTGAACAGGGGCACAGACAGCAAAACAAGCATTTCAGGGGAGTTACCCTTTCCTATGCTATCCAAAAAACATAAAAAATATTTTTTTTGGCTGGAGTTACACTTAAAAAATGTACCTGTTCCAGCTTACATACAAATTCAACTTAAGAACAAACCTATCTTGTTTGTAAACTGAGGACTGCTTGTACTTGACTTTCATGCACCTGGAAGGCATTTAGTTAATTTAAAGTGGAATTCAAAGCTAGATCTAACTTAGCTTGAGGGCTCTTTAACACGGGCTTTCCGTGTGAGAGCTCCGCTGCGGTCCTTTTTTTTTTTTTTTCACGGAGCGGATGACATTTCTGTCATCCGCTCCGTAGGTCCGCATATCATCCCATCCGTTTGCGGATGATATGCGGACCTAATGTAAGTCTATGGGGATTGCGGATGTCAGTGGATGACACAGCTGACATCCGATTTTCCTTCCTTTCCGTTTTTTGAACGGAGGAAAAATAGGGCACTGTTCCATTCGAAAAAACGGAACAGAACTGAAAGGAAGGAAATCGGATGTCAGCGGATGGTATTCCGCTGACATCCGCAATGCCATAGACTTACATTATGTCCGCAAATCATCCGCAAAAAAATAGGATGATTTGTGGACATACGGAAAGCCCGTGTGAAAGAGCCCTAAGTTTAAAACAGCTCCCACACCCCCTTCCCCCTTCTAACGCCTGTTCTTACAACCATGTAGAAGGAAGATGCTTATACTTAAAATGTATGGGTGGTTCCTGCGCTATCTGAGGTGGTGTATATTTTCCTTCTTACTGCAGCCCCACGGTGCTGGTACCAGAAACCAGTTTATATAGGTAAAATTAATTTGTATTTGTGGCGCGCTTCAGAAGTGAAAATACAAGTGCCTAATAAACTATTGTGAATCAGTATATAATCCTTAAGTAAAACTGTGTTCTTATTTGGCTGAAAAATAGTGAGTCACTTAAAATATACCGTGATTACATATAATAAAAAGTTCCAATATGTCTCTATAAATATCAAAAAGTGCTGAGTGCTTATGTTCCAAATAAAATGAATAACTAACCAATAGACTCAATATAAATATTTCTTCTTGATTGATTTTGAAGAAATATTTATATTGAGTCTATTGGTTAGTTATTCATTTTATTTGGAACATAAGCACTCAGCACTTTTTGATATTTATAGAGACATATTGGAACTTTTTATTATATGTAATCACGGTATATTTTAAGTGACTCACTATTTTTCAGCCAAATAAGAACACAGTTTTACTTAAGGATTATATACTGATTCACAATAGTTTATTAGGCACTTGTATTTTCACTTCTGAAGCGCGCCACAAATACAAATTAATTTTGCTTATACTTAACTACCTTACCTTATACTTTTCTCAGGGTGCTGTGGTCCGATCACATTATCTCTCCAGTGGCCTGGTCCAGGGGAGAGAAGAGAAAATAGATGTAAAGCCTGGGTGCAGACTTTACCCATAAGTTTAATATGGGGCATGAGTTGTTGGCTGTTCCTCCTCTCCCCTGAAACCAGCTGCTGGGAGCCGATCACATGACCAGACTGGACTGGACTAAATGTTTAGTTGAGTTTTACTATATTGCTCAAATTATAGGCACATAGCCAGAAACCTCTGTACACAAGCTGAAATATATTGCCCTGTATTGTTTTGCATATTTCTGATTTAAACCATATGATCTGGATTCACAATTGACAATAGCATAAGAGGATGATTTACATGGCTATGTCTGCTATGCTAAAATGAGCTTTAAAATTGTAGTTCCCTGATTTGTTATGGATGTTTGCAGATACATAGTTACATAGTTACATAGTTAGTGAGGTTGAAAAAAGACATCAGTCCATCCAGTTCAACCTATGATGTGTGTGTGTTTGCTGTTAACCGTACATTGTATACCCCCAGTATGTTGTGGTCTTTAAGGTGCCCATCTAATAGTTTTTTGAAACTATCAATGCTCCCTGCTGATACCACTGTTTGCGGAAGAGAATTCCACATCCTTACCGCTCTCACAGTGAAGAACCCCCTACGTATTTTAAGGTTAAACCGCCTTTCCTCTAGTTTTAGTGAGTGGCCACGTGTCTTATTGTATTTCCTTTCTCTGAATAGGTTTTTCCATATGCTAGGGTTGCCAGTACAGTATTTGTACATTGATATCATATCCCCCCTCAATCATCTCTTCTCCAGAGAGAATAGGTTCAGTGCTTGTAGTCTTTCCTCATAGCTGATGTCCTCCATTCCCCTAATTATTTTTGTTGCTCTTCTCTGGACTCTTTCCACTTCCAGCACATCCTTCCTGAGGACCGGTGCCCAGAACTGGACAGCATACTCCAGATGTGGCCGGACCATAGTCTTGTAGAGTGGGAGAATAATCTCTTTATTTCTGGATTGAACCCCCTTTTTTATACATCCCAGTATTCTGTTGGCTTTGCTTGCAGCGGCTTGGCAATGCATGCCACTGCCAAGCCTGTTGTGTCTACCAGTACTCCCAGGTCCTTTTAAATCCTAGACTCACCCAGAGGTTCCCCCCCTAGTGAGTAGCTTGCTTTCTGGTTTCTGGCACCCAGGTGCATTACTTTACATTTTTCAACATTAAACCTCATCTGCCATGTAGTTGCCCACCCCATAATTTTGTTCAGGTCCGCTTGTAAGGTTTCCACATCCTGCCCAGAAGATATTGGCCTGCTTAGTTTAGTATCATCCGCAAATACTGAGATATTACGCGATATCCCCTCCTCTAGATCATTTATGAATAAATTAAACAGGATTGGCCGCAGGACAGAACCCTGGGGGACCCCGCTTTCCACACCCGCCCAATCTGAGTACTCCCCATTAATCACCACCCTTTGCAACCTCCCCTGTAGCCAGTTCTCTATCCAGGTACTCACCTTATGGTCCATACCTACCTTCCTTGGTTTGTACAGTAAGCGTTTGTGGGGAACGGTGTCAAAAGCCTTTGCGAAGTCCAGGTACACCACATCCACAGGCTTACCTTTATCTAGGTGGCAGCTCACTTCATCATAGAAGGTTAATAGATTGGTTTGGCAGATGGTAATTCTGTGTTTTGTAAAGGAAACCTATAATAGCTTTAAGTCATTTTTTTTGTTATTTTATTTATATAAGACATTGTCCACTTGCCATATATCTTTTTAAACTTATTTTCAATTAATAAAATTATGTCCCATATATTTTATTGCACCAGATCAAAGTTGAGAGCATTGGAACTTTTTAAAACAAAATCTATTATCGCGTTTGTATATCCAGTGTCTTTTCTGCATTTTTCTATTACCATGAATGCTATTGTGACAGAAATCAGAGCAGATTAATCAAATGGTTGCTCACATAAAAGAAGAGCATCAGCAATGGGCTTTAAGCAGATCCCAGTTGAGCTTTACACAGTTTCCTCTGCGGTGCTAAATTGTCTTTGTGATTACAGTTGTGAAAAATACTTAATTAGAAGATTTGAAGGTGATTACTAAACATCCTTTTAGACAAGGAATTTCTTCAGGAAGGAAGGCAGTGACGCTTTGTATTTACAGTGCAGCGAGGTTCTCTGTGGTCTTCCAGCTGCACTTTTAACCAAAGTGTATTTTAATATATTAAGGGATTAGCAATTACTAAATGGACTAGATATTAAATAGATTTAATAGATATCACAATGCCTCTTTTGTGTGGCATATACTGTATATATAAGTAGAGGTTTCTAAACATGTATTCTGATTTCCAGTATACATTTACACAACTTTCAATTTATGTAGCAGTATATTTGGTGGACACATGGGTTGACTTGCTCACAATAATAGGGCCTGCGATCCATGTGCGTTTCCTCACACTGCACTTGTGATCTGCAGTGGGTGTCAGTGTTAATGGCATCCCAAACGCAGGTCAAAAATGCACTGCATTTGCCTGCACTGGATCGCATGGTGTAGTAGCACAATGCAATTCCATTGCTGTACATTTTATAAAGTAGTCCAATACTTCACAAATGAATGCAAACGAATGGGCTGAAATCGCACTGCACCTGGTTCACATGTGAATCACACAGGAACTAACAGCGCATTCCTGTGTGATTCATAGCATGAACCAGCTCTTAGGCCAATGTCACTCCAGCAACCTTGAAGCAGGTATTTGTAGCAGCAACAACTTTTTCTCTGGTTGTTTGATGTTAGTGTATAAAGACAACAATTCCCTGGTGTTGGGACTTTTGAGGCACTTTGATCATACAACAAGTATTAGTTGTAAAATCATTTTTTATTAATACATCACAAAATAAAAAACTACAAAAAAAAGTATATATATGGTATGGACAGCTATAAAAACACCAACTATGAGAGATAATGACGATATGCTGTAACTTCCTCCACCCAACGAGCTTCAGAGTCTCTTCCTCATTAGGGGTGTGGGAGGTATTACTAATAGTCAATCATGTGGCATTACAGATGGGTATTCCATGTATTCATTAAAAACAAAGTTTGAGAATTCTGCTCAACCGCCCAACCTTCAACATAATATATATCAAGCAGTGACACCCACTAATGTAGTCATAGCCTAACTATCAAGTGAAAAGATTTGAACTGCTTGGGGTGCTTGGGGTGCACTGCCCTCAAACAAGGGAGCAGGTATCACTGAGGCCTTGAGGACTCAATCCTGTACCTAAGATTCAACATGTACATAAGATGGACAGAGTGTCAAATTCATAGAGGTCTTGTTGCAATCAGATTTATGCAAGAGAGCAGGGTATTATGTCATCCGGTGGGGGTACACAGCAGGAATGACATGATACCCTGCTCTCTTGCCCAAATATGATTGCAACAAGACCTCTATACATTTGACACTCTGTCCATCTTATGTACCTGTTGAATCTTAGGTACAGGATTGAGTCTTCAAGGTCTCAGTGATTCCTGCTCCCTTGTTTGAGGATGGTGCACCCCAAGCAGTTTAAACCTTTTCACTTGCTGTTCGATAGACAATGATATATACTATGTTGCAGTGTCAGCCCATCCATTGGGGGCCCCCTAATCTGCATGCAGGGCACCGGACGCATAGATTCCAATAGGGGATTTTTTTTTTGAAGCGCGATTAGAGCCAGAGACTCTAATAGGCTTCAAAAAAGGGTGGGCTCGGGGCGCAGAGCACTGCGCCCTGAGCCCACCCGGTTGTATGACAATAGCGAATGAATATATTCTCTATTATCACACTGATTTTCCTCCAAGCCAATCAGGAAGTGGGTCATGAGACCCCTCTCCTGATTGCCTGAAAAGAGAAGCGATTTTACTGGCCATTGACCAGGAAGAGGGAGGAGTCGTACGACCGGAGGAGACTCACAGCCGTTCGGGGAAGCAGCAGGTAAGGATGCTGGCTAGCCAGCCATCCGTCCCGGGAGGAGGGAGGGGGTGGTAGATTTGATTGCCGGCCGGCTGTCCCTCCGGTGGGGAGGGGGTGTTGGTTTTGCCCCTCCCCCCAAGTTTTCATTCACCAGCCGCCACTGCTATGTTGAAAGTTGGGCGGTCAAGCAGAATTCTCAAACTTTGTTTTTAATGAATGCATGGAATGTCCATTTGCATTTGTAATGCCACGTGATTGATTATTAGTGATACCTCCCATACCCCTGATGAAGGAGAGACTCTGAAGCAGTCAGATGGAAGTTACAGCATATCGTTATCTCTCAAAGTTGGTGTTTTTATAGCTGTCCATACCATGTATACACTGTTTTTTTTTTTTTTTTTTTTAGTTTTTTAGTCTATCATGCATCAATGAAAAATTATTTTATAGCTAATACTCTGTGGATAGTCTGTGGATATTCCAGAGGGTCCCCTTCCTGAATACTTCCGCAGAGGAGGAGTAAAAAAGGACAGTATGGGGTTGTCATCACTGAATTGAATCATTGATCGGTCACATTACCGCCGCCGACCTCAGTGTATGAAGATCCATTGGAGCGCTCTCTGAAATACATGGAGAAACACAACGTCCTGCAGATTTTTCAGGCATAACATCGGGAGTGGAATCGGGGGGTACCTCGGACCATACCCAGATCAGGAAAACACACAGGGAACCAAGCCAGTGGATATCCACACTAGGACCAGCCAGGCTTCCGTTACACGCCCCCATCCAGTCATAGGAGGATATCGCTGGGCCGCTGGACCCATTTAAACACCCGCTTAATACCCCTGTGTGGGGTGGGTGTCTCTGGTAAGTGTGCCTTTCCACTGGAGGGATATCCTAGCACCTTACCACCCACCACGGGGTCACTCCTCATCTATCAGTCACCAGAGTGTTGTTACCTGAGTGTTGTCACCTACTTCAACTTATGATATTTGTTTGCCTGTGGTCACTATATGTGACATATAGACTTTTTTACTAGATTCTTTACTGGACTTTATAAGCTGTACAGATTTTGGACTGTTTTCTGCTGGCACCTTATACTACCCCTTTACCAGTGAATGTGGTAATATTGGGGCTTTTTACACACTATAGCACTTTCTTTAAAGCACTTTAATATTGCATGAATTATTATCGTTATTATTGGTCATAATAATTGGTAGCCTACCGTTTATGTGTGTTATTTATCACATATAATTTTTTTTGCACCAGTCACTTTCAAAATTCTTGGAGGCACTTTAATACATTGCACCTGCGTATTTGCACTATTCTGATGTTTATGATTGTAATTTTGTACTGGTGATTTTAAATTATTGCACATATTAATGATAGCACGTAGGCACTTTATATTTTCAACCACTGGAGATTTTACCACAATTTATATCTAATTTAATATAGGCAGCGCCACCATCCCTACTTTTTCCTTACATCCATTGTATAGTCTCCGGACTATCATTCAGGGAGGCTGCAGCCTATTTTTAGATATATTTCTCATATTTTTTACATGTTTTATTTATACACTGAGTGTTCACTCATCCATATAGTCCTTGGCGCGGAAGTCTTATTTCTTTCAATACTCTCATATGTTGTGTGATCAAAGTGCCTCAAAAGTCCCAACACCAGGGGAATTGTTGTCTTTTGTGGTTGTATCCCAGGGATGTGGCACATAGCGAAGCTTAGCCATCCATATTTATTTGATGTTAGTGTAAGCCACATTTTTCTGTTTCAGGGCTTTTTAGTGTCCTTTTATTGGTGCACAAAGCATTATAAAGGTTTTTCCTCAAAAGAAGATGAATGAGTACAGAAAAAAAAATCTGATAGACTTCCATCTAGCTCTGTAGAATTCAGAAGGCCATGAAGCCCATCTTCACATTTCCTGGCCCAGCTCCAGAGACCAAACAATTCAAAATTTGTTTCCTGTCTTCAACATTTTCTGGTGCCTTTAAATAAACTTTCATCAGCCTGGGCTGTAGCTACATCCCATCCCAGACCATTCCCTGGACTAACACTAGGTGCAGTGTTGTTTTTGAAGCTAAACAGCCCCTCCAAACCTATTCTAGTGACTGCAGCCTCTAACCTTCTGGCGGGCCAGAATAAATATGTGTAAATGTCAGGAAGAAGGCACTGTCACACCTATGGAGACAGGGGATAATTATCCCTTTCCTTATACAATAGGTAAGATGTAATCTCTGTGTCTATTAGTACGCCCCTGTTTTTGAAGCTGGTTGCAGTGCTTGTCTCTGGAGTTTCAAATCATTGATGTGATATAATAATAAGCAGGCATGACTACTGAAGTTGTCTATTTTGTAAAAAAAAATGCTGCAAAATGTCAATCACTTCACAACTTAATCCAATCCAATCTAGCTACCAAACACTAAGAAGAGCAATTCAGAATCACTGATAAAAATGTGCTTGGGTAACATGGCCCTTAGGGCTTGTTTACACTTCTGGTTGAAGGGCAGGAAAAACACGTGGTTTAGTCCCTTTTTACTGGACCCCCCTTCCTTTTAAGCTGCAAAGGCAGTGGTGTACACATGGCTTACCTGTGATGCTATGCTTTTCAGAAATGGCAAAAATGAGCCCCCCTGCTGCCTGTCGAATGCAACCAATGCAAGCAAATGGGACCATGCTGCAATTGCGTGCATTGGTGGTGCAGCATTTATGGCCTGTCATTTGACCATCTGTCAAATGCATCCAGAAAATCAATTGCGGTTCGCTTTTCAGAGGCGCAGCAGTGACACCCACTAATGTAGTCATAGCCTAACTATCAACTTGATATAGTTACAAAGTCAAGTGAAAGCAGTTTATTGGGCTTCCAGCGCTCTTCAGAGAGCTCAGAAAATCTCTGACAATGCATGTAGATGAGGGGACTAAACGAACACGAGGATATCTATACATGGTCATGCCTGGACCTCTTTTTTTTGCGCTCTGTATACTGAATTATGGAACAAAGCTCTGGAAGAAGCATTTTTTTAAGAGGGCAGCTGGACAGTAGTAGGGGGTTACTTACTAAAACTGGAGCGTGCAAAATCTGGAGCTGCTCTGCAAAGAAATCAATCAGCTTCCAGGTTTTATTGCCAAAGCTTAATTGAACAAGCTGAAGTTAGGAGCTGATTGGCTACAGTGCACAGATGCACCAAAGTCTGAGTGCAACAGTTTTAGTAGATTTCTAGAAAATTGTCTGATTGATGAAAGATATATTCCTTCTGCTGAGGCTTGCACAAGGGTCCTTGTGTCCTATCTGCCTGTGTAGTAATATTAGAGTATTGTAGCAGAAAGAATATTAAATGGTAGGTATAGCCAAAACATTTTTTAATTTTTGAAAATCAGTCAGGCTTAGGATCGTGTATAGTTTTTAGGTCTGATCTAGGTGTGATAACTAATAAAATTGGAGGGTTAGCTCAGGACTGCTGCTTTAATTAAAATTAAGCAAGTTTGATCTTTGGTCTAAATTTTCTGAAATGTAAATCTGCAGGTTTAATATGCCTGGAGACATGGTAAACTTTGATGTATTGAGCATTTGGTTGGCTTTGACTTTTGCTTTAGCAAACATGTACTGTATTTGACGTTTATACTTCAATGTATGCTCTGATGTCAATTGAACAGTGCTACTGAGGAACCAATTCAACTTGAATCCTTTCCCCAATGACTCTATATTTTACAAACAGTAACAGGTTTTAAGTAACTTGTTCAAGGTTAATCAGATTATAAAGAACATAGCATTTTTCATT
This sequence comes from Pelophylax lessonae, assembly GCF_965119305.1. Taxonomy (NCBI): domain Eukaryota; kingdom Metazoa; phylum Chordata; class Amphibia; order Anura; family Ranidae; genus Pelophylax; species Pelophylax lessonae. The sequence goes on along the minus strand of NC_138769.1, from coordinate 579,503,611 downwards.
TGCTACACATAAATTAAACTGCAATAGTTTGCCTTTTATAGTATGCATATTTTAGCAAAAATTCCCCTATACCAGATACAATATTATCAATGTTAAAATAAGCATATTTTATTGTAACACTTTTTTTTAGTACATTAGCTTTGCAGAACAGTGTACAGGCAAAATAGCTTTTTATTTTAGTAAGTCCTTCTGCTTTACATAATAAGTACACCTCATATTGTACATATGAATGCAATAAAAATGCATGTGCAAAGTATTGCACTTTTGCATGCACTTTTACATGTGTTGCCTTGCATTTAAATGCATTATTTTGTGTCGCCATGTGAATGAGGCACATAGGAAACCATAGTTTTCTATGTGCCCTTGTAGTGACTAGGGATGATCAAACGGTTCGGGTCGACCATCGGTTCGGCCCGAACATTGGGTGTTCGAGGTTCGGCTGAATTTAGAACTTTTTGCCCAAAAAGTTCGGAATTCGGCAACCAGAACCGCCCAAAATGCAATGCTTCAGGAAATGGGCTTTAAAAGCCCGTGATTGGACCAGAACCATTAGCAAAAGCCAATTGAGGGGGCAGGAGAATGCTAGGAATGTGATTGGAGTGACTAGGGGGTCCCTAGACCAATCATTAGTGAATACGCCCCCCAGTATATAAGATCGCCCCCGCCATATTCCTAGCATTGTTATACTGGACATGGAAGAGAGTGGAAGCAGTTCTGTTAATTTTACTTTAAAAGTGTCATTTAGCTATTTTTAGTGTGAGGAAAGGGATATCTAGTGTAGTTAGAGTGCTCCTTTACACTTAAGTTAGCTTCAAAAATTTAGTTTCTGTAGGGAAAGTGTTAAGTGTAAGGGGACCGTAGTGTAGTGTAGGGTTAACTGGCAGTGACTGCTATGGCAGGGTGACAAAACCCTTCCATAGCAGGGTGACCGCTATAGAGAAATGATCATTTCTCTGAATTGCTTCGGCACACCCATATGGCTTCTCACCAGCCAAGCATTTTTTATGCTGCAGGGGCTGCCACTGCCAGTGCTTTTTTGAGGACATGTTTGATGTCAGACATGACATCTGAACATGTGTATAGGGGGTATATATACACATATATGTCTGAATATATACCCCTAGACATATATAGGTGTGATAGTAGCAGAAATAAATGCTTGCGCTAATGAAATCATTTACAGTAATATATTTCTGCTACTATCGCACCTATATATGTCTAGGGGTATATATTCAGACATATATGTGTATATATACCCCCTATACACATGTTCAGATATTTTGACCCAAAAAAATGAACCCAAAAAAATGCCAAAAAAACGCTAGCGTCAAAAAAAAATGCCCAGGTGTGTTTTTGCTGGCATTTTTGGGGGGGTTTTGGAGGCAGGCAAAACATCTGAACTTGTGTATAGTGGTGTATATACACACATCCATATATTTATATACACACCTAGACATATATAGGTGTGATAGTAGCAGAAATATATGCTTGCGCTAATGAAATCATTTACAGTAATATATTTCTGCTACTATCACACCTATATATGTCTAGGTGTGTATATAAATATATGTATGTGTGTATATATACCACTATACACAAGTTCAGATGTTTTGCCTGCCTCAAAAGAACCCAAAAAAATGCCAAAAAAAAAACGCTAGCGTAAAAAAAAAAAATGCCCAGGTGTGTTTTTGCTGGCATTTTTTGGGGGTTTTTGGAGGCAGGCAAAACATCATAACTTGTGCACAGTACCACTATACACAAGTTCAGATGTTTTTCCTGACTGCAAAGAACCCAAAAAAATGCCTTCTATTAAACCGGCAAGGTGTTACAGCAGCGAAGCCAACCTCCTGTGCTGAAAGTTTTCTAATACAAACAATCTTTTTTTTATGGTTCTGGACATGCTACAGAGCTGAAACTTCACATGTACACTTTTTAGACCCCCCCCCCCCCCAGATACTAAATCCAATGTAAAAATAAAAAAATCTCTTTTTTTTTCTAATTTTTCAATAATTGGCTTTTTTTTTTAAAAAAATGACAATTTTTAAGAACTTTTTTTGTGTGATTTTGTGTCTGGGGGGTCTAAAAGGTGTACCTGTGAAGTTTCAGCTCTGTAGCATGTCCAGAACCATAAAAAAAAGATTGTTTGTATTAGAAAACTTTCAGCACAGGAGGTTGGCTTCGCTGCTGTAACACCTTGCCGGTTTAATAGAAGGCATTTTTTTGGGTTCTTTGCAGTCAGGAAAAACATCTGAACTTGTGTATAGTGGTACTGTGCACAAGTTCTGATGTTTTGCCTGCCTCCAAAAACCCCCAAAAAATGCCAGCAAAAACACACCTGGGCATTTCAGCTCTGTAGCATGTCCAGATCCAGAAAAAAAGATCATATAGGTGTTAAAGGAGGGTCCCACATCCCTGTTCTACTGAAAAATTATCTTTTTTTTTCATGGTTCTGGACATGCTACAGAGCTGTGCTAGTGTTGGTGGTTATTTCCCATATTCCTGTATGTTGTCTTCTTTAAGATGCATGTCCAATAATCTTTTAAAATATCAATACTCCCCACTGCCACCACCAATTGTGAAAAAAAACCCTGTGCAGTTTTTGGTTAAACCGCTTCTCCTCCAATTCTTTTGTGTGGCCCCGTGTCCTCTTACACTCCCTGAGACTGAATCGTTTTTTTTCATACATTGGAATCACCCTTGAGGTATTTCTAAAGTGCTATCATGTCCCTTATCAAGCGTCTCTTCTCACGCAAGAACAAATTTAGTGCCTGTAGTTCCTCGTATTTGAGGTCCTCGAGTCCCCTTATTAGTTTAGTTGCCCTTCTCTGGACCCTCTCCAGCTCCAGCACATCCTTTCTGAGGACTGGTGACCAGAACTGGACAGAATACTCCAGATGTGGCCTAACCAGAGTTTTATAAAGTGTCAGGATTATAGTTTTATCTCTGGAGTATATCCCCTTTTTTATGCATGCTAAAATTCTGCCAACTTTGGTAGCTGCAGCTTGACATTGCATGCTATTGCTCAGTCTGTTATCTACTAGGACCCCCAGATCTGTCTCCATCCTTGATTCCCCCAGATGTTCTCCCCTAGCGAGTAGTTTGCGTTTATGTTTTTACCCCCCATGTGCATGACCTTACATTTCTCCACATTATGCCTCATTTGCCCTGTATTAGGGGTGTGTTCCCGCTGTGTTCCTCAGTGTGAGTGCCACATCCCAAATAAACTTGGAACAATTGTATAATCCCCTAGGGGTGGGACTTTATAGGCAACTCAAAATTAAGAAAAAATCTTAGTTCATAAATTTTATTAATATATGCAAAAAAAAAGAACATACAAAAAATACAATGGATACAAAGTAAAATTGGCAAAGCTGATAGATAAATATGCAAATGCACTCAACCATCTACTACAGATTTTATCCAACGTTTCGAGGTAATAAACCTCTTCCTCAGGGATTGTGCTGGAGGTTGTTAATTATGATTGATTAGCATATGAACATGTACAGTAGTTTTGCCGCTTTAAAAACAAGGAGTTTGTAGAACACCCACGGAGAGCAATAGATTTTACAAATAAGATCTATATAGATATAGATCAATATAATGCGAGAGAGGATGGAACAGGTAGATTGTGCGTCCCAGATACAGATGTCACAACTGGAGTCCAAGTGTGGTTAGCCAGTCGGGTAGAAGCCAGTCACATATGGCTTGGAAGTGATGACTGATTAGCAACCTTCTCCCAGCAGTACATATGGCTTGGAAGTGATGACTGATCAGCAACCTTCTCCCAGCAGTGGATGTCTCCACTGACAGGGACATCCACTGCTGGGAGAAGGTTGCTGATCAGTCATCACTTCCAAGCCATATGTGACTGGCTTCTACCCGACTGGCTAACCACACTTGGACTCCAGTTGTGACATCTGTATCTGGGACGCACAATCTACCTGTTCCATCCTCTCCCGCATTATATTGATCTATATCTATATAGATCTTATTTGCAAAATCTATTGCTCTCCGTGGGTGTTCTACAAACTCCTTGTTTTTAAAGCGGCAAAACTACTGTATATGTTCATATGCTAATCAATCATAATTAACAACCTCCAGCACAATCCCTGAGGAAGAGGTTTATTACCTCGAAACGTTGGATAAAATCTGGAGTAGATGGTTGAGTGCATTTGCATATTTATCTATCAGCTTTGCCAATTTTACTTTGTATCCATTGTATTTTTTGTATGTTCTTCTTTTTGCATATATTAATAAAATTTATGAACTAAGATTTTTTCTTACGTTTGAGTTGCCTTTAAAGTCCCACCCCTAGGGGATTATACAATTGTTCCTCATTTGCCCTGTAGTTGCCCACCCCAATAAAGACTGACAAGTCAGACAAGAGAATTAAAGTATTAAATGCACATTGATCTTCAAAATTCAGTGGCCTCTGAACTGGACCCATTTGTTTCTGAATAAAGCCCTCAGCTGGCAGGTGATCACTAGGTCATTGCCTACATAGTGATCACATGATTTTGGGAAACACACCGATTAGTTACCACGCATTAGCAGGGCCCGAGCTGTCAGTGGCCATCCCGGCTTGACAATTGCAGCCAATAAACTGTTAGCTGGTAGCAGTCTAAAAGAAGTGATTTATGTTAACATATCCTAAGCACAGGGCATTGTGTTGTGGAATATATATTTACTGACTGTTGGCAGAAAGAAGATCATGGCTGTTCTTAAAGTATTTAAAGCTGTACTGTAGCCATCAGGAAAATGCAATGTAATGCAGCAGGACTAGTGCTATTTTCCAGAAAATGTCATCCCCCTACGTTAAAGCTTTTTTTTTTTTAAACCTTTTTTCTGGCTTCAGTTTCCATTTAAGAATAGCTTCCTTTCAGAGTGGTAATACAGGTATACAGCTAGGGAATTTCAAATATAAAGCCCTGGAATTTCAAATGTAATAAATACATTTCAGAACATAACCAGACACCAGGAATATAAATATAACTTTATTGGAGTTGAAGTGGATCAGCTTTAAAGCAGAATTCATCAAATATGATAGGATTTGATTCCAAGAACTTCATCCCACATTTTTGGCATGGTCACACTAAGCTGCAATTGGCTCTTGTAAGTGGTGTCACAGTGGCATGTGGTGTCACAGTACAGGTGCATGTAATTAGGTTTTATTTTTAGTTTATTAAAAAATGTATTTAGCCCCCTCTAAATGCTTGCCAAATGTGTCAAAAACTATATAACTGAGCTGTAAAACCATCACAATGTAATGCATATATTTTTGCCTAAATTAACCACTTTGCCACTGCTCACTAGAGCTCTACTGCGGCAAAGCGGTTCGTTATCGTCTGGCGACGTAGACCTACGTTGCCAGACACTCCCCTTTCTCGGCGGCGCGCGCGCACCGCTTCGAGGCTCGCTCCCGCTGTATTCAGTCACGGCGGGAGTCGGGCCAGGGGAGGAGCAGCGGCGATCGCGCTGCTCTTCCCCGATCGTCGGGGATTCGAGTCTGGAGATCCGCCCGCTTGTGTAAACAGAGCGGGCGGATCTCCTAAGTGACATGCAGTGTCAGATTGCAGAGCTCAGCATAGCTGAACCTGCGATCTGTCCCTGTGTCACTCAGTCACCTCCCCCCACACATGTCAGTAAGCACCAGGCATACATTAACCCCTCCCTCTCCAATAAAATTAACCCCTTCCCTGCCAGTGTCATTTTTACAGTAACAGTGCATATGTATAGCACTGATTACTGTAGTAATGTCACTGGTACCCCCAAAAGTATCAAAAATGTCAGTCAAGGGTCCGATCTGTCCGTCGCAATGTCGCAGTCCCGCTAAAAAAAATCGCAGATGCGCCATTACTCGTTAAAAAAAACCCACCAAAAATGACAGAAATCTTTCTCTTAGTTAGTAAACGCAATAACTTTTGCGCAAACCAATCAAAATACGCTTATTGTGATTTTTTTTTACCAAACATAGGTAGCAGAAAACAAATTGGCCAAAAATTTTAAAAAAAATTTGATTTTTACATTTTTTTGGGGGGGAATTTCATATAAAAAAATGTGAAAAATATTGTTATTTTTTCAAAATTTACGCTTGTTTTTTTGTTTATAGCGCAAAAAGTAAAAATTGCACAGGTGATCAAATACCACCAAAAGAAAGCTGTGTTTGTGGGAAAAAAAGGACGTAAATTTCGTTTGGGTATGGCCTTTCATGACCGCGCAATTGTCAGTTAAATTCGCACGGTGCCGAATCGCAAAATTTAGAAATACATTTCACCAGTTAACCATCTCAGATTTTAACCTTAGCCTTGGAACTGTACGCTAACTGCTACTGTCCGCATTTTCCCATTAGGGTAACTATACACATTAATATATGTTAGAAAAATATCTAAAGAATCTCGTTTAAATATACAAAAGCTTTATAAAAAAAATAAGAAAATCAATGTGTTTCCAATTGTGCATGTCCTGACACTACACAGTTGTTAGTAGATTGTACAATTAGATTGTATAGTGTATGATAAGTGTATGATCATGTACACCTTATTCTGGCAGAAAAAAAAGACTTAAAAGTCACCTCTAGCATTGATATATTTATTAAGTCACATTTAAACCCAATCAGAAAAATATCATATAATCTCTGACATGTTAATGTAGTTTACAAAGTTGTTTTCAGTCTTTTTAAATCTGAAGCTTTTATTGAAATAATAAAGAGTGATACTGATAAGAAGGTCATTGATCAGGCCCCTTCCTTTTATGGGGTGCCAAATGTTTCTTAACCTCCGTAAGATTTAACCCCATTTATGACCAGGCCATTTTTTGTGATACGGCACTACGTTTAACTGTCAATTAAGTCTGCAACATTGTACCCAAATACAATTTTTCCCCACAAATAGAGCTTTCTTAGGGCTCTTTCACACGGGCGATCCGATCAGATCTGCCTGTCAGTTTTTTAGGCGGATCTGATCGGATCCTCCATGCAGCTCTATGGGGCAGCGGTTGTCAGCGGAGACACCTCCGCTGACACCCGCTGCCATCCGTATCCGATCCTGTCTGTGAAATCTGGACGGATGGAAACCCTATTTTTCCATCCGTTCAGTAATCGGATCGGATCTGATGAGAGCGGACAGGCGGTCCGCTCTCATCTGATCCCCCATAGAGGGCAGCGGGGGCTGAGACACCTCCCTCTCCGCTCTGCAAGCGGAGACGGAGCTGTCATCCGCCGGCTCAGCGGGGATCGTGGATCGATCCCCGCTGAGCAACACGGATCCGCCTACGGAGGCGGACCGTGTGAAAGAGGCCTTATGGTGGTATTTGATCACCGCTGCATTTTCTTTTGTGCTATAAACAAACAATGACTGACAATTTTGAAAACAAAAAAAAACAAAAACTTGTTTTTACTTTCTGCTACAAAACATATCCCATAAAGTTTTTTTGAAAAATCAAAGTTCTTCATAAATTTAGGCCAATATGTACTCTGCTACATATTTTTCACGTGACCGCCATAACACATGTGATAACCTTTAGTAAATTGTGCCCTATAACTTTTGCGCAAACCAATCGATATATGCTTATTGGGATCTTTATTGGTTTGCGCAAAAGTTAGAGGGGACAATTTACTAAAGGTTATCGCATGTGTTATGGCGGTCACTTAATGCATGCAATAATAAAAATACAAAAATGTAAAATCACCATCGCTCGTATGTGGTATTTAGCGCAAGGCTTGTTAAATAATGCATAAAAAAGGCATTAAAGCCAATTCACAAAAGGAAATAGGTAAATAAATGCATGGGATAATTAAGTACTGGTCAAAGCTTTGCGATAACTATCTGGTAACTTTGGCAATGGTCAGTGTTTGGTTAAAAAAATTGTTCGGAAAGTGCAAGCTGGAGCAGGTGTCAGCAAGATTTTAGTCAGGAGTTGTTTCTGGAGGTTGGCAGACAGCATATCAAATATATAATATGACAGCTTAAATGCCCAACGAAAACCAAATAAAGGTATAAGCTATCCCAAGCGCTTCAAATGAGGACCACTCACCAATAAATAAATTGGCTATGCAGCTACTTAACTAAAACATATGGAGAAAGATATATAATAGATAGATACTCAGCAATATCCCTATATATATATATAGTAGCGCAAACTTGTCAAGAAGCAAGTGCCAAAAAAATACTGTGCCCACTGCACAAAAGTCCGAAATGCAATAGATGTCACATAGGCAGCAGGAAAAAGTTCAGAAATTACTCAAACAGTCCATAATCCTTCACTCTATCTCCTGGGATGATAATGTACGAAGACGTGTTTCTCAAAAGGATCACCACCACCACCGTGCTCCAAGGGGGGGAGGAGAATTGCCCACTCACCAGATGCTGTGGCCCAACCCACTTTCGTGTTTGAGCATTCAGGCTTATAATGATGGTCACTGGTCCAGAGTATCCACAACAGGAATCGCACCAGCGCATTCAAAAAAAGCTCAGCAGCATATGGGGAGGAGAGAACATAATCCCAATAGCGTGATACCGTTTGAAAGGGTTTTATTAAATAAAATAAAACATAAGGTAACACACTCACATGTCTTGTATGTCATCCAACGCAAAAAAACAGTCACAAATAGGGGAGGGATGCCCTTCGGGAGATGATGTCCAGGCTCCACGCCGTGGACGCCGCGCCTTCTGGGTAATCCGAACTCCTCTTACACAGCCTGGTTACATCGCCTGGTCACGCCCCGACGCGTTTCGTGATTTCCACTTCTTCCCCGGGAGCGTCAGCCTAAGTAATGATGTGTAGCTGACACTGGAGTAATAGCATTTTGTTGAAAGATGCTAGAAGAGATTACCACTGATAAGATGCACAAAAGGATAAACAAAAGAAAAATGTAAAAACAGTATCTGGTTAACTTTTTTAGTTATTTATGATACACAGGGATTGATTTACTAAAAATGGAGAGTGCAAAATCTGGTGCAGCTGTGCATGGTACTCAATCAGCTTCCAGGGTTTTTTGCCAAAGCCTAATTGAACAAGCTCACGTTAGAAGCTGATAGGCTACCAAGCACAGTTGCACCAGATTTTGCACTGTGCTGTTTTAGTAAATTAACCCCGCAGTACTTTGGAAAACAAAATGTTTTTTTTTTTTTTAAATCAGAAAATAAACTTTATTGAACAAAATGGGAATACATAGCAGCGGAACAACAGGTACACACATCAAGACATGGCATCATCTCAAATAAAGTAGAAACTTGCAGTTATCACGAGTGCGAGTAAATAAGGCAATCAAAACAGAAAATCTCTATGCGCAGAATGAAGTATGTGAGAAAGTCCAATATAAAGCCCCGTACACACGTACCGATCGTCGGCATACAAATGTTCGTCTTTTCTCCCCGGGATGTCGGTGTCTGTTGAAAAGTGCAAAGACAGCACAAGGACAGCACAAGAATTTTGTCTGCAGACTTCAGCTGACTGCAGGAGTGATGTCATGTAATGGTTAACTTTCCCTGTGTTTTTAATTTTCTGAGCATGCCCAGTCTTGCAAATCTGCGGTCTGTCGGCCGAATTCTGTACTGACAGGCGAACAATCGTCCGTTCTGGTGTCTGCAGACAAAAATTTTCATGTTTGCACGAAAGACTTTTGTCCGCGGATTGTGCGCAGACATCTGTCGGAGGCACCATACTAACACGCGTACAATCGGCAGATCTTTCGTCCGCCGACGTTTGTATGCCGACGATCGGTACGTGTGTACGGGCCTTTAGTGTTAAACCTGATATTCATTAACCAAACATGTAATCCTGCCATAAGATAATTCCCATCAAAATTTAAATCAAGGCCTTAGAACTCTGAGGACAAAAAAAAGAACCAGAGGAAAAGGAGAAATGAGCAGGGTATCAAGAAAGAAAAAAGAAGAGAGAGAAAGAAAAGAAAGAGAGAAAGAGAAAGAGCAGCCTACTGCCATTACAGGTTATAGCATGGATGTCCAACCTTTTGGCTTCTCTGGGCCACATTGAGTGTAGAGAAATTTTCTCGGGCCGCATATAAAATATATACTATTAATTAAGGTATATAAGTAATAAAACGCCGCCGCGCCCCCTTCCCGTGCTGCCGCCCCCCTCCCCCAGTACTAATTTAACACAACTAGTGGATGATCCCCTCCGAGGCTGCCTCTGTGGCTGTGCCCCCGACTCGACTTCCTTCCTCTCCAGCAAAAAAAAAAAAATTGTCAGGGGGCAGTGGGCCGCAGTGCCTGCGGTTCTGGGCCGCAGGTTGGACATGCCTGGGTTATAGTATTAGCGGTCACCTAGACCAGTGGTCCTCAACTCCGGTCCTTAGGGCCCACTAACAGGCCAGATTTTAAGTATTACCTTGGGGAGATGCAGACTAGAGTACTGCAATCACTTAGTGGCAAATGGTATCACCTGGGATGTATTTCAGTTATCTTGCAAACCTGGCCTGTTAGTGGGCCCTGAGGAACAGGGTTAAGGACCACTGACCTAGACAGTCCACCATATCCCAGGCAACAAAACTACATGTTTTAGATCTATTTAAACAAACTATATTATACTATTGTATGATACACCACATAACTGCAAAAAAACTTCCTGTTCTCAATTCCTGCAATAAAAAAAGAAAAATAAATCATGTTCATGTAATTGTAAAAAGTTCTTGAGAACCAAGTCTCTGAAGGGTCACATTCCATGACATGGATGTCTATAGACATCTGATAAGGAAATAACAAAAACGATGCGGCTGATGTAGAGTGCACAATAGAATGAAGTCCCATGTCTGCAGGAATTAAAACCCTTATCTTTTAACTATCAAGAGTTTCTAGAGAAGATTGGATAAATGTGTTGGTGAAGTAGAAAATCCCTTTAATACATCATTAATGATGTTTGATGAATCTCCAAACAGCACATTTGCCCTAACAGACATTCTATACACATTTTCCCTCTAATAGAGCTCATGACAACCATTCCTAATTTGAAGCACCCAGTGGCACCAAAACGCGCTGGGAGCTATAAAACCTCAACCACAATCACAGCTAAACACAGCAGCTGCCACAAGCCTGGTATAAGAATCTGTCCTAAATCCTCAGTTGCTTTTTCCCACACCGTAATGCAGAACAGAGAATGTCATTTTTTCTAACGCCTCCAATGGGAGCTGTCCCCTCAGCTTAGTGCTGAAATCTCTGAGCGCTCACATGGATTCAGTACTGTTTCACGTGAAGCTATTGCAGACTTACTTAAGTCACATAAACCAAATTCTTTGTATAAGGTATATGCAAGAAATACTATAGGATTATTTTCCTTTTATGTGTTCAGCATTTACATTTGATTTTTTACCTACATGATCTGTTTTACAGAAGAAAAAGTAGTTTCGGCTTTGCTCCAAAGAACAGATGGTAAACAAATTATAGTTTTATCCATTAAAAGCAAGCCTTTTTTTTTTTTAACTCACTTAAATGGGGTTTTGTCTATATTTGTGTATGTATTAAACAAAATGCGATGGCCACTTGTGTTTATGTGGAGTTGGGTGACTTTTTATATTCCAACACATTGAAAGGCAAATCAGGGAACCAAACGTATGCAGTACATCTCTGCAATACATGCATATTTCCCATGTTTCATCCATCTAACCACATCTAACCACTAATCATCACGGACTGTGGAAAATGTTGCATTTCATTTGGAAATCAAAGTCCCAGAGTATGGAGGAAGAGTGGAGAGACAAAGAATCCAAGTTGCACAAGGTCCAGTGTGAAGTTTCCACAGTCAGTGATGATTTTGGGAGCCATGTCATCTTCTGGTGTTGGTCCACTGTGTTTTATCAAGTCCAAAGTCAGCGCAGCCCAGGAAATTCTAGAGCAATTCTTGGTTTCTCTGCTGACCACTTTTATGGAGATGCTGATTTCATTTTCCAGCAGGACTTGGCACCTGCCCACACTGCCAAAAGTACCGATACATGGAATTACTGTGCTTGATTGGCCAGCAAACTCACCTGACCTAAACCCTATAGAGAGTCTGTGGAGTATTGTCAAGAGGAAAATGAGAGACACCAGGCAAAAGTGCTAACCACTTAGCTATAACTAAAGGCTTTGGCTAAAACACATTCTACTGGGTTTGTTTTGCTGTCCCAGATTGCTTTTTCAAGATACGTTATTGTGAGGAATTGTTATCAGACTCCAGCTCTCCTTTTGAACATATAACACTTTACCCCAATTAATTTTTTTATCCTTTTTTTTAGATAGATGAAGCTTCCTTTAAGGGTATTTAATGAGCACTTTTTTAATGTTTGTTATTAAAAGGGAATTTTTGAAAAACAAACAAACAACCAAACAAACTGTTCCCCTAACTTACAGCTATAAAGTATATAGAAACTAACAGGAAAGTACAGACACCCCAAAATGACCTCAGGGTGATCTAATTTTTGCCATACTTTTTTGGAAATTAAGAAGCATGCTGGTATTGAGGTGATTAAAACATAGGCCATGGTAATGGGGCACTAGATATATCATTAACGTACAGGTCATACACAGAGGAAGGAGGAGGTGAAGGGGTTAATGTAGAGGTCACATACAGAGGAAGGATGGAGATGAAGGGGTTCATGTGCAGATGTGGAAGATAAGGGAGTTTTAATAAGGTCACTAAAGTCAAGATCTACATAAGAAGTGGGGAGGACAGGCTTTCATCAGACTCAGCTGACCACAGAACAGGGTAAAGGGCCAATCACAGCGGCCCTTTACCACGTGATCAGCTGTCAGTCAATGACATCTGATCACAGAAGTAATTGAAGCCAGTTATGAGCTTTTTTTCCCCTCACGATCAGCGCGAGGAGAATAGAAGAAAGCCGGTAACCGGCTTCTGTTACAGGGCCATCGGTCCAAATCTGTGCCTGCCAGTGTTGCTAATCCCTGCCCACCAGTACAACCTATTAGTGCCCACCAGTGCGACCAATCAGTGCCCACCAATGCTGCCAATCACTGTCCACCAGTGCCACCTATCAGTGCCCACCAATTCTGCCAATCAGTGTCCACCAGTGCCACCTATCAGTGTCCATTAGTGCCCATCAGTGCCTCATCACCAGTGTCCCCTATCAGTGCTGCCTATCAGTGCCACCTATCAGTGCCACCTATCAGTGCCCATTGGTGCCACCTATCAGTGCCACCTCTTGGTGCCCTTTAGTGCCCCCTATCAGAGCCCATCAGTGCCACCTATTAGTGCCCATCATTGCCACCTATAAGTGTCTATCAGTGCCACCGATTAATGCAGCCTCATCAGTGCCCACCCCACCAGTTCTGCCTCATCAGTGCTCATCAGTGTAGCTTCATCAGTGCTGTCTCATTAGTGCCTGTCAGTGCTGTCTCATCAGAGCCTATCAGTGCCCATCAGTGCAGTCTATCAGTGCCCATCAGTGCAGCCTCATTAGCGCACATCAGTAAGGGAGAGAAATTACCTGTTTGCAAAATGTTTTAACAAACTATGAAAAAAAATGTTTTTTCCTTCAAAATGTTCGGTCTTTTTTTGTTTCTTTAGCAAAAAATAAAAACCCAGTGGTGATTAAATACCACCAAAAGAAAGCTCTATTTGTGAGAAAATACACTTATAAAAATTGAGTTTTGGTACAGTGTTGCATGACCACACATTTGTCATTCAAAGTGCAACAGCACTGAGAGCTAAAAATTGGCCTGGGCAGGAAGGGGACATAAGTGCCTAGTAAGTAAGTGGTTAAAAGACAGGTGCACCTGTTTCCCAAAGGCCTTGTGCTCTTCAACAGCCTTGTGTTTTACAATATTTACCCCCAAACAGGGAATCACCAGGTCCCGATGCTGCAGCCTACCACTGAAGCAGGGGGGGCCTCACCTGTTCCTGGAACTACCATATTGTGTCTGATGTTATACCACAGACTACTGTAGCAATGATCACCACATCATTAGGACAGGGGGACTGGCTGATTGTTGGCAAGTCATCTAATACAGTTTTGATGATTGCATTGCATATTGATATTATTAATTAAAAATTGCCAGATCTGGATCATCCACAAGGCAGCCTAGGCTGGAGCCTAGGGTCTGGTTGACATCCAAGAGGCCCTGCTACCTTGCTACAACCGTCATACTCCTGCAATGACCCAGGGGGCAGGGCCAGATTAAGAGCATCATGGGCTTGGTGCTGAGGATTTTGAAGGGCCTTAAGGGCCGTGCCTTGGCATGCACCCAGAGGAGGAAGGGTGCAGCCATGCATGCCTAATTCAACATGGGATGCTGTCTCTGAAGCCCATAAACACATCCATGCATCGGCAACTGTCCCTCCTTGTCCAGGCCTTCGTGCTGTGTGGGGAGGTTCTGAGGGAGCTGCCTGGGGAAGCGAGCATAGAAGCCAGACTTCTGTGTTTACAAGTGACAGAAGAGCGGTAACAGTGAATATGGCCAACCCGGGGCCTATATTAAGGTAGGGGCCTGGAGCTGCAGCTCCAATAGCCCCTATGTTAATCTGGCCCTGCCAGGGGGGTAGCACAATTGGTTAAAACTGTGATCCTACCTGCCACTTCTACCTCACTGATGGGATAAGTTTTGCCACTGCAGTCATTCTTTGTGTCTATTGGATTCCTTATCAGTGTCAACAGAAAGGTTTGGAGAGGGCAGAGCAGATACTTTGCTTGGGGACCAATTTTGCTTTATTCTGTCTCTGGGCTCTGTCTTGTCACACATCTTTGTAAATTGCATTCTAAATTTGCAGTGTTTACAAAGAAGATTGTGGGCTTTCTTCCTCTGTACCTTTTAAATGGTATGAGATTTCTTACATTGTTGTAAGAAATTGTTGTAAAGCCCAGGGACAGGAAGGACAACTGAGATTGCTGCCATTATACATCGTATAACCAATCCAGGAAGTATTTGAGGGCCAGGCTGCCTTATCACTTTTGCTTTTTCTACATTTTTGATTAGTTCATTAGTATTAAAGTATAACTAAAGGCAAAACTTTTTTTTATTTTAGCTTTGGATTTTTATTGCTGTCTGTGCCCCCGTTAAGGAGGTTCACCCTCTAAGACCCGGTTCACACTAGCGCGACTTGTCAGGCGACTTGGTCACCTGACAAGTCGCGGTGGGTCGCCTGCCATAGATTAGCACAGGACCCATTCTAATAGGAGCGACACAAGTCGCTCCGACTTAGAAAAAGGGTCCTGTACTACTTTGGGGCGACCTGGAGGCGACCTGCATTGACTTCAATGATATGAAGTCCGTGCATGTCGCGCCGAGGTCGCACCGCACCTTCACAGGTCGCCCCAGCAAGTAGCGTCGCCCCTGTGTGAACGGGGTCTCAATCTGTCCTGTTTACCATAATCATTGAAAATGAAAATAAACAAAAATCCCAAATTTTGGGTTATCCCCAGAAAGAGTGGAAATCTTCCAATGCGTACACTAGTTCTGGTGATCTGGGGGTCCCCAAGCAATTCCCTTAATTTGCAGGGATTTCCGCTCACTTCCTCTCTAGCTATGGGACAGAAAATGATGGGAAATCTCCACAATGGAACACAGATGGTGAGAAAAAATCTGACAGGGGTTATAACCCTTCCTTACTCTATTTCAAATTTTTAAAAAAGTGTTGCCTATGGTTCTACTTTAAGTTTGTAAGAACAGTCATTTCTAATCTGCGTAAAATAAATGGCAGTGTGCTATTCTCAGAACAAAACCGTGTTACTATTCATGTTTATGACATAACCATCAAACTTCTATTTCAGTCAATAAATTATGTTTGCTCCAAAAATTCAACATTGACTTGTCACATTGTCACATTGAGAAATGATCTCCACAACTGAAATGCAACAGATTGTTTTGTCGCGTTATTGACCGGTGTAACACCAGGCACAGAGATTTTCTGCAGATTAAATAAATGGAAAATAAAGCTAAAGAGAAAAAAAGTGTAGCGCCCTGCTAGGTAGGTGCTAGGAAAACACCTTTAGTGACTCTTTTCTGCTTATCAGGAGAGCCTGATCTGTTAGCTTAGCCTGTCACATGTTTCCAGGTGTGATTTATTGGGTCTAAGGGAGTCTCCCCACTGTATCCAATAAGGAAGCTTGTTGGACAGTGGAGGACATCTAACCAGTAGCACACCAGGGTTTATGGCTTTCTCAGTGGGTGGGCATTGCTGCAATGCATCCTGGGATTGGCTATAAATCCAGAGGGAGCATGTGACAAGGCGTCTTTGGCGGGAAGCAGAGTCCCAGGAGGAGGCAGACGGCTGTCCCTCCTCCTGCAGTTGTGAGGAAGGTGGTTCAGGCAGTCGGCCTAGTGAACCGGGTGTGGAGCTGAGCTGCAGAGGATCCAGAGTGCTGACAAGCGGAGCTGCTGGCAGGGTCATCTTGGAAAAACAGTATCGTGAGTATCAGGAAATCTGCCTAAGGATCTGCCTAGGGCAGGGGACCACAACAGAGAAGTCAGGGGATAAGGGAGCTAGCTCACACAAGGAGTGTATCAGTAAAGGGGGTGCAGTGTAGTTGACCCTGAAGATTAGGAGGGTGCAAGGAAGGGCCCTGAAGTTGTTCTGCAGTACAGTCCAGTTTACCTCACGATACAGTTTACCTCAGAAAGTTCATTCAGTCCTGAGTCACAGCTTGTGACAAACTGAAGCAGCAGCCTAGCCGTGATTAGCGTTACTCAGTGTTACTCAGCGTTAATCAGCATTTTCAAGCTGTCCCAGCCAATTGTGCATAGTGTATAAAGTTGTTGTATCCCACTCATTCCCTTCTCCTATCCAAGTTCTAAATAAAAACACAAAAACCAAAGCTATTGGACTGTTTCCTGACTGAGCTAAAACACTTGGAAAATGTGGAACTGTCATGTCGTTGCTAATGGTAACCCAGGGGAACCCGTAACCGGCAGCTCCCAAGGGAGTAGTGCTATAAAAGCATTTCACGATGATTTGTAAATGTCTGAAATGCTGTATGCGGAACATAAGTACAGGAATCTAAAACATTCTCCCCTTTTGAGTTTAAACTATTTATGTAGAGTGAAGTTGGGGTGCTCCTTAGGGCCGCCTGTCAGTTTTTCAGGTGGACCTGATTGGATGCTCCATGCACCCCTATGGGGCAGCGGATGTCAGCGGTGATCGATTCCTGTCCGTGAAATCCAGACGGATGAAAACCCTATTTTCCATCCATCTGGAGGATTGGATAGGATCAGATGAAAATGGACAGGCGGTCCATTTTCATTCGATCGCCCATAGAGGAGAGTGGGGATCTGACAGATCTGTCTCTGCACAGTGAGCGGAGACAAAGCTGTACTCCACCTGCTCAGCGGGGATCGGCAGATCAATCCCCGCTGAGTAAAATGGAGTCCACCGGGCGGAAAGCCCGTGTGATAGGGACCCTTATGCTTGCTTAGGATTAAAACAAATACAATAACATTCCACTACTAAAAGTCAATAAAAAATTCTGTATTGACATTTGCTCTGAAAATGTATCTTCCCACCTAAAAAGAAGCTAGCCTACAAAGTTTTGTTTGTTTTTTATTTTGAACCTCAGGCATTATCAGATCCTGAGGCATTTTACTAGATTTACTGAATGCAAATTAAAGTAATGTACTGCTGCCGAAAACAAACTATTCCACTTACAAAAAAGTCATCAGTGTATAAAAACTCTGCTCCAGTGATAGAGAAGGTGAAGCCAGGCTGTCAATCATAGCCTGCATGTCAAAGACAACTCAAAGAATACTGCATGTCTAAGAAAGCTCTGGTCTTCTAATGGCAGTTATGTGTCACTGCTCTCTACATAGGGATCAGCAGCCAGAGGGAGTGGTTAGAGATGATGGCTTAGCTGTTGGCTTTTGACAATCAGATTTGCATATCAGTAATAGCATTGTCTAGTCTGCACATCTGGGGGAAAGAGCGCATTTAAAGCAGCTGATGGAGTGAATCATAAGAGACCACTATGTTTATATGATTGGAAAATGGAAAAGTTCCCTTTAAAGCAAAGTGCATTTTTTGATTATGTGTGTTGGTGTTTGTGTCTATTTATACATACAGTAAATGTATACATACAGTATATGCTATATATATATACACACACACATATACGATAATATTTGAAGGAATAATGAAAAAGAGATTTTAATGGTGCCACAACGCAGTTTATCGCAAAAACATTTTTATATACGGTATGTAAATACTCTATATATGCATGTATATATACTATGTATGTTTATCAGCTGCTATGACTAGAGAAGTAATCTATTGTCTCTGATCCAGAATAGCTGATATCAAATGCTTTAGGATAATGATTTTTCTAGTCCTAGATCTTATTTGCATCCCACCTATCATAGAGAAGATGTATTGCCTTAACATCCTCCAGTTATCCTCTCCCGATTCACACTAAGGGGACCTGTCAGGCGACCTGGTCACCTCACAGGTCGCCGTAGGTCGCCTCCCATAGGGAAGCTGCGGACCCGTTCTAATAGGAGCGACACAAGTCGCTCCGACTTAGAAAAAGGGTCCGGAGCTTCTTTGGGGTGACCAGGAGGCGACCGCCATAGACTTCAATGTTATGAAGTCCGTGGCGGCCGCTCGGAGGTCGCGGTGCGAAGTAGCGTCGCCCCTATGTGAACGGGGCCTAAAATGAACCCTGTATACCTAAAGTTGGGCATACATTTGTTGCTATGTTTTACAATGTGAATGGATGAACCTCCCGCTGCGGTTATTGTATTTTGAAAACCAGCCATGCTGGCTCTCAAAATAACCAAACAGTGGCTTAATTTGATTGGATGTTGTCACTATTCGGTTGACGATGTTCTATCCGCTCCTTCAGTTTCTCAGTCATGGGATGTCAGGCTGACAGGGTCACCTACTGAGTGAAATTCGGCTAGTTCATTTGGAAGCGGTTGAAATTCTAACTGTGTATGGCCTGTATACAGTATTCCTGAGGCTAAAAAAATTCCAGATAAAAAGTAATAAGACATTCGAGGTTTGTAATTCTAAAAAAAGCCACCACTTAAAGAAGTTATATAAAACAAAACTTCACTCGCTTAATCACCATTGACTATTTTAAAATCCTTATGCTGATAGCATTAGAACATAGATAGTGAAGTTTATCAAATTTACTTGTTTTACATTTTTTTTTTTTTTTACATTTCTTCATTCACTTCCTGGTTTCCAGGCCTAGGCAAATGATGTCATACATCCCAGAAATCTTCAGGCGGGTAGGAGGGGTTTTCTCAGTTAAACACACCCTCCTGTCTGTATGCCTGAGCTCAGGGCAGATGGATTCCAGGAAGTAAATGCTACATGAATCATTAGCCCTTACTCAAGATGGACAAGACTAGAAATGCTAGGGGATGTTTTTCAAAGTGATTTTTCATCAAAATAAATCATGGAGACATGGATGGATGGGGGAGTTTGCTTTGAATATTAAAAATGAATTTAATAGCGTTTTTGGTTTATGGTACTCAGATGCAGTGTAGTTCCATTTTAACAATTATGTTCAGCACTTCCCAGATTGATTGGTAAAAGGAATGGAAATTTTAGAATTTACACCAAGACCTGAAGATTTTATACTTTGAAAAAAATCAGTTTGTGCTTAAAAATGATAGTGAGCTTCATAGTAACTAGTTGGAGGTTAAAATGTAATTACCTGCACTGCTGCTCTTCTTTGGGAGCCTCTTTCCACAGTACTGTTCCCTAGTAATGTACTATGTTCAGCTGCCTGTCCTTGATATAGACATATTTTATGTTAGGATCAACTACACTATTGTCCCATCTGACATTGCCAGGTGTCATTGAGGGAAGCTGCAGGGGGCCTAGTGCAGTATAGACAGGGTTAACTGTGGTAAACATAACCCCCCATCTGGCTTCACATTAAATAGAGGCAAAAAGCTAAGTAGAATGGTATAAAGCAAAAAAAAAAAGGAAGCAGCAATTTTTAATTTAAAGTGATTGTAAACCATCACCATGTAACAACCCATTCAGTTTAATATATATATATATATATATATATATATATATATATAAACAATATAAATATCCCTTTTTTCCATTTTTATAAGTGATCACATTCCCTCTGTTCTCAGCTGCATAAGAGCTGAGGGAGGAGAAGCAGCAGCACACTGAGCTTCAAGTGAATGGCTGTGCAGTGGGGGGCGTGTCAGGACAAGTCTGATCATTGGAGGAGAGCAGGCTGAGTTCCCAGCATAACTAGAGAACTAACCACGATATGTTCTCCTGCTTAGTGTGGTCAGTTTTTAATAGGAAAGCATAGGGACTGGCAGGAACACCAGGTATTTCACACAAAGGAAGCAATACAAAGAGAACGGAATACTTTCCCAAACAAGTACATGGTACAGCAGGCACATATCAGGAATATTAAGTTTTGGTGTAACAAACGCTTTAGGTTAAAGTTATGCTATGTACAAGGGAACACATAACAAATAAAGTAAATGCTATCCCAGTATGGCTGCAAAAGTGGAAATACAAAGTAGTTGTGACAGTAAGGACAGTGGGAAAACCCAACCTGTGCTCTCTTATTCCTGTAAGCTCAGCTAAGAACCTCCATTTAATGCAAATCGGGTAATAGAATAGACATTACTATTCATTGCATGGCTGATTTCATCTTTCAGCTAGCACATGGCAACTTTGATTGTTCAGAGGTTTACATTGGATCAGTAAAACTGAATTACAAATACAGTATGCTGTAACCACATTTTAACTAAGGAATAACCACTAATGACTCAATGACATGCAGATTCAACAGAGGTTAAATATCAGTTTTTCATAAATCTAAATGCTAAAAGTCAGGTGTAAAAGTATTTAAAAAAGATAATTGTTGTACAACACCGATCCTCACTCAAAACATCCACATTTGATGGCCTGTACTCATCCACATCTTGCTTTCTTCCTCTGTAGCTTCTGTTCTTGTTAGTTTCCATGGTTACTGAACAGTGGACGCGCTATGACAACATCCTTTCTTAGTCTCTAGTTTTAGTTACCATGGAGATTAGGAAGTCCTCTGAAGTTGGGAGGTAACCAGCCATGGATGGAGAGTGACACAAAGGAATGAAGCCACCCTGTACATATAGGCTTACATGAAGAAAGGAAAGGAACTGATTAGGAATTTTGTTAATTTCATCCTGATTTCCGAACAACTTCCTGTCGTCATTCAAACAACGTCTGAAAGAAGTGGGTTGGATTTCTTAAATCTAATGCCGCAGTTTCCATCCAAAGTCTTTTGGCATCTGATGATTTTTCTTTACATAGAAGAGCAGATGTTACGCTAGCTTTTGCTCAGTGTCAGTCATGTGCATGTAACAGTGGAACAAATTTGATCTTCTCCTATGTCCCATTAGGTTAGATTTAGATGTGCCTCTAAATCCGTCACTCCTCTGAAGAGCAATCAGCATTTGGAATGCTTTTCAGAAGTGATTGACAGTTGGTGAGGAGCTCCTCACTGCCTGTTTTAACTTAACGCACCAAACCTGCATGCATTGCACACAGTTGTGGGGGGGTGTATGGCATTTCCCCATTCACTTGAATGAATCACGTTCAGTGAGCTTCCTGTCTGCTGAGCACAAAGGTTGGATAGTATTTGCTGAGGGAACAAAGGATCACAACCATTGCAGCTTCAGGGGGCGGTGGTTGGGGGGGGGGGGGGTTTAAAAACACGGCTCCATCCTAAATGAGCAGGCCTATTATGAATACGCTTTTGCTAAAGCCCATCTTCTACAAAAAAGGATATCTTCACCAATGGCAACCATGGCTTACCCACCCGAGCTGCTCCTTGAAACCCTGATACCCTCCCTGTAGAATACTCACCTTGACCTCGTATATGATAGCCACTCATTTTCATCACTCTGATCGTACCAGGTACTCATGTCTATACATTGCCTACCTGAGTTTAATAACGCTCTGTCAAGTATTCTCCTAACGAGTTTGTTTTTCTTTATGGTCATGCCGGTACTGACTCATGACGAGCATAGTCTTATCTCCCCACCTCCCTTACCTTTTCTCCTGTAATTCCCCTCTTCCTGTGCTACCTTTCCTCTTCTTCTTCCTCCATCATCTTGCTTTTTTCTCCTGAATTGGCCTCTCGGGCCATTCTTTGCCTCTTCTCTTTACATAGACAGTCCAATTTGTTTTTATGGATCGTTTAAAGATTATACACTTTGTTGGACTTCTGAAAATATATATATTTTTTTATCTTAAATAACTGAAAATATCTTTAAATAAAGATCTATAAAATTAAAAACACGGCTCCACTGAGCATTTTTAACACCACCCCCAATCACGCGTCTAAACATAAAGTGGTTCTAAAGCCTCAAGATTTTTAACCCAATGCACTCTATACATTAAGGTGAAAAACCTTCTGTGCTGCAGCTGCCCCCCAGACTCCCCCTTTTTCTTACCTGAGCCCGATCCAATCCAGCAATCTGCACGAGCGCAGGGGCACCAGCCATTGCCTTTCTCCTCATTGGACAGATTGATAGCAGCAGGAGCCATTGGCTCCTGCTGCTGTCAATCAAATCCTGTTACACAGGAGCAGGGGAAGGAGCCGAGTCCCACTGTCTGTGTCAATGCACGCAGCAGCAATACTCAGGAGCAAACCTGCACAAGTGCCCCCAGGGAAAAGGCCTTCCGTGGGGGCACCCTAGAAGAGGAAAGGCCTGGAGCGCTGGCAGGAGGACCCCAGAAGAAGAGGATCGGGGCTGCTCTGTGCAAAATGATTGCACAGAGCAGGTATGAATAGGCAGGTTTGTTATTTTTATTAAAAAAAAAAAATCAAAGGTTTACAACCACTTTAACTTTAGTGGTATAGACATATTTTATCATTATATTTGTTATTCACTTTTAGTTAAAGTGCTTCAATATTTTTTCCAGCAGGTAAACATACTGTCATTCAACATATTTTGTTAAAAAAAAGTGCAAGGAACAATTACAGTAGCCACATCAACTTGAATTGGTTGGGCATTAGTAATAGGCTGCTATGAGCTACCACACATGCATATTTATTAAATATCACTGGTAATACATGACTTGGAACAGAATGAATGATAAGAGGTTAGGCCAAGGCAATGGAAGGAGAGGATCCAATGTCAGATTTATGGGAAGTGCTAAGCCATGCTTGGGTCAGGGTAAGATAAGGGTAAGGTAAGGTAAGGCAATATTGTAAATGGGTACAGGTAAGGAGGGAGCCCCACTTGTGTCTCTGTGCAGGATCAGGCTGTCAAACTAACAGCCTAGCACTGCTGATTACACTGTACAGAACCACTCTGCCAGTACAGTCTGACAGCTCCTTCTTGCACAGTAAAGGAAAGGCCTGGAGCGTCTGAACTCTTACAATGTGAACAAAGATAAGCGTATCTCTCCAATCATCCATTAACTCAGTTTATCCTTTAACACTTTGATAACATTATAATCATTTTTCACTTATTAGAACTCAAATGTTTTCAATGTTTATATAGTTGACTATCCTGTGAAAGGTGTGTTGAGCTTGGAGGCTTAAAGAATGCATTAGGGTAAAAAATGTTTAGCCTTTAGAACCACTTTAAGCCCTATTCACTATTATGGTTTCTTTGCATATTCAACATACCACTGCAGCTATACTCAAAGAACTCGTGTAGTCCTTAGAAAGCCTAATGCCCAAACGAATATTTGTTTGGGCATGTCCACCTATCACACTGCTGATTTACTAAAATTGGAGAGTGCAAAATCTGGTGCAGCTCTGCATAGAAACCAATCAACTTTTGGTTTTATTTTTGGCAAAGCCTAGTTGAACAAGCTGCAGTAGGAAGCTGATTGGCTACAATGCACAGCTGCACCAGATTTAACACTCTCCAGTTTTAGTAAATCAACTCTTTAGGCGTTTAAATCATATATATATGCTTTTTGTCAGGATGTGTAGCTCTGCAAGACTAATCAATAGTATGTGTATGTAAGAAGACTCTATGCTGTTTGTCCAATACAAATTTATTGAAACAGTAAGGTGCATTGAGAGAGCAGCCATCATTTTTTTTTTTTATCTTTATTTTTTTGTTGCTCTGTGGAAAGGACGGGACAATATTATTGTAAAATTAACTTTCCTACTAACTGGATTTATCTAAAAAAAGTTCCTCTGTGATAACTTGTAGGCAGTATGTTTGCAATACTTGTGGTCAGCAGTAAGTTCCCAAAGCAGCAGCAAAGATATCATAAGGTGGCTTCATGGGACCAGGACCGGTGCTACCTGTAAGGCGACCCAGGCTGCCGCCTAGGGCGCAACTCAACAGGGGGCGCCAGCTTCCTGCCTGCTGCACCTGGTCCCGGAATCAGTATGGACCGGTGGGTGCGGGCAGCACCCCTCATGCTGTGCCATGCCGGCGCCCGCCTGGGCGCTTTTGAGCTGAGTGAGTCAGGCGGCTGAGCGGGCTCCAGCATCGGAAATCTTCAGCGTTTCTAAGCGGCTACTAGAGAATGAAGCGCTGAGGGCGCCATGTTGTAGCCTCTCCTATGGCCCTCAATAGAACTATTCCAGCACTGAAGCCGCCCACATAGGTGTGAGGACACATGAAAGGATAGAACCCTTCCAGTGTGTTCTCCTAGTGTTTGAAGCCGTGCAGCGTGGCGGAGAAAGGTGATAGGTTTTCTTTTCCTCTAACCTAACGGGAGTAGCCAATAGCAGTTCAGACTCCACCCGGCTCCAGGAGGCGGCGGCGGGGAGGAAGAGAAGCAAGAGCGGGACCTCCCAGGACCGATGTACAGGCTGCAGGGGGCCGAAAAATGAGGATGGGCTGGAAGTGCAGGCAGCCAGGGACAGCTGCATCTGCCTGCAAACGGATCCCCTGCAAGAAGCAGTTCCACAACCTATCCTCCCCCAGCTATGAGAATGGGACCTGCCCACTGCTGGTATGGAAGGTACTGTACTGTCACCTTTCCACAGACAGGGGCTGCAGTGGACTCTCTCACTTCCCTCCTCTCCATCCACCCCCCCTCCTCCTCTCCATCCAACCCCCCTCCCCTCCATCCACCCCCCCTCCTCTCCATCCACCCCACCTCCTCTCCATCCACCCCCCCTCCTCTACTCCATCCAACCCCCCTCCTCCTCTCCATACACCTCCCCTCCCCTCCTCCCTGCACTCAATACTTAGCGCAAACCCCTCAACCCTGCACTCAGTACCTAGCGCACCCCTCAACCCTGCAATCAGTATGAAGAGAACCCTGCACGCAGTACGTAGCGCACCCTGCACTCTTTATGTAGCGCACCCGCAACCCTGCACTCCCCTGCATTCTGTGCCTTACACACTCCTGACCCCTGCCACCTACACCGTATACATGGGAAGGGGAAAGGGGGTGCAGTCAGTGGCAGAGCCGAGGGGGGGGAGGGGGGTGGCAAAATTAGATTTCGCCTAGGGGGTCAAAAATCCTTGCACCGGCCCTGAATAGGACACTCATTTAAAGTGAGCATTAAGATACTACCATCTGCTTTTATTATTTCTCCAAATACAAATATAGGGGAGTTGAAAGTTCTAAACTGTTTTTATCTGAAATAAGAGATCAACTTTAAGTACAATGTAAATCCATAATCCATAACATAGTTTTACCTTTTCTACCCTAGGCATGCTTTGGTATTGGTGGCTTTAGTTGAATGTTTGTAAATGGCATTTGGCTGAATAACTCATAGAGATTGTCTAGACAAAACATACTTCTCAACAATATCATGGTTGCCAGCCTGGCTCTGGTCTTTGTCATTATCCATAGTTCATATGATATATCCTCACACCATCTTGTTTTAGTTTTACCTTGGGAAAACGTGGGCAGTTATACATTGCTGTAATTGTGATGTACATTGGATGTGTTATTTTACTGGATTAGTCAAACAGAATTTCAAAACAAATTGGCCTCATTTGTTTAAAGTGTGGGCAGATATAGAAGACTGCCATTTTATCCAGTTATGTGTTTATTTGTAGGCCTTGGTACTAGTCTCCTCTAGCTTCTTGTATATCAGAAATCGAAGAGGCATAACTGTAACCCACTCATGTCTTGACAGCATTATATAGGACAGTAAATCTATCAAAGAGAGCTTGCTGATGGGAAGAGAGAGCAGTAAGATGACCTGCTAAGTGTGCTGCTGCTGGTTCTTCATTGTCCAATCATCGCCTTAAAAAAGAAGTCTCACAGAACACATCTTTTTCTATCCTGCCCCTCAGAGGAAAAGTGTATGTAACACTCCATCCTCTTAAAGAGGAACTACAGTCTGCTCACATAATTTAAAATAAATTTTTTTTTGCCATTTTAAAGCTTTCTTCCAACCACTTTGCATATTATTTTATATGTACTGTGATTCTGTACTTGCCAAATCTGCTGCAGAAATCTCCCCTAACTAAGTCTGGCTGTAGCCATTTTAACTGTGGGCAGTTGAAGCTGCCGCTTGTTCACTTCCTGGATTTACACAGACACACAGAGACACACAGACACACACACACACAGTTACACTTATATACAGACAGACAGACAGACACACTCACACCACTGCTTGTCTGCACATTTCTTTTGATGAATATTAATGGATCTCTGCAGTCTCCTGATAACTCCGCTGTCATTCAGCCCTTTCCGGCTCTGCAGTTCTCCTTGGCTTATTTATGACTCATCTCTCCTCACTTGCTGCTAAACTCTAACGAGAGTGATAGAGAGAGCTGTGCATGATGTTGTTAGCCTAGGCTAATAACCAGGCAAGAAAGAGGAAGTGGGTTGTATAAGGTATTTACTGGCAGTAAAAAAAATGTGTTTTACAATCCAAAGTTAAAACAACAAGGGCAGAGGATTTAATAGATGGAAAGATGAAAAAATGACTGAAGAGCCGCTTTATGAATTTGTGTGGTAAATTAGCTCTGTGGTTGATGAATATTTCATGAATTCTGATTGGTAGCACTTGTCTCGGACAGCAGATGCTTGCGTAAGACCAGCACCATCACAACTCAAGTGGAGAGAGAAAGGAGCATGCCAGCAAAACCCACTGTTTACTATTGTCTGTTGTAAGCTTAGGTTTATTCAAAGCCGATTGGGTGATAGCAACTGAGCTCCACAATAGGAGCACCTACAAATCAGGCTTTTGGCAGGGGAGGAACCAACAGGCAGGAATGGTAAAGAAAAAGATCTGCACAATCATTCAGTGTTTCTTTTGACAAGAAGAAACAAGTATTTTTACATGAATTAATAGACCAGCTTTTAAGTTTTCATTGCTCATTAGGTTTCCACATTAACCAATCTGTATTGCTTTTACTACAGGGGAGTAAAGCAGATTGTCAGGACCAGACATTACCTTAAAGGGGTGTCTGAATTAGAGTTTATGAACAGAATTACAAATGTTTTCACAGGGAAAAAAGTCTTATGCATATGTAAACCTCCACACGAAAAAAGGCCCCCAGAAGCTTTTAGCCATAATGAGCTTGAAGAATTATGTGTTCAGATTCTTTGGCTGCTTGATTGGCCTGGCTGGATGATGTAACTCCTGCACATGCACATGCACATGAGAACTAATTTGTCTCCACACAGAGGTGTGACATGAATGTATACTAATCTGCACCTGTGGCAGCTCAGTGTTCACAAATACTGACGGCAGGCCAAAGCAATTATAACCAACAGGGTATCTTCTATCATAAAAATCCTACCTGTCAGCCATTTTTTAAATGAGTAACTTTACTTCAACTTTAACTGTGTATTTAGTTTGCCTGCACATATAATTGGGGTGCCAGAATAACGGGTCAGAGTTAAAGTTACCTGTGCCCAGACTATGCAGATTAAAGTATTACTTTCTGAACAAACATTACAAGCTCCCATTCACCTCTGTGACTGTAGACATTGTGGACAAGTTTGTCTTAAAAATTTACAACAGAAGCATTTTTATTGTAGCTCCTCTCCATCTTACTCTTTGAGAGCAGAATCTGCCAAGCTTCTAAAGTAAACAAACAGCAGGTGGTTCTAAACAGTTAGGCTGGGTTCACACTATTGTGAATTGGATGCGGGTTTCCCAGCATCTAATTTGCATGTCAGGAGATTGTAACCGTCTCTCTATGGAACTGGTTCACATATGGCACTTTTCCACTGCAAGTACCGGCTCGTACCGGGTCGGCTCTACCCGGCCCTGCTTGGCCCGGTTTGCTTTTCCACTGCTGGTACCGCACGGTATAGTGTTGGAACGGTTCGGTACAGTATGGTATAGGTTTGCTTTTCTATTAAAGTAGTACTAAGTTAAGTGGGTGGGATAACAACGGGGTGGGATTCTCTGACCAATCAGTGGCTAGTAGTGACTGCATGCAAAGGATTGTGGGATATGGTACCAGTTTGGTACCTGTTGGAACCACAATCGAGTAGGTACTGTTTTTTCAGAGCCGTACCGTACCGTACCGTTCGGTTCCATGCAGTGGAAAAGCAAACCTATACCGTACCGCACCGTACCGTACCGAACCGTTCTGACCCTATACCATGCGGTACCAGCAGTGGAAAAGCACAAAAGCGCGCCGAACCGGTACGGTTCCATGCAGTGGAAAAGCGCCAATACTGTATCTCTGGAGCGAATTGCACAGGAGTTCTGTGCGTCTTTTGGTCCATTTCAGGTCTAAATTCAGCCAAAAATTTGGACTAGAATGGAACATGAAATGGTTAACAGGGACACACCGAACCCCTGCTGTGAGCCGCTCTGTGCGGCAGTGTGAACCCAGCCTTAGAAGCCAACTGAAACACAACTTTAGAGTCTGTGTTGTTACCGTTGTGGATAAATTATTTTAGAATACCAGCAGCTAGAGTGGTCAGTGATGGATTGTTTAAAACAGAACTAAAGCAATTGATTAAACTGTTTCCAGAAACAGTTACCTTTAAAGTGGAAGTACAACCATTGATTTAACAGTTTGAATAAGCAGTTACCTTCCTGGCACATGCTGGAATTGTAACTGTCACATTGGTTGTGCTCTCAATCAAACTGTCAAACCATCCAATGGTTGGTGTTATAACTGATCACATGTGCAACATCATGGCAGTTACAAATTTAACAGAGACCAAGATGGCAGCTGCCTTGGCTGAAAATGATAGGAAGGTTTACTTCCACTTTAAGGCATGCAGTGAACTATAACTGTTGCAGCTGCTTGTAATCCCAATCGACGTGTCAAACCATCAAATGACTGCCCTTATAACTGATCACATGTGCAGCATCATGGCAACTGCTGATCAAATTAAGGGTAAGGTGGCAGCTTCCTTGGCTGCAACAGATCGGAGGGTTTAGTTCTGCTTTAAAGTTCTTTTATTGCTTGCTATAAATATATAAAAGCTTTGCTATCCACATTTTGGGCACAGGTGCACTTTAACCACTTTACGACCGCCCGCCGCAGTTTTACTGTGGCAGGTCGGCTCTGTCCCGCAAAACGACTTACCTGTACGCATTCGCTTATTCGCCACAGGGGAAGCCGATCAGCGGGTCCGTCAGCTGCGATTGCCACCGGGCACCCGCAATTGCTCCCTGGGGAGACAGAATGGTGGTCTGCACAACAAACACAGCAGACTGCTGTTCTTGCAGTGATGGGCACAGGGATCCTGTGTTCCTCTTATTTAGGAACACAGGTCTCTGTGTTTATGTAGAAATCACCCCCTAGGGACACATTTAACCCATTGATTGCCCCTGGTGTTAACCCCTTCCCTGCCAGTGTCATTAGTACAGTAACCGTGCAAATGTTTAGCACTGAATACTGTAGTAATGTATTGTCACCGGTCCCCCCAAAAGTGTAAAAAATGTCAGTTAGGTGTCCGATCTGTCCACCGCAATGTTGCAGTCCCGCTAAAAATCGCTGATCACTGCCATTACTAGTAAAAAAAAAAATGAAAATTGCATAAATCTTTCCCCTAGGTTGTAGATGAGAACTTTTGCGCAAAGCAGTCAATATACACTTATTATGATTTTCTTTTACCAAAAATATGTGGCAGAATACAAATTGTCCTAAAATGATGAAACATTTTGATTTTTACATTTTTTTTATTGGGAATGTTATATAGCAGAATGTAAAAAATATTGTTGTTTTTTTTTTCAGAATTGTCGCTCTTTTTTTATTTATAGCGCAAAAAATAAAAATCGCACAGGTGATCTAATACCGCCAAAAGAAAGCTCTATTTGTAGGAAAAAAAGAACATCAATTTTATTTGTGTCACAGGACTGCGCAATTGTCTGTTAAAGTAACGCACTGCCGTATCGCAAAACATGGCCTGGTCATTAGGGGGTAAATCCTTCTGGTCCAGATGTAGTTAAACTAGTAATGAGCAGTTCATGTGCAGTGAAGTGACAGGGTTATGTTAATAAGCTGTGCAGAGGTGTGCAGCTATACAGTATGTGAATGAATAATGACAGATGGCAGCGACACATCCTTTCACCTCTTTCTGCCTGAGTTCTGTGAAAAGCTGAGCTATAAAATAAAACTTCTGATTTTTTTCTGCATAATCACCAATTACCACGTGTAAATGTAGTGGTTTCCCCAATAGTTTCTATGAAAATGTATGAGTGTAATCAGTCTGATTAGGGTGTTTTGAATCTGTTGTGTCTTTAACATCTCATATATATTTTCTTTTATCTTTATTCAGGTGATCAGTTCAAGAAAGAGATCAGTGTGGAGGGTCAAAGCTACCTGTTGCTGATCAGAGAAGAAGCGGGGGCACCAGATGCAAAGGTAACTATGATTGTTACAGGGGGGGACTGGGAAAGCATGCCAAGCACTGATTGGTGAAAGGGGTGACAGTTGGGTGTTGTCTTCAATGGTGTGATTTATTGTGACACCGCTTTTCAGATTTGCATATGCCAAAAAAATGGATTGTAAATGATAACGTGCTTTATGAACTAAACTTTGACTGCTGGTCTCTGAAAATGCCATGAACGCAGCTGATTAAAATACAGCCATAACAAAAAATCCTAATGATTCAGCTTACTGAAAGTGTATGCAATTTAATTATCTATATGTTTGCATCACTCCTCATTGTATGTCGTTCTCTTAGGGCTCTTTCACACGGCCGCTACGATTTTTTTTTACCGCTGCGGAACTTTTTTTTTTTTTTTCACGGACACGGATGACACTTGTGTCATCCGCTCCGTATGTCCGCATATCATCCCATCCGTTTGCGGATGATATACGGACATAATGTAAGTCTATGGGGATTGCGGATGTCAGTGGATGACACCGCTGACATCTGATTTTGCTTCCTTTCCGTTTTTTAAACGGAAGAAAAATAGGGTTCTGTTCCGTTCCAAAAAACGGAACAAAACTGAAAGGACGAAAATCGAAAGTCAGTGGATGGTCATCCACTGACATCCGCAATCCCATTGACATGCATTATGTCTGTATTTCATCCGCAAAAAAATGGGATGAAATACGGACATACGGAGCGCCCGTGTGAAAGAGCCCTTAAGCAGAAATGGAGGCAAAAACAACACGATAAAAATGAATACCTCATCTCACTGCCAGAGGCGTTTTTGCGTTTTTTTGTACACATGCTTAAAAAAACATTTTACCCCTGAAGATTACATAAAACCTCAAAGCATTTTATATTGACACCATAGAGACACACTAGAGAATAAAATAGTGATAATTCCAATTTTTTATGTCACACGATATTAGTGCAAAAGTCTAGAAAATGCAAAATTTCTGTAAAAAATACACTAAAGTTAATTTTAGGGCACACGAACATAATTAATTACCCACTTTTTGGGTAGAATATAAAAGATGAGGTTGCACCGAGTAAATAGATACCGAACATATCAAACCCTAAATTTGGGTGCACCCGTGACATGGCAACAATCTTTAGTACCCTATATTTTCAAAAGGCGACACATTAAAAACCCCCTATAGGTCAACAGTTTAGAGTTACTGAGGAGGTCTGGTGCTACAAATATTGCTCTCACGGTGGCATGGGTGGCGATATGTTACATGTGCATTGCAATCCACATCTTCATGAGTTTACGTCTGTACGTGCATATATGTGGGAGTGGGGGGCCTCAAAAATTGTTTATGGGGGATTTATGTTCTTGGGTCTAACTTTAATTTTTTACTATTAAACAATAAATAAATAAATATATACAGTATCTCACAAAAATGAGTACACCCCTCACATTTTGGTAAATATTTTATTATAGCTTTTCATGTGACAACACTGAATAATAAATGGCACTTTGCTACAATGTAAAGCAGTGAGTGTGCAGCTTGTATAACAGTGTACATTTGCTGTCCCTTCAAAATAACTCAACACACAGCCATTAATGTCTAAACTGCTGGCAACAAAAGTGAGTACACCCCTAAGTGACAATGTCCAAATTGGGCCCAATTAGCCCTTTTCCCTCCCCGGTGTCATGTAACTTGTTAGTGTTATAAGGTCTCAGGTGTGAATGGGGAGTAGGTGTGGTAAATTTGGTGTTGTTGCTCTCACTCTCTCATACTGGTCACTGGAAACTCAACATGGCAAATAACTCTCTGAGGATCTGAAAAAAATAATTGTTGCTCTACTTAAAAATGGCATAGGCTATAAGAAGATTGCCAAGACCCTGAAACTGAGCTGCAGCATGTTGGCCAAGACCATACAGCGGTTTAACAGGACAGGTTCCACTCAGAACAAGCCTCGCCATGGCCCAACACAGACGTTGAGTGCATGTGCTTAGCGTCATATCCAGAGGTTGTCTTTGGGAAATAGATGTATGATTGCTGCCAGCATTGCTGCAGAGGTTGAAGGGTCAGGCTGTCGGTGTTCAGACCATACGCCGCACACTGAATCAAATTGGTCTGCATGACTGTAGTCCCAGAAGGAAGCCTCTTCTAAAGGTGATGCACAAGAAAGCCCACAAACAATTTGCTGAAGACAAGCAGACAAAGGACATGGATTACTGGAGCCATGTCCTGTGGTCTAATGAGACCAAGATAAACTTATTTGGTTCAGATGGTGTTAAGCGTGTGTGGCAACAACCAGGTGAGGAGTACAAAGACAAGTGTGTCTTGTCTTCAGTCAATAATTGGAAGAAAGCTGCGCACAAAAGAGTACACTAAAAAAGGCTGCTCGTACAATAGTATATCAAACCATGAATAAATGTAAAGGGAGGTACAGCGCCACTAGATAAAAGAACTAACTAAAAACTTGCAAAAGGTAAATGAAGTCCATAAAGTCCACATAGAAGGTTCAGATGCAGAAAATGTAGCCGTAAATCCAACATCAATCTTGCAAAGTAAGCTTCTGGCAATAATCACACAAGGCAATAAAGGGTGTACTCTTACCGGAAAGTAGGACCCCCTGTTAAGGAAGGTCAAACAAGCGTGCGATATCGATCACCAGGAACAAACGATGCACCCACTTCTCCTCCAATCGTCCACTGAATATCCGGGCAGGACCATGGATTCAGTAAACCTCATAAACCCCAGGAGTAAATCAGGGATAACCTCCAAGAATACAAATGGGGGCGCACATAGTGAAGTATGTACAAAATTTTATTCATAAATAAAAGTAAAGCACTCACATGTAACTGCTTGATACAGGCATGTCATAAATCAATTGGATGGCCGCGGCTCGAACAGTGTGTCTGCTTGGGGGCTAGAGTGCCTTGTCTTCAGTCAAGCATGGTGGTGGGAGTGTCATGGTCTGGGGCTGCATGAGTACTGCAGGCATTAGGGAACTACAGTTCATTGAGGGAACCACGAATGCCAACATGTTCTGTGACATGCTGAAGCAGAGAATGATCCCCTTCCTTCGGAGACTGGGCCTGCAGTGCAGTATTCCAACATGATAACGACCCAAAACACACCTCCAAGACGACCACTGCCTTGATAAAGAAGATGAGGGTAAATGTGATGAACTGACCAAGCATGTCTCCAGACCTAAACCCTATTGAGCATCTGTGGGGCATCCTCATATGGAAGATGGAGGAGCGCAAGGTCTCTAACATCCACCAGCTACGTGTTGTCGTCATGGAAGAGTGGAAGAAGACTCCAGTGGCAACCTGTGAAGCTCTGGTGAACTCCATGCCCAAGAAGGTTAAGGCAGTGCTGGAAAATAATGATGGCCACACAAAATATTGACACTTTGGGCCCAATTTGGACATTGTCACTTTTGTTGCCAGCGGTTTAGACATTAATGGCTGTGTGTTGAGTTATTTTGAGGGTACAGAAATTTTACACTGGTTTGCAAGCTGCACACTCACTACTTTACATTGTAGCAAAGTATAATTTCTTCAGTGTTGTCACATGAAAAGATATCATAAAATAATTACAAAAATGTGAGGGGTGTACTCACCTTTGTGAGATACTGTGTATATACAGGGCTTTTTTTCTGGGGGAACGCAGTTCCGGCGCCTCCAACACTGAATGTATTTAAGTGCAAGGGGTGCTGGGGTGTGCTGAATGGTCTATTGATGATGGCCGCTGGGGGATCTATTGTTGCTAGTGAGGATCTATTGTTGCTGGAGAAGGATCTTATACTTCTGGGAAGTCAGTTGTTGCTAGGAGGGATCTACTGTTGAGAGAGAGGTCCCTTATTGCTGGCTGCTGGAGAATCGAATGTTGCTGCTGGAGGTCTATTGTTGCTGGGGTGGTATTTTGTTGTAGGGGGGCATTGTTGTGTGGGTGATCTCTTGTTTATGGGGGGGGGTCTATTGTTGCTGGCTGCAGGGGATTTATTTTACTTCTTTTTTTGTTTTATTTAACAATTTCCATACAAATTTCTTAGCACAGAATGATACTAGGTTCTCTGTTCTCTAAAAGGGGCGGTACTGGGAGGTGGGTAGGAAGTGGGTCCAAGGTATGTGCTTGGGGTGGGAAGGGGGTGGAGACAAGGGGGGGGGGTTCCTGCACCTACTCTCTGAGAAAAAAAGCCCTGTGTATATATATATATATATATATATATATATATATATATATATAATAAAATGCTAAAATAAATGCAAACAGCAAATATCGCACAAGCAGAGCTAAGATTATCCCCTTGGAATATAACTCACCAGGGGATGATAATCACATTAGTGTGGTGAAGGCACAGATAGACTCTGTTTAAGCAGCAAATCCTTGATTTCCTGTTTGTCATCATCTGGCACTTTGGAACCCACTGGAAATAATTTTAAAGGAATGTGATTTTTATATATGAGCTATCCTTGATCCTTTGTCTGCTCTTTAATCTTAGTGTTGCTTGTGCGATATTTGCTGTTTGCATTTATTTTAGCATTTTATTCTATTTATTGTAATTTTAAAGTAGCAACTTTACTCATATTTACTCACTTACAATGTAATTGTTATTGGCCTAGGGCGGCGCTGAGGTGGTTCTACTTTCAGTATTACCTATATATATATATATATATATATATATATATATATATATATATATATATATATAATTTTTTTTTTTTTTTTTTTTACTTAACTTTTTTTTTTTCTAATTGGGGACAAATTATACAGGATTTATATAGCGCCAACAGTTTGCGCAGTGCTTTAGAGTGTGGGAATGTGATGATCTTTTGGTGACAGGTTCTCTTTAATGAGACATCCAAAGTCTAAAAGACCCTGGATATTATTCCAGTGCTCCACTGAATGTAATGCAGTACAGATCGCATTGCAGTACATTCTTTTTTGGCCATCCTAGCCAGGGACACTAAGAGGCTGACCCTGAATTTGCATCAAACACGTCACTTTCCTTGTCACCAACAAGGAGGGGAGGAGGGTGGACGTGCCTCCACTCTTCTCCTTCCCCTCTACCTGATGGCACCCACTATGTCGGTCCCACAAATGGGCAAGCAGAGCCTGGGATACATGGAAGGGGTGCACACGGGGGAGGGCGCCGTTACTGGAGGTGTATGGAAGCAATCAGGTGGCAGCACAGCCACCCAAATGCTTCCATCTGCCAGGCAGGAATCTGCTTGTCAGATTTTTACACAATCCCAGTGGCTGTAGCCACTGGGAATGTGTGTAAACCCCCCGCTGTTAGACCACTTCTGTTGAGCCCAGGCCATACTGGACCCTCCCCAGCCTGTGACTGGACAGTGAAAGGAGAAGCAGCACAATGATAAGATCATCTCCCTATCAATCTGCTTTCTTTTTCTATCGGCATGATCCTTGTCAGCACATGTACTGATCCTTGTGCTGTATAGAGACTAAAATAGGCTGATATCAAATTCAGATACGTATACTAATAATTGTAATTAAGGATCTGCATCTGCCCAACATCTGCCAAAACCGTTTTCTCACTATAGCAGGACACTTATACAAAACAGACAGAAATAACAGACAGACATTTAACCATGTGCATGATTATTGCAGTTAAGTACATTTTTTCCCTTGGGCCCTACGTGGCACTAAAAATC
The DNA here is from genome assembly GCF_965119305.1 of Pelophylax lessonae. NCBI lineage: Eukaryota > Metazoa > Chordata > Amphibia > Anura > Ranidae > Pelophylax > Pelophylax lessonae. Next base: position 579,467,325 of record NC_138769.1, on the reverse strand, counting down.
CCAGGATCCATTAAACAGTGGTGTATTTTAGTTTTGTGCTGCCCTAGGCAAGACTAAAACCCCCCATCTAAATTTGTCCCACCACAGCGGCGGTATACCGTTCTTGCCTCAGGGTCTGATGGGGAAGCGGCAGCCATTCACAGTGAACAGCGGCGGCTTCCTCGTCACACTCTGAGACATGATTCACCCAAGTGCCATTTATAGAATTACTGCCCATGATCTGATGTTCACGGTGATCCCTCACCTGTGTGGGATGCATGCGTGCGGGACCAATACGTACATTCGCCTTTGCATAGGAGGAGAACTTTTACACTGTTGCTTTATTTCTTTTTTTTTTTATCAGTTTTTTTGCTGTCACAAGGAATGTAAACATCCTTGTGACAGCCATAGGCAAGTACAGGTACTCTATACGGAGAGATGACCCCAAATCCCTCCTCTGCACTTAAAAGAATTCAAAATACCAAGATCTGTGTTTTTGAATGCTTTTTTTTAAATGGTGCCGATGGTTTCCAAGTAAACCGGAAGTGATGTCATGTCATTGCTTCTGGTTTACTGCTATAGGACTCCCGGTGGAACAGGAGAGCCACAGAGAGCCGCAGAATAAAGAGAAGGCACCACTCAGTGAAGCAGTAATAACAAATGTATTAAGCTCATATCAAGACTTGCATAAAAGCAAAAAGTGGAGCGTCATGACCCCACTCCACTTTTTGCTTTTATGTAAGTCTTGATATGAGCTTAATACATTTGTTATTACTGCTTCACTGAGTGGCGCTTTCTCTTTACTCTGCTTACATGTGGGATTTCGCTTCGGCCCTGTAAGAGCTGCCCTCGATGATAGCACTAACACTCATTCACCATCAGTCTGGTTAACATCTCACCTATCAAGACTAGCTGGAACAAAGGACCCATCCCCCAGCAAGAGCGCCCATTCTTTTTCCTTTTAAAGAGAGACGCACAAGGCTGCAGAAAGTGGCAGGAGGGGGAGGGGGGGGGAGAGGAGGATATCCTCTCCCGCTGCTTGTACTAGCAATCAAGCAGCTAGTAGGCCGACCGCTAACTCTAAAAAAAGATAGCGTTACAACCATTGAAAGGGTGGGAGGTGGTTAAAGAGCCGCCTCAGTCCTTCTGCCTGGGGTCGGCACCTCCACCCTGAAAATGCTGCCCAAGGCAAAAGCCTTGTTTGCCTCATCGTAGATACACCCCTGCCAGTATACATACTGTACAATAGTGAGGGAGAGTAATTTTACTAGGAACAAATGAGGAAACAAAATCAACCATTTTATTTAAATGTTCTCACCGCTTTCTGTGTCCAATCACAGCCTTGAAGTCAACAGCTACCAGCTTTCACCTAGAGCCAAGGAAGAGGCTCATCTAGCAGCAAGTCAGGTCACGCTAGTGATAATAATCAGCACCAACACAAGAGGATTTGTGTCAGGCCACATGGCAGGCATCTATGAGCAGAGCACTTCTACTTTAGTACATTATCAACAAATGTAATATTCAATCTTGTTTAAAGTAATGGGTCTTAAAGTGCCCCAAGTAAGAGATGTCCTGGGTTTTATATTGGTCATTGGCCACTAGTAAATTTTATTATTTATACATTCCAGCTGATACGATCTGAAAGCTTGATTCTGACTGGCAAACATAGGCAATTTTTAATCAAGACACTTTGAAAATTTGAGTCTCGCTACTGGAACTTCTTTAATCATAACTTGCATCTAAACTGTCCACCGGGAAGAAAAACATCCCTTCTGTCAAAAAAAGTAATTGCCTTACCTATTCTGTGGACCTGAAAGCTAATTGCTTGTTGCTGATTAATAAATCCTACCCATTTAGATGAATTAATCCATTGATCAATTTGATTTGTAAGCTTTAGGCCTCATGCACACAAGGTGTAAAAAAATGCCACTTTTACAGGCATTTGATGTTTTTTGTCAGCCTGTAAACACACCTCTATACTAGCCTATGTAGCCATGCATACATTGATATATACAGACATATTAGAAAAGGAGCATTTAGAGGCTGAAAAAAAATTCACCATCAAGGCGTTCAGGAGAGGAGCATAGGACAGAAAAAAACGCTGATTGTGTCTAATCAGCATGTAAACGCGTGTAAGCATACCTAAATCCTAGGCCTCTTCAGTGCTTGCGTGTTCGCTCATTCCAATGACCACATTAAATTAAAGGCTCAAGGTCTGTATATCTTCATGCATTCTATGCATGAAGGTAAAAAACCTTCTCTGTGCAGTAGCCCCCCCATAATACTTATCTGAGCCCCATCGTGGTCCAACAATGTGCATGAGAGCCTTGGCTTTCTGGGTACTCTCCACCCTCAGTGGCTAAACTATTAAATCCCACTGCTGTCAATTACAGCCAGTGAGCCATTGAGGAGAGAGAAGGGGGCAGGGCCACTGGAGCGAGCCTGCATAGGTGCCCCCCATAGCAAGCTCCTTGCGGCACTCAGCAGGAAGGCGGGGCCAAGAGAGACGGTGGGGCCCCGAGAAGCCCTGTTTTCTACAGGGCTTCTCTGTGGAAAACCTTTGCACACAGCAGGTAGGTAAAACATGTTTCTGTCTTTTTTTTTTTTTAAGTTGCCTTTTATATCACATTAATATTATGGCCAATTGAATTAATGAACACACAAACACTTAACATGCCTAAGCACACCTAAACGCGTGTGTAAAACTTGGCTTTCTGCTGTTTTTTCAAGCTGCTTGTTTCCCCCCAGGAGCAAAGGCATCCGGGGGAGTTAAAAAAAAGTTCTGTATGTATGAGGCCTTAGATGTGAGCACTCGGGCAAGTTAGTGTTGAATTTTCCAACTAATCACTTATATTTATGACAGTAATAAAATCAATTTCTTTTGATTTTGTATTACAAAGAAAAGAGGTTTACATGTACAGTATATTCCTACTCTCTTTCTGTTCCCTCAAAGGGTTGCTATACAACATATGGCATATGGCTGTGTTAACTGTGACATTTGGCTAAACCATTAACTTTTGGTAATTTGACTTCATATTATCCTAATGTAAATCTCATATTACCTACTTTGAGCTTTGACCCTAGGTTCACATATGTGTGTTTCTGCAGGACGCGTTCTACAGGGCACGGCAGTCCATTCATTTTTTTTTTTTTTTTCTTTGGTGTAGGATGCGGGCAATGATCCCGCTAAATCTCGCATGCCAAGCAAGTCCATTCATTTCAATAGGCTGCCATGCCTGCGTTTCCTTTAGAAAAGGTGCATGCACCTTTTTTCAAAACACGGCCCACAGGGTTCCTGCACCCACACACGCACTGTGATTTTACATCCATGGGGGTGCCTTGCAGAATGAATAGCAATTCCATACCATTACACAGAGCGGCATGTTTTCACTGTGGGTGGTTGTGGGTGCAGGAATCGCTGCAATTCCAACAGCCACACGCAGAGGTGTGAACCAAGACTAAGTGCTACCTATAATATCCTTCTAGCCTAGGTATATTTTTAAAAAATATGATTTTAGGTAAATTGCAACTTCATAGACTGGGTGATCACAAAAGTGGAATTCCAGCAATGCACATTTTTGTTTAAAAGTATTACATGTTTTATTACTCTTTGTTTTGGCTTGGGAAATTTCCATTTACTTTCTCTTGCAGGTTGCAATAAAAGCCCAATAGAGTTTCTAATCTTTCCCCACTCTATTTAAAACAAAAAAGGCTTTGATTAAAACTCCACCTTAAAATATACCTAAAAACAAAACTTTCTTTTTAGTTTTGGATAGAGTGGAGAGGGATTAGAACATCTGTCAGGTGTTTACTGCTGTCTTTGCCCCCGTTAGGGAGATTCACCCTCATTTTTAATGTTCACCATTATCCCAGAAAGTAAAAGTAAAAGTAAATCCAAATTGTGGGTTGTCACCAGAACAGGAATAGAGGGGGAATCTTTCAGTGGGGACATTATTTGTGGTGACCCTGGTGAGAACACTTTGGAGGGAGTTCTTCTCACTTCCTGTTTTGGCAATGGGGCAGGAAGGATGTGAATGGAAATCTCCTCAATGAAAGGTGACAAAAACAAAGCCAATAGGGGTTAAAACCCTTCCTTACTTTATTGAAAAATTGTTTTGCCTACTTTAAAGTGAACTAAATCCAACAATGTATCTTTTTTCCAAAAGAAAACTAGTGATCGACCGATTATCGGCAAAGCCAATATATCGAGGGCTTATATGCACTTTGCTCGATATATCGGAATCTGCCTTTTGATTTACAATATTGCCGATATTTCGGGAAAGTGCATGTACCGGGGTGATGCCTGCAGCTAGAGGCATCACCCCGGTACCGGTGTCCATAGCCGACGGTTGGCTGTCTTGTAATGACAACCGATCCGGCTGTCATTCCAAGGAGCAGGAGGGGACGTCCCCTCCCTCCTGCCGCCTTCCGCTGCTCGCCCGGGTCTCCTGTCCCACCATGAGACCCGGGCATCCTACCTTCACCACCGCCATCTGACTGGGTCTCCATCTGCACCGCCGCTGTCTGACCAGGACTCCATTTCTTTGAATTCGGGAACTGGCGACGCCGAATTAAAAAAAAACTTACAGCATTCAAAACAGCCAAACTTGGCATTTTGAATGCTTTTAAGTGCAGAGGAGGGGTTTGGGGTCTTTTAGACCCCCAAATCCCTCCACCACAGTACCTGTAGACATTAAAAAAAAATATATATATTTTTTTTAATGTCCGAAAATATCGGCCAATATCGGCCGATACCGATATCCGATGACCAAAATATCGGTATCGGCGGTAAAAAAACTATATTGGTCGATCAATAAAGAAAACCCAAGTTAAAATGTAAATTTTATTAAGTCTTTAAACAAACATAATAATAATGTTGTCTGCAGTGGTTTCAAATAAAAGGAAAGGATAGTGTATTTTTAGTGAGCACATATTTAATTTTAAATTTTGAGTATTTTGTTTATAATGTTCACATCATAAAAACTTGCATTAGCATACTTTTGTATAGAAATTTGTAGATTGACCACTTCAGGCAGCTCAGTGCTATTAGCTTATGTCTTTCCTAATTTTTGGGAAAAGATATAAGACAGATATAGAGTGATTTTCTTTAACTGAATTGGCCAACTCATAGGCTTGAGGAGTAAAGAGCAGCAATTGTGTAGCACTGCAAACCATGAAACCTGGATATGCAAATATGGCTGCCCCCATATACATGCATTCTGCAGATACCAGCTCCCAGCTCAGGCTGTCTCCACATTCAAAAAATGCAGTTTAAGGTTTCCTTGCTCTTTAACCACTTTAAGACCGGAAGATTTTACCCCCTTCCTGACCAGGCCCTATTTTGTGATTCAGCACTGCATTTTTTTAATGGACAATTGCGCGGTCGTGTGACGCTGTATCCAAACAAAATTTACGTCCTTTTCTTTCCACAAATAGAGCTTTCTTTTGGTGGTACTTGATCACCTGCGCGATTTTTAATTTTTGCGCTATAAACAAAAAAAGAGCGACAATTTTGAAAAAAAAAAAAAAACAATATTTTTCACATTCTACTATATAACATTCCTAAAAAAAAAAATTTAAAAATCCAAATTTTTTAACATTTTAGGCCAATTTGTTTTCTGCTACATATTTTTGGTAAAAAAAAATTGCAATCAGCATATTTTGATTGGTTTGCGCAAAAGTTATTGCGTCTACAAACTAGGGGAAAGATTTATGTAATTTTTCATTTATTTATTTATTTTTTACTAGTAATGTCGGTGATTAGAGATTTTTAGCGGGACTGGGACTGCGACATTGCGACAGACAGATCGGACACCTAACTGACATTTTTTACATTTTTGGGAGACCAGTGACATTACTACAGTAATCAGTGCTAAACATTTGCACTGGTACTGTACTAATGACACTGGCAGGGAAGGTGTTAACACCAGGGGCAATCAAAGGGTTAAATGTGTTACTAACTACGGTAAAGATTTATGTAATTTTTGTTGTTGTTTTTTTTTTTTTAATAGTAATGGCGGCGATCTGTGACTTTTTGTGGGACTACGACATTGCGGCAGACAGATCGGACCCCTAACTGACATTTTTGACACTTTTGGGGTGACCAGTGACATTACTACAGTAATCAGTGCTATAAATATGGTCTGTTACTGTAATAATGACACTGACAGGGAAGGGGTTAACCCTATGGGTGATCAAAGGGTTAAGTGTATGCCTCATGCTTACTGACGTGTGTGTGTGTGTGTGTGGGGGGGGGGGGGGGTTCTGTGACACAGACAGAGATCGCAGGTTCAGCTATGCTAAATCCTGTGATGTCTCTCTCTGTCTGTCACTAAGAAGATCCGCCTGCTTTGTTTACATAAGCAGGCGGGTCTTCTCACACTTTCCCCGACGATCAGGGAAGAGAGGCAATCGCCGCCTCTCCTCCTCCGGCCTGACTCACGCTGTGTCTAAACACAGCGGGAGCGAACCGCTGGTGGCACGCGTGCGCCGCGGAGACCACTGGGAGTCCAGCGACGTAGGTCTACCTTGCTGGACCCAGGGGAGCCGCACTGCCGCAGTAGGATTACTGTGAGCAGTCGGCCAGTGGTTAAAATCATTATACAATTATATCTTTGTTATTCCACATATTCTGCATGACAATTCTGTTAACAATTAAAGTGCCCAATTTAATAAACTACAAGCTGCTCTAAAAAATATTTGGTAAGATCTCACACATAGAAAAGCAGCTAGGTTTAATAAACTAGAAATTTCTTTAAATATATGGTAAGCACATACGCAGAAAGGAGGGGAGGAAGAGCTGAGAGTTTTTGAGTTTTCTGCCCACTCAATGTTTGGCTCTCCCTCTGGTGACATCACCCCCTTCAAAGTGTAACCTGTAGACAATGGTTATCTACCAGAGACTCAAAATATCTGTTTCAACCACTGGGAGAGCTGGAATTGACAGCTATGTAGTTATCAAGGGTATTTACTAAAGACAAATAGACTGTGCACTCTGCAAGTGCAGTTGCTCCAGAGCTTAGTAAATGAAACAAAGCTTCACTTTACAAAAAATACCCAATCACATTCAAGGAAAATAAAAAGAAAAACTGCATTTTTGCTTGCACATGGTTGGATAATGGAAGTCAGCTGAGCTTCCCCTCATTTATTTAGTTCTGGAGCAACTGCACTTGCAAAGTGCAGCTACACTTGAGAAGTGCACAGTCTGTTTGCCTGTAGTAAATACACCCCTATGCCTCTATGCCCATGTCAACTAAACCACCTTGCACTTGTACCTTAGGTTAGTGGATGACGCGATACAGGAGCCTACATCATATCAGGTGGTGCTCATTCAGAGAGGCCTCTCTGCTGACTTACAAGGTTTACAACAGCTTTTTCATTTAGGCCTAAAAATAATTCAGTACCCCGCACCCTAAAATTGCACTTACCTGTCACCCAGCACCCCTACCACTGCACCATTGACTAAAACTTTTTGCTTCCCACCACCCCAGACACTGCACTTTTCTACCACCAAGCACCCTCATCCTCAAGCAACTTTTCCACTGCTTACTCCACCTTTGCAGGAATATGCAGAAAGGAGGTGAGGGATAGATGAGAGTTTTTTCGTTTTCTCAAATTTAACACCCCTATGCCTCTATGATCAGAGAGTCAGTCTTCTGGCTTCTAAGGGTGCTATTCACAGTGAAAGAGAAGTGGGATCACAATTTCGGACTAAGAGGTAGCAGGAAGCCAAACATTGAGATATTATTATTTACCCACCATCGTCATTACTACAAAACCCTTACATTTGGGCAACAATCATGTGGAAGTCCTTCATCCAATTAATTATTTATTTATTTTACTTTTATGGTAGGCATTTTATTTGAAATTCAACTTCATTATTTATCACTTCTTATATGAGGCTAAAACGAAAGGGTAAACTAAAACGCCATTGCATTTTTCTTTATTCACTTTTTAAGTTGAAAATTCAATGCCCCAACCCAAAGTTCTAAGCCCAGTTGCATTTACCCATGTTCACGTACAGAAGGATTCAAGATCAAGCTAACATTATTTTTCCAGCGAGGAAAAGTGATCCTTGCTTTCCCCTCCTGACAATCTGGGTTCAACTTAGCAGAGGTCAGGCTGAGAAAACATCCTCATGATTCCCTAGAGAAGGTGAAGATGGTTTAAATCTGAACCAATAATTCCCAGTGACAGATTGTGTATTGATTGGACCTCCTTTTGCCTTTTAGTTCTCTAACTGGGTGGATGGCGTCATCTTTGTGTTCAGCCTGGAAAACGAGGCAAGTTTTCAGGACATATTCCAGTATTATGCTCTCCTGGCAAACTATCGTAACGTGTCTGACATTGCTGTGGCATTGGTGGGGACCCAAGGTAAGCCTTCTTTTATATGCTAAAATTGCATTTATTATCACTTAAAATGTTCTGATTGTTGATATACAGGATGATCTTTTAACAATAGAAGTTTAAATACCACTTTTCCAAATAATTGTGAAGAACTAGTAGAGTATGTAAATATGTAGCCTTTAGCCAATCATTTTTTCACCAGCACAATGTACCATGAAAAGATGAATCTTTGTTAATGGAGTGTCATTTATCTGGATGGTTTTGTTAAACATTGACATGCATTTCCTAACAGGCTGGGCAGTTTTGAAAGCTTTACCACTAATAGTATTGCTCCGAATGCTAATTGTTATCACCATTTTATGACCTATACACTAATCATTCCTCACTTTTTGAAATATTAGGAAACTGTATACCTTATTGGTACTTTATAAAGTAATTTAAGAATGTGAGTGTATTCAACGAAGCACACTTTCTTGCATTTCTCAATGCTATAGATTATGTTCTTAAAGTTAATAACAAAGCAGTAAATAATAAAGCAAAGCTTTTTTTTTCAGTTTTGCATATAGTGGCCTTTCAATTAATGTCACCAACACTTCAGACTGGGTAAATCCCCATTCATATCTATGTGGTAATTTCACAAGTCACATTTAGGGCGGGTGCAGTCTACTACTACGGGCCAGAAGAATCCCCATCACATGTGTGCTATTATTTGGTCACTGCATATACAGTAGTTTATCACTGTAACTGCCTTTTCAAAAAAAAAAAAGTCAGTTTTGGATCTCTCCTTGTTTCCTCTATATAGTTTTATATGTGTGAAATGACAACGGCGTGGTGACAGGTTACAGGGCAGGAAAAAATCTGATATTTATCTAATCTGCTATATCGCATGCCATTTCACTTATCTAAGTGTTACTCTTTGCAGATAAAATCAGCTCTAACAACCCCAGGGTGATTGAAGATGTGCGAGCCAGAGGTCTGTGCAATGACATGAGGCGATGTATGTACTATGAGACATGCGCCACCTATGGGTTAAATGTAGATCGAGTCTTCAGCGAAGGTAAACTACTATGTTTGAACAAAGTTAAGAACAAACTCTGATTAAAAATTCTTGATTACTCTAAGGAGAGATAACAAATGCACTGCGCAGTGTTACCAAGATGCACCTCAGGCCTCTTGCTTAGTCTAGTTCAGTGAATGTATGCCTAGTGCGGCCTGCTCTCAATACACACACATGACCTTGCTTAAAAAGTGCCTATTATAATAGCATACAAATTATATAAAAAAAGAAAATTGAATTGACATGGCACAAAAAAGTAATTTAAATACCTATAAACTTGTGCAACCATCCAGTGACCAGTGTGACAATATATACAACATCAAACACATTTGCATTATTAAATATCTGAATAAATAATAGACAAATAATAATCAATGAATCCCAACGTTCTGTGATGATGTAGTAATAAATGCTGTAAAATGACTGCAGCGCTGATCAATGTATTCTGACAATGGAGGAGTCCTGCTGTCAGTATACAATAGTGCAGAAAGAAGGATTCCTACAGCCACCTCAAATATGTGGATGGGGGGGGGGGGATCCATTTGTTTTTTTGTTTTTCTTTTATTTATTTATTTATATATTTTTATCAGCTAGCTTCATGATCCATCTATGGCCATCTTTAGTCTCTTTATCTCTTATTATCACAATTTCCCATCCTAAGAAAAAAAACAAATACAGGAAAAACACATACAGGGTAGTAAGTCTTAGTAACAAGTAAGGCCCAGAATGAACAATATTTGCCAAAAATTAAAATTTCCGGAATAATAAATAGGAAAAACAAAGCATGTATAACAAGAAACAGGTTGATTGTATGCCATCTCAAGTCAACATTCTACCATGTATGCCACATCAAGTCAACATTCCACTCCCAAAATATATAATAAAAGAAATGTATAAAATAGATACCTGGGTTAGCCTTTGAATCCTGGAGAATACATGGACATTTTCCCCATACAATAAGTATATGGAGGCAATGGAGACATTTGAGTTGGAAAGTGAGATAGTTTGCAATATGTATATGGATATGTGAGTGGACTCAATCATTTGTATATGAACTGTTTTTTGTATTTATACACAATTTTGTATTTGTGTATTTTATTACATTTAAAGCATTTGAGCACAGAAATGTTGTTTGTGTTTAGAACTTACACCGGAAATGTCTGCTGAGAATATACCCAGGTCTCCCTTACTAGTACAGAAGCTGCCGAACACAAGCATTGTTCCATGCACAACGACAAATCAGGCTAAGCCTAAGGGAGGTCTTTATTACTATTACTGTTCAGCTTAAACAGGAGAGGGGTTTAGGGTCAAAGGAAACTCCAAACAATTGTAGAAACAACAGGAGGACAACTTCTCAATAATCGTCTCTATGTAGCTTTTCTTGGAATTAGCAGGGAATGGCCAGTTTATCCAGGACTCTAAGAGAGCAGCCCCTGTTCATATAGCATCCTCTGGCACTTAGTTCCCCTCTAGCACTTGCAAACCCAAGAGTCTACAGCAAGGTCTCTACTCACAATGTCACAGGAGCTGTCTGCTACCCATCATTTACAGGTAGATTCTCAGTGAGGGAAATAAAGCTCCTTCTCCAGACCAAGACTTCAGGACAATGACCTCCAGCAAATAATCCTTTAGCAATCCTCCCCAGGCTACCAGCTTAGCTCCTGCTGAGGCCCACATGGGAATTCTTGTTTTAGTAGCTATCTCCCAGTGGGCAGCAGCCCCAGGAGACGTGAAATCCTCCCTGGAGAGAAATTAACACTCTTAAAATGCCCCCAAACATTTACCACCTCCCCAGCCACCTTCTGGACACCTCCTTCCACAGATTGGCCGGGGCATGATAAATATTCATACTGCCCCTTTGAATCTCCCTACTCTATATTCTGGAAACTTCTTCCAGAAGCAGGTGGGAGGAATCAAACAACCAATTTAGGAAACCCTGAACAGGCAAATACAATAAATTGCTGCTCCACTGACTGCAGTGAAGCCAAAAAACAAAATTTATCCTAGCATCCTAACTAGAGGAGGGCGCTACTTGTGATGTTTAGGTGCCTATATCCTTTAGATGTTCTATGACAGCTTTATAAACTTTGATTCCAAACGCCCTTCTTCCTCTTTTAATTAATGCTATCTGCATAGTTCCTTATTATTTCTTTGTTGTGACTGTTTGATAGCAATAATTGAGAGGAAGGAGGAGAGTGTTAAGGATTGGTATTTATAAAGCTGTGCTAGAACAAGTAAGTTGTTGCCAGGTAGTGTGATATAGGCCTAAGAATGTAGGGGTGCAAAGTACACCTGCTTAAAATTTGGGAGTTCGATGACAGAAGAAATGAGCAGAGTGAAGACCTCATCAGTGTGGTGAAGTTCATTCATGGTTCAGTCTTCATGTGATGGGTCTTTGACCTGGCAGTATTATTTAACTGTAGTGGAGCAATTTGTTGTCACCAACCTAGCTATGTAGTGCGGCAAGGGTATGTGAATCACAAGACAATTGACACATATGGGCTGTTTGCCTGCAGTTCAGCTTTAAAGTTGGTAATCTGCCCAGTTTATTCTATGTCGCAAATCTTTCTATAAAAATAGGCAAAATTTTACAAAAAATAATTGCTGACACCATTGGTCATATTGCTAATACTAAATACCATTATACTATTCATATTAGTACACTTAAAACTTTTATACTTTAATGTTACATAGCAAATCTTTGAAAACATCCACCAAACAGAATACACATGAAGTGTTTGCCCACTGAGAATGCAGTTTCTTGTAAAGCATTAAACTCAAGTATACACAAATGCATACACTTAATAGCTATTAATTTAAATTGCTCTTCTTGATACAGTACTTTACATCTGTTGTATATTTGCTTGATATTTTCAGTTGCTCAGAAGGTCTTATCGCTGAAGAGACAGCAACAGCTACTATCATGCAAGTCATTACCCAGTTCTCCAAGTCATTCCGGTGGTTCCACTCCATTATCAGTGCAGGTATTTATATATTTACAGGTTTTGTGATGATTCTCATGTAGATAATCAGCCATACAAAAGTTAAAAAAGTGCAATATAGCACAGCATATAATAAAACGTATAGTCATGCATGTTATGCCATTAATGTGCAAATAAGACAGCTTGATAGCTAAGCTTATAAAATAATACTTGAATAATTTTGATCACACTATTGTAAGAATGGTTGCAACAATTGAAAACAGTGGAGCCAAAAGGTGACCAGCATTTGATCACATATAATTGTTGAATGCTACAAGTGTCATAAGTCTTGAGGAATATACAAGTCCTGCATAAAAAGCCAGATGTTTGTACATTGATATACCATTCTGTGAACACTTGGGGAGCTAATTTTGCACTTATCATTTATTTGTATTCAGGGGCATAACTGCAAATCATCGGTCCCACAGCTAAACTTAAATAAAGCCCTTTAGCTTTTAGAGATTTATTTAGGCTGACAAGTAAGCATTGTGCGAAGGGCATCATGGCAAAAAGTAACGTGGAAGTTCTGCACTAAATAACCTGCCACAAGACCAATAAGACTACCTGCCATAATGTAAATGATTTATTTAATGCCAACAGTTGTGCAGCACTTTACAAAATGGAGGAAGGCAGTACAGTTTCAACAAATTTGATACAAGAGGAATCAGATTGCCCTGCTTGTTAGAGCTTACAATCCTAAAGGAAGGGGCAAGTGATACAGAAGGTATTAACTGTGGGGGATGAGCTGGTGGAGAATGTAAAAGTATAGTTTATTAGTTAGAGGTGGGATAGACCTCTTTGAAGAGATGGGCTTTCAGGGATCACCCTAAAGAGTATAGAATAGTAGATAGACAGATTAGGGTATGAAGTTTCAGAGAATAGGAGAGGCTCTGGGGAAGTCTTGGAGATGAGTGTCAGAGCAGGTGACATAGGAGCTAGAAAGCAAGTGGAGTAGAGAGGAGATCAATTTGGTTGGTATTTTTAGATGAGGTTGGTGATGTAGCTGAGGGCAGAGTTGTAGATGGCTTTGTAGGCTATTGTTAGTACTTTGAATTTTATTTTTTGGGTGAGGGGAAGCCAGTAGAGGGATTGGCAGAGAGGGCCAGCAGACAATGAACGATTGATGAAGTGATTAAACCTGGCAGCAGCATTCATAATAGACTGAAGAGGGAAATAGGCTATGTAAAGGTATGCCAATGAACAGGCAGTTTGAAATACTGATCTGAATATGTAGCCTTTTGGATAGACATAGATAGAGAGAACTTTGAAGAGATTGACAATGAGACTACCCTGGCTAGTGAAAGAAATGCCACCCTGGAGAGACACCCCTTAGTGACTTTGCTCTGAAGATGGAGATTGGCCTATTTTTGCCCTTCAAAGTTGAGCAAGGAAAAATTATCTTTCTCTTTCAGTAAAGACTAACTGGTCAGGCCTTTGACCTGAAATGTTACTTTTAGGGGATGCTTGTTGCATCCTTCTACCCCCTTTATAGACCCCCCTGGGCTACATATCCGCTTGTGGATGGCGCCAACTCACCCTGCACGCGATGATACCTTTTGCACGGAGTGCGCTCATCAATACCTGGGACCAGGTGGGGACTGTTTTCATGCGAGTTTTAAACATTATGGCGGTTCCCAAGCCTAGAGATGAGGTGTATACAGTATGCAGTAATTATTTACATAGAGTCCTTCTGTAAAATACTGTCCCATTTCACTACACACCTTGGCTTGGTAGATGTTTCATCTAGGAGGGACACCACAGAGCCCATGTCCTACTCTCCAGTCCAGCGTACATCTGTCACCTCACTCCCAGGGACAGAATGGGGTCCTGCTGTGCACCTAGCATGGACCTCATGGGTGCACTTAATTAACTGCTTCACTTCTGTACTATGCAGCCAAGCTATATGTCTCAATAACTTGGGTTCGGTCCCTGTTGCTTTGGGAAACCGACCACTGAGAAGAGAGCCAGATCACTGACCCCCCTCACTACTGGAGGACCCTCCGCCATGGCAGGTACCCCACTTTATGACTGGCTGCAATGTTTCTTGCACAAGTTCTTGGTTACCCATAGCAAAATGCATTACTCCTTCTGCTTGTCTTGCTGAGTAGAACTTTTGTAGTGGCTGTGCTTCATGCCCCTCGTGTTCTTTACTCACCTAAGTTCTTTCATACACCAGGAACCTTCATTCACCCTTCTAAATGACTTCAAACAGGGTTTAAATCAGTTGATGCAACTTTATTTGGATATTTAGCGATACAGTTCAAAATGAACAATTTCATTGGAACACCCCCTAACTATCTCAACTAGGCTTCCCAGACATACCTCAGCAAGGTGAAAGTCCATTAATGGCATCCTTCAAAGCTTGGTAGTTCCCGAAATGCCTTCCGATGGTCTGCAGGGTGCAGCAGTCCTCTCTGTTGTAGACCTGCAGCAATCGCAGGATCTTCCTGAGTGGACCAAAGCTCTGGAACCCAGCTTCGCCTCTTATTTTTTCACAGGGTGGATATTCTGGGTTCAAAAAGCCCAGGAACAAAGGTGAGAGCATTAACCCCTTCCCCAGCCTGGGCCAACCAACTGCCTTAACTAGCATACTGTAGGCAACATGCCAACAAACTGCATGGACAGATATGCCTGATTGGCTATAATTGTCTATGTAGCTTAGCTCTAATAGGCAACAGGTTCTTTTGGCATAGGTGAAAGAAAATATAAAAACTGCTATGAAACGTTAAATAGAAGCACATAGAGCTTCCACCATTTCAGTTTTGCAGAACCTCCCTCCCTCTATGGTATTTCAGGGTGGATATGGATGTACAGATCTCAGAAAAAAGTTAGAAATATGCTGTTTTTAGTCAAATTGCATCCAGCAGTCTGACCCAGTCAGATATAAACACAGAGCATGCACTGTGAACAAAATGCCCCCTATCCATTATGAAAAAAAAAAACTCTGCATAGGTTGATTTTAGCACTCTAAAATCTACCACATCTTTGAAAGTTGAAATATTGTGCAGTGTCTGGCTACCCTATTCTGAGCCTAATATTTCATCAACTCCTGTAACTCAATTTCGTTTTAAATTTTCCCTGCTGTTATTTTTATATAGTATTGTATAATTAGTAAAGATGAGAGTGTCTTAAGCTGGGGTTTCCTGAAAATGGAACACTCATGTTTCTGTCATAAAAGTGAAATTATCTATAGCTATACAGTAGGTTTTGTCCCCTAGGATATACAGTATAATCATATATCTGTATATCTTCAGACTAGCAATGGAGGACCAGGAAACGATTACTCCTCATCATTGCCTTCTACCCCGAACATCAGCCATAGAGAGCTGCGCAGCGAGGTGTCCATCGCAGTCAGTACACCAGGGCCACTTCATCGCGGAGCTAAGCGACGTACAAGCCTTTTCCCGGTAAGTACATTATTGCCATACAATAAATGTGCTTATTTTTTAGGTATCGACATATTTACTGGTTTCTGCTGTTTCATGATCATACTTCAAAACTACTCAATCAGATATTGTCCAGGCAGTGTGAAAAAGGGAATTGGTGCATGAATGTGTTTCTTGTATAACTATTTACTTTGGAATCTGTACAATAAGTGTGATCAACTCACAATTTAAGCATATACAGTGGGAGCAAATCAACCTCTGCATTATTAACTATTATCAGTGACATTTACAGCCTGATTATCAGGAACATTGAGGCCAAATAGGTTAAAGTGGAGTTCCACCCTATTTTTATACTTACCTCCATCTTCTCGCTCCGGGTCACCTGAAAAAGAAATGGATAATCGCATATTTTTTTTTTTTTTACTTACCTCGTAGCGAAGAAAATATACTTACCTTACTTCCTTCTTCCTCCTTCCTCGGCCGCGGCCCGTCGTCACTTCCTGGCTCTGCAATGATTCCTGGGAGCTGGACGTCATAGCTCCCAGGAATCATTGCGCCTGCACCGGCCCCGACGTCAGTTCCGGGTCGCGCGCGTCATCCCCTTCTAAACAGCTTCTGGGCATGCCCAGAAGCTGTGGAGGGATGACGCGCGCGACCCGGAAGTGACGTCGGGGCCGGCGCAGAGCATCGTGGGACCAAAGAAGGCGGAAGAAGACGCCGAAGAGGACGCGCTGGCTTCAAGCTGCCCACATCTGAGATGGCAGCGCTGGACAAGACGTTTGCAAGGTAAGTATTTGTCCTAACAGGTAAGTGCAACCCGGGACAGATCAGAGGCTAGCCATTGTGGAATGCACTAGCCCTGACTGTCCCGGGGGTATTAAAAAAAAAAAAAAAAAAATCCAGGGTGGAACTCCGCTTTAACTTTACTCTAAGGTTCCTCAGAGCTTGTTAGGGGTTCCTGGCGCAGTGGTATATTGACTAGGGATGATCGAACGGTTCGGGTCGACCATCGATTCGACCCGAACATTGGCTGTTCGAGGTTTGGCCGAATTTAGAACTTTTTGCCCAAAAAGTTCGGAATTCGGCAACCAGAACCGACCAAAATGCAATGGGACAGGCGATGGGCTTTAAAAGCCCATGATTGGACCAGAACCATTAGCAAAAGCCAATTGAGGGGGCAGGAGAATGCTAGGAATGTGATTGGAGTGACTAGGGGGTTCATAGACCAATCATTAGTGAATACGCCCCCCAGTATATAAGATAGCCCCGCCAAATTCCTAGCATTCTTATACGGGACATGGAAGAGAGTGGAATGCTGTTATGTTACTTCTGTTCCAAAGTGTTCCAAAGTGTCATTTAGCAATTTTTAGTGTGAGGAAAGGGATATCTAGTGTAGTTAGGGTGCTCTTTTACACTTTAGTTAGCTTTAATTTATTCAGTTTCTGTAGGGAAAGTGTTAAGTGTAAGGGGACCGTAGTGTAGTGTAGGGTTAACTGACAGTGACTGCTATGGCAGGGTGACAAAACCCTTCCATATCAGGGTGACTGCTATAGAGAAAAGCTAGTTTCTCTTGTGTCACTTTCGCTGCAGTAATATGGCTTTGCCCCCGTCAGCATTCTTTTTGGCTGCAGGCGTCCATAGGGATCTTTTGAGCACATGTTTGGAGTCAGGCATGTGTATAGGGGGTATATATACACACACCCATGTATGTATATATACACCTAGACATATATAGGTGTGAAAGGAGCAGAAAAAACTACTTGCGCTAATGAAATAATTAACACCAATATAGTTACACTCCTATAACACCTATATATGTCTAAGTGTAAAATACATATAAGTATGTGTGTGTATATACCACTATACACAAGTTCAGATGTTTTGCCTGCCTCCAAAAACCCAAAAAAAATGCCTGCAACAACACACCTGGGCGTTTTTTTTTTTTTTTTTTTGACGCTAGCGTTTTTTTGGGCATTTTTTGGGGTTCTTTGGAGGCAGGCAAAACTTCTGAACTTGTGTATAGTGGTATATAGACCACTATACACAAGTTCAGATGTTTTGCCTGCCTCCAAAGAACCCAAAAAATGCCCAAGAAAACGCTTGCTACTAAACCGGCAAGGTGTGAAAAGCGAGAAGCCACTAACCTGTTCTATAAGTGACAAAATACAAACAATCTTTTTTTTTATGGTTCTGGACATGCTACAGAGCTGAAACTTCACAGGTACACCTTTTAGACCCCCCAGATACTAAATCCAATTTCTTTTTTTTTTTCCAATAATTGGCTCTCTATCAAAAATTACACTTTTTAAGAACTTTTTTTTGTGTGATTAATAGTCCCTGGGGTATGACCCAGAACCCTAGGCACTTTTTAGGGGCATTTATTGGGTTTTAGGGCTTCAAAATGGTGTTTTTTGATTACCGAAGTTTGGGTCCCATTGATTTCAATGGGGTTCTGAAATCCGGGCCGAACTTTCGGGAAGTTCGGATGTTCTGGCCGAACCGAACTTTTGAAAGGTTCGATCATCCCTAATATTGACCTTCAATCTGATGGTGCCTGCAAAGTTCTGGGGCCAACATCACTTAGCGAATTCTACTGACCACAAATATAAGGGGCATTCTTCCTCTCACTGACAACAATGTAAGGATCCCCTTTTCCCACTCACCCCTAATTAAATGTTGCATTCCTTTTACTGCTACTCAATGTATTTCATCCTTTCTATAATTTCTTGATTTTCCTAATGCAGAGTGCGCTGTGGATATAATTTTTATAATTGTTCCCTCAGGGTTAAAAAGGTTTGGAAAATATGCTATACAGCATCCAACCAACTAAGTATGGAAACTGGTAGTTTAACACTGTTTTAGCATGTGCATTTGTTAAAGTAAATGTAAGAGACATGTGGAGTCTGGTATTGCTGACCTCTCCTTTTAAAAATGCTGGTTGCTTATCTGTCATGCTGACCTCTCTGTCTTCTCTGGAATCACTGACCCAGAGCAAGTATGCAGATAAATATATCTGACTTTCCTGATTTGCATACTTGTTTTGGTCACTGATTTAGAAAAACAAAGCCAGCTAGCATTGTCAAAAGGAGATCAGCAATGACAGTTCCAAATTTCCCTTATGATGTTACTTTAAGGTCCCAGTATGCTTGTCTCTTGCTCATTACTATAACAGAAGGCATTGCACATGCAATTATAATGTGTTCTAATATAAATATAATTAAAGTGGTTGTAAACCTCAGAAATGAAATCTGACCAAAGCAAATATTTCTATAGTGTTTACTTGCCTAGTTCCTCTGTTATCTGTATTACTTCTGACAAGTTTTCCTGACACCAAGAGCTACAAAGGTGACAGGGGAGGGAGCTACAGCTGATTGACAGCTTTGGCTCTGTTTCTGTGAGCTCTGTGAAGGGGGGGTACCAGGTACCTGGTAGTAGAACCTGAAATGATGAGAAAGGCTTCTCTTACACCTCTGACTCGAGGCTCCTGGTAGTGTGAACAGAAGGCCCAGGGGTGCAGAGTGGCATGAGTGCCTGTGGATCCTCTCAGTAGCAGAGCAGGTATCTACACCAGGCAGGAGAGGTTGTTAGTAGTCTTCAGTGAAGCTGGCAGGCTGGTAGACAGCTGGTGGGTGGCAGACTGAAGCAGGCTGGTACTGGCTACAGTGTGCAGGTGAGGCATGCACTGGTAGCAGACTGTAGAACAGCAGGTACAGCAGGATGTGTCAGGAAGCAGAGTCAAGCAAGCCGGGCCATACACTAGCAGGGTGGATCAGGTACAGAGGAGAAGGCAGGAGCGTGGTCTGGGTACAAGCAGGGTCAGGAGCCAATCAGTAGAAGAGAAGCAAATGAAGTAGACAGAAGTGGAGGTCAAGAACAATCCGGATCAGTGCAGGCAGAGTTCAGAGAGTGGTCAGACAAGCTGGGTCAGCAACTGGAATCAGGATACAAAATAACAGGGTCACAGGATACAGTGAAGATTGAAAGACAAAGCAGCATTGATTCTGAGCACTGACACAGTTTAAATAGCCCATTGGGTGCCAGCATCTGTCATCTGTGCACATGAGCACTCTGATGAGCACGTGTGTGTGCACCTCTGCATGTGCCCATATGCATACTTAAGTATTAGCCAAAATCATACATGTACGAGAGAAAGCAGGAATTAGCCTGTGAAGAGGCACAGAAGTCCGTCCATATGAACTATTATGTCTACTGGCATGTCCTTCCTGACGGGGGTTGTCCCTTCCCTTCAATCAGCTCTTTAAAGCTCATGTACAGTGTGTAACTGCATCTCCCTGCCCCCTGCTTTGTGAGTCTGTGAAAAATAATTTTCGATGCTAAGTTTTACAAGGGTGTACAGCACAAATAACTGCAAATAAACAGGTACAACTAAAGCCTCGTACACTCCAGTAGTATTTTTATTTTTGTTCAACCCAGCAGGGCTGAACTAAAAAAAACTGACAGCTCAGGAGGAGCCGCTGTACTAACTATCCCACGTTAGTACAGTGATCTCCCCTGCTGTTCTATTGTGTTCTGACAGGGGGACAACTCCCACCAGAACACTCCGGTCAGCATGCCGAGCTGATGGACAAACCTTTTTCGGTCATGTCCATTCGACAGAAGCCGGCTGAACGATTTGCTTTATCTCAATTTGTGTATCACCCGAGGCTAGTCACTTCACTGGGTATAGTTAAGGGTTTACAGCAACTTTAACTGGGCCTTCTTGGTGCAATTTTTCCAGTGCTCTGGAAAGTAAATACATACACCCAACATTTTTTCCTTATAAACTTTGACTTTGGTCTTGTAGAATAATTTAAGCAGAGTCTACTTTTCCAGTTATTCAACACACCAGATGCTGGTGTGCTGAATAACATATACAAAAAAATGTTTTTCACAAGCAGTAATTACTTTATTAATGCTCCTATGATGCAGATCTGGTCCTTTTCCTGGTTGAATGGGTTCAGCATCATTCAACCAACTTCTTGTGACACCAGTATGTCAAGGACACACCTCCGAGGTTCCTTCATCGAGCCGTTTAGGGCTTCTAGAAAAATGCTGCAGATGTCACTATGTTAGTGTTGGAATTAGACTTTAAACAAACTAAAACACAGACATTGTGGGGGAAAAAAATGCTCACTAATTAGTTAACCCTAATTTACTAGTTGATGTGTTGTTTTACAAACCCAATTCAAAAAAAGTTGGGACACTGTACAAATTGTGGGTAAAAAAATAACGGTCTAATTTACAAATCTCATAAACTTATTTTATTCACAATATAATATAGATATATCAAATGTTGAAAGTGAGACATTTTGAAATGTCATGCCAAATATTGGCTCATTTTGGATTTCATGAGAGCTACACATTCCAAAAAAGTTGGGACAGGTAGCATTAAGAGGCCGGAAAAGTTAAATGTACATATAAGGAACAGCTGGAGGACCGATTTTGCAGCTTATTAGGTCAATTGGCAACATGATTGGGTATAAAAAGAGCCTCTCAGAGTTGCAGTGTCTCTCAGAAGTCAAGATGGTCAGAGGATCACCAATTCCCCCAATGCTGCAGCGAAAAATAGTGGAGCAATATCAGAAAGGAGTTTCTCAGAGAAAAATTTGAAAGAGTTTGAAGTAATCATCATCTACAATGCATAATATCATCCAAAGATTCAGAGAATCTGGAACAATCTCTGTGCGTAAGGGTCAAGGCCGGAAAACCATACTGGATGCCCGTGATCTTCGGGCCCTTAGACGGCACTGCATCACATACAGGAATGCTACTGTAATGGAAATCACAACATGGGCTCAGGAATACTTCCATAAAACATTGTCGGTGAACAAAATCCACCGTGCCATTCGCCGTTGCCAGCTAAAACTCTATAGGCCAAAAAAGAAGCCATATCTAAACATGATCCAGAAGCACAGGCGTTTTCTCTGGGCCAAGGCTCATTTAAAATGGTCTGTGGCAAAGTGGAAAACTGTTCTGTGGTCAGACAAATCAAAGTTTGAAGTTCTTTTTGGAAAACTGGGACGCCATGTCATCCGGACTAAAGGGGACAAGGACAACCCGAGTTGTCATCAGCGCTCAGTTAAGAAGCCTGCCTCTCTGATGGTATGGGGTAGAATGAGTGCGTGTGGCATGGGCAGCTTACACATCTGGAAAGGCACCATCAATGCTGAAAGGTATATCCAAGTTCTAGAACAACATATGCCCCCATCCAGACATCGTCTCTTTCAGGGAAGACCTTGCATTTTCCAACATGACGATGCCAGACCAAATACTGCATCAATTACAACATCATGGCTGCGTAGAAGAAGGTCCTGGGTACTGAAATGGCCAGCTTGCAGTCCAGATCTTTCAGCCATAGAAAACATTTGGCGCATCATAAAGAGGAAGATGCGACAAAGAAGACCTAAGACAGTTGAGCAACTAGAAGCCTGTATTAGACAAGAATGGGACAACATTCCTATTCCTAAACTTGTGCAACTTGTCTCCTCAGTCCCCAGACATTTGCAGACTGTTATAAAAAGAAGAGGGGATGCCACACAGTGGTAAACATGGCCTTGTCCCAACTTTTTTGAAATGTGTTGATGCCATGAAATTTAAAATAAACTTATTTTTCCCTTAAAATGATATATTTTCTCAGTTTAAACATTTGATATTTCATCTATGTTGTATTTGAAACTTCCACATTATTGCATTCTGTTTTTATTCACAATTTGTACAGTGTCCCAACTTTTTTGGAATCAGGTTTGTATAAGGATGAAAGGAGAATATCAAAAATGAATATGCCACAAAGCAAAATGTGGCGACAAATTACTATTTTATTTTAGTGCCGCATAGAAAGCCACACTATTATTCACCTCCAGATGTCAAAAAATGAACAGCAGACTTGCATAAATAATTCAGCTTTCAGATATTCACTCCATGACATATTAAGAAATATAAAATCAAGCAGCAACATTTTACCTACTGCCTTTCTACCTCTTTCACAAAGACAGTTGCTGTTAAGGACACTATGAGCCATCCTGCCCATGTCATTTGGAGCTGAATAAGTGATGTGCCTTGTGTTGGGTAAGAGTTCAGCTCCATCGCTCTGCTGCTTATATTGAATACAAAACGTGATTGAAAAGTCGCCTTGTCAAATCAGTCACAGCTGAAATAAAAATTGGTGCCATGTGACTGAACACTGCTATTGTACCAAGCACTGAAAATCTGCTATTTGTCTCCTATTTGGCATTCCTGTTCAAGGAAAAGAATATTAAATGAGAAACGACTGTCTCTTTGCAGACCCGAAGGGGCAGTGATATGGAGAAGAGGAGTTTTGATAGTCGAGGTGACCCCATCACTGGCGGCCGAGCTCTGCCTATCAAACAGGTAATAATATTTCTTTGAAAAGTTTTATAGAAAAAGTACTTCTTCTTCATTAAAAGTAGCAAAGTGTACCAGTTCCTTGAATGGCTTATTTGGCATGGTGTGTTGTATTTAAAGTGGTAATACGCCCAAAGCCAAAATGTAATTGTAGCACCCTCCTAGGTATGTGCTAGAAGAGAGAATATAGTTTTTGGATCTTTTCTGCTTATCAGAGAGATTGCCAGGTCAATTTACATTGCTCTCTGCCTACCAGAGAGCAGGATCTGCTAGTGAGGTCTACTCATGGTACTCAGGTGTAGCTCAGTTTGTCTGAAGTGTTTCACACTGGTCCAATAGGGAGGCATATTGGACAGTGGGAGGAAACCTGGGAAATAAATGCACGGGCATTCAGTACAGTCCTGGTGATTAGCAGAGGAAAGTGCCTCCGTGCATGCTGAGATACTGTAAAAGGCCAAGGGCACATGGTCTCTGGGTCTTTCAGCTAGGGAGCGGGGTCCTGGAGGGAGGGGGCGGCTGTCCCTCTTCTGTAGAAGCTGCCATGTGGCCTCAAGTGGTCGACCTGAGGGCCTGAAGAGTGAGAGAGGAGCTGAACCCAGATGTCCTGCAGAGCTGACTGGAAGGGAGAAACTGAAAAGGATCTGAGTCGGCATACAGTGAGTACAGATCTGTGTCATTGGGCCTGTCCTGAGAGGGCCACCTCTTCTGCTAGAAGAGTCAGTGGATGGGTGTCAGTCAAGGGGATGCTAGAGAGTGTTCTGAAGATAAAGTAGTTGCATCAAGTCTGCTGCTAGAGGGAGGGCAAGAGGACTTATTTCTTCCATACAAATATCCTGGTGAGGCCAAGTGAGCGTTGTCCTTATTTACTGTGAATAGTTCCAGTCGGAGTATCCCACTATTCCCTTCTCCTATCCAAGTTCCACAATAAATACCAAAACCCCTGGACTGTTTATTGAGTAACGAGCAACTGCGAGTAAGGATGGATAAGTGAACTGTCCCCTAGTGACTGCCTGCAGCCGGTAGTCAAAGGAAGCTCAAGAAGTCATCACACAGCAAGCCCTACAGGGACAGTGCTACATAATATATTGCAGGTTACCAATCCATTAAAGACTGGTCATTGCTGCTCTCTATTTTTTTGCAAGGTGACTTGTTCTGTATCTGTTGCCCCCCTTTAGTTTTCTTTAAGCAGCCTGTAGTGTTCGGGCAGGCTTCCTAGGTCTCTCTTGCAGCTCTCTGCACAGGTTATTTTCAGCACAGTGATGATGTCACTATTACTTTTACAAGGTAATAACTGTGTTTGAAAAGACGTTTGGTGCTGCACACAAATATGATTTATATGATTTTTTAAAAAAAAAAAGATTAACCAGCCTTAGCATGTCTGATGCTTGGCAGCTAACATGTAGGATTGATATGTACTCTTTCTAAGGGCTGGTTCACACCAGGTCAGCACATGAATCACACAGAAATGCACTGTGATTTCCTGTGCAATTCAGAATACATGCAAAATGCACTCCATTTGAAATCTGCAGTGGGTTTCAATAGAAAGTTAACAACACCCCAAATGCAAGTTGCAAATGCAGTGTGTTTGCCCACACTGGATCGCATAGTACTTTTGTACCATGCGATCCGATTACAGTACAGTTTGAAAAGTAGTGCATGTACTACTTTTGGTGCAGCGTAGTGCAATTTTAGCCCATTCAGGGCCGGTTCATACTATGCCTACACATGAATCGCCCAGGAACGAGCTGTGCCTTCCTGTGCGATTCACATGTGGCTCTGTGCAGTGCGATTTCAGCCCATTCATTTTAAATGGGCAAAAATCACACCACACTGCACCAAAAGTAGTGTATGCGCTACTTTTTAAACCGCACTGTAACTGGATCTTTTGTACTATGCGATCCGGTGTGGGTAGGTGTGAAAAAACGCAAAGCGTTTGCAACCTGCATTTGGGGTGTCATTACCTTTCTATTGACACCCACTGCAGATCACAAATGGAGTGTGTTTTACATGCAGTGTTTTTGAATTTCAAACCTTTCTGGGCCACTAAAAAGAGTGAGTTACAGTCATTTTGCTCCACTGACCCAATTCATCATATCCCCGTGTTCACTGCTGCCATGGCCAGGACTAGATACGAGCAAATCTTGCGGTTCATGCAATTTAATGGCAATGAACTCTGTTGTCTTCGAAGTGACCCTGGATATGACTGGCTCTATAAAATTCGGCCCCTCGTAAATCACTTCAACCAAAAATTTGCAGCCTTGTATATGCCCCAACAAGCTGTCTGCGTTGATTAGTCCCATTTTCTGGCCGCCTTGTTTTCAAACAGTTTCTCCCCAGCAAGCGTACCAGATATGGGGTCAAGATGTATAAGCTCTGTGACAGGGCAACGGGCTAAACATGTAGTTTTCGGATTTACAAGGGAAAAGATAACAATGTGAAGCCCCCCACCTGCCC
This sequence comes from Pelophylax lessonae, assembly GCF_965119305.1. Classification (NCBI taxonomy): domain Eukaryota; kingdom Metazoa; phylum Chordata; class Amphibia; order Anura; family Ranidae; genus Pelophylax; species Pelophylax lessonae. The sequence continues at coordinate 579,441,760 of NC_138769.1, read as the reverse complement.
AGACTACATAGGGAGAAGCGGCAAGATTGTTTGGGACTTGGTGTCACCCTTATTTGGAAAGGGGTACCATTTATACATTGACAATTATTACACAAGCGTGCCACTTTTTAGTCACCTTTTTGATTCTGCAATTGGCACATGTGGCACTGCGTGACCTAATCGCCGGGGCTTCCCCAACAGCTTGTAGATTACAGATTTAGACAGGTGGAGAGAGCGTGCCTGAAGTGTGATATATTGCTTGCAGTGAAGTGAAGGGACACACGGAATGTTTTCGTTATGAAGATACGACAGTCCAAATTGCAGTGGCGACTGGTGTTAATGTGAAGCCCCTCTGTGTCCAGGAATACAACCTTCACATGGGAGGGGTGGAATTCAATGACCAGATGATGGCACCGTACTTAATTGCTTGTAAGGCCAGACGCTGGTACAAGAAAGTTTCTGTATATTTATTCCAATTGGCTCTGCTGAACGCTTATGTGCTATGCAAAGCATCAGGAAGAAGTGGATCCTTCCTCAAATTCCAAGAAGAGATCATCACAGCCCTTCTGTATCCAGAAAGTGCTGTGAGTCAAATTCACAATCCGGATGCAGTAAGCCGGCTGTATGAGATGCATTTTCCGGATGTCCTCCCTGGTACACCTACCCAAAGAGCACCCCGAAGAAGTCGTGTCTGTAGAAAACGGCGGATATAGGCGTGACACCAGGTTTTTTGTTCCTCCTGTCCTGGCCAACCTGGTCTCTGCATCAGGGACTGTTTCCATCCTTACCACACATTAGTAGAGTATTGGTATAGGGTACAGCACAGAAAAATCTAGGGCATGCTTTCACACAGGGTCTTGAAAGATGTTATATGGCTATCACATTTTAAAAAGAGACCCAAGCCTGGAACGTTTAACGTTTTTTTACAGTTACAAAAAAAATAAATAAAAAAAAACAACAAAAAAATAAAAAAGCCAAAAATAGTTGCAGTTTTATTGAGTTAATTTTCTGCACTTACTCTTTTACTGTACTTTATAATATACTGTTATACTGTAATGTTTCATTGTTACTGTTTTTCATTGTTAACCATAGTTTGCTTTGCAGATACCATCATTCTACTGTACTATATGCTATTATTATGTAATGTTTTATTGTTGCTGTGTTTTTCATTGTTAACCATAGTTTTTCAGATACCAGCATTCTGCTGTTTTACTGTACTGTATACTATTACAGTATATTGTAATGCTTTATTGGTACTGTGTTTTATTGTTAACCATTGTTTGCTTTGCAAGTATGCCCATCAGCTGCAGCACTGATTTGTTTATTCTGACATCAACAGCGTTTACTCTCAGCATTTATGTAAATCAATGATTGCAGCGCTGTAGGAGGTGATTTCAGCACCGCAGTTAAAAAAAAAAGGGCTTATGGCGAAGCATAGGGGATGGGGTAGACACAGAGGACGGATCTCCCCTATGCTTCGCCATATATTTTTTAACGCTTTTCTTGGCAGAGATTTCTTCATCCACATCGATCAATGCGAATGGAGAAATCTTCGTTCAGATAAAAAAGAACGTTGCATGTATGCCCATCATTAGAAGTCGTGGATGCTGTGAGGTTTAATGGTGAGCATACCACATACTTTCTGGCAGAAATTTCTTCATCCAAATCGATTGATGTGAATGGAGGAATCTGTTAGGTTCTCTTTTTTCATTCAGCCCACAGGCTGCATGGAAAAAAAAGGACCTTACTTTATACCCAACAAGGACCAGCAATGTACTGGTATGCCACTGGACTTTGTGTGGTCATACCAGGATGATGCCTGCAGAGTTAGGCATCATTTTGGTATAATTTTTTACAGTCAACAGTTGGCTTTCATGTAAAGGAATGCTAGCGGCTAATTACCTGCTATACTGCTTTTACAAGCAGTGGGAAGGGACTCCCCCTCCCCCCCCCCACCACCTTCCATGTTTTTTCCGGGCTTTCCTGTCCCACCGGGTAACCAGAGACTTCAGCCGGTGGTTCCGTCAGCTGACCAAAGAGCTGATTGTAGACCAGAATGGCTCAAATTATCTCTATGGCCTAAGATACCAGAAGCTACGATCATTTCATGACTTCAGTTTCGCCAGATATAAACAGCGCTATTGGGAATTTGGGGAAGTAAAGGCTTTTAAAGGCTTTTAAAAATGTACATAGTTTGTCGCCGCTACACGGCGTGCGCAATTTTAAAGCATGTAATGTTTGGCATCTATGTTCTTTATATTTTACCAAACAATTAGGCAATATATAGTGTATTTCTGCATTAAATTAAAAAAAAGTGTTCCTTGCCAAAAAATTGTGTTTCGAAAATCTCTGCGCAAATACCGACAAAAAAAAAATTGCAACACCAACCATTTTTTTCTGTAGGGCCTCTGCTTTAAAAAATATATATACATAATGTTTGGGGGTTCAAAGTAATTTTCTAGTAAATAAAACATCATTTTTTCATATGAACAAAAAGTGTCAGAATAGGCTTGGCCTTCAAGTGGTTATAAGAGTGGGTGATGTGTGGCATAAGCTTCTAATATTGGGCATAAAATGCCAGGACAGTTCAAACACCCCCCAAATGACCCCTTTTTGGAAAGTAGACACCATAATGAGTTAATGGAATATTTTGTATTTTGCCACAAGTTTCTGGAAATTACAATGTTTAATTTTGTCACATATTTTGTCATATATTGCTCACACATGCCATGGGTATATGTGGAATGACACCCTAAAATACATTCTGCTGCTTCTCCTGAATACAGGGATACCACATGTATGGGACTTTTTGGGAGTCACCGCCTTCAGGTTTCCTAAGGGTGTAAATTGCTCATTTTATTTCTTCACTACCTATCACAGTTTTGGAGACCCTGAAATGCCAAGATAGCACAAAACCCCCCAAATAACCCCTTTTCGGAAAGTAGACACCCCAGGGTATTTGCTAAGATGCATGACGATTATTTTGCAGCTCTCATTTGTTTTGGAAAATAAGGAAAGTAAAGGAAAATGAATTTATTTTTTAAAAATTTTTTTTTTAATTTTCTAAACTTTGTGATAAAAAGCGAGATCTGCAAAATACTCAGCATGCCTCTCGGCAAATAGCTTAGGGTGTCAATTTTCTGGAAAGGGGTAATTTGGGGGGATTTTGTGCTGCCTTGGCATTTCAGAGCCTCCGAAACTGTGATAGGTATTGAGGAGTAAAATCAACTATTTACGCCCTTAGAAAGTCTAAAAGGCAGTGATTGGTTTTCGGGGTCCTGTACGTGGATAGACTGCCAAAACGTCTCACACATGTGGTATCGCTGTACTCAGGAGAAGCAGCATAATGTATTTTGGGGTGTCATTCCACATATACCCATGGCATGCGTGAGCAATATATAATTTCATTGACAACTTTGTGTAAAACAAAAAATATATATATATTTTTTTGTCATTTTTCAAACACCTGTGACAAAAAATGAACTACTCAATGGGCTCAACATGCATATCAGAAAATTAATTGGGGTGTCTACTTTCCAAAATAGGGTAATTGGGGGGGGGGGGGTTGTGCTGCCCTGCCATTTTAGCAATTCAAGATTTGCTATAGGCAGTCAGAAAGTAAGAGCTGCGTAAATTCCAGTATTTACACCATAGATTGTAGACGCTATAACTTTTGCGTAAACCAATAAATATTCGCTTATTGAGATTTTTTTATCAAAGACATATAGCTAAATACATTTTGGCCTAAATGTATGACAAAAATTGAGTTTATTGGATATTTTTTATAGGAAAAGGTAGAAAAATTCATTTTTTCCTCAAAAAATAAAAACCACAGAGGTGATCAAATAACACCAAAAGAAAGCTCTATTTGTGGGGAAAAAATGTTGTTTTGGTACAGCATTGCATGAGTGGGCAATTACCAGTTAAATTCACGCAGTGCTAAGTTGCAAAAAATGGCCTGGTCTTTAAGGGGGTAAAACCTTCTGGTCCTTAAGTGGTTAAAAAGCACCATGCAACAGGGAGAGAGCCTTTTCATGTGGCTTCAAGGGGAACATCGAAAATACACAAATCCTTTAAATGATATGCTTGGGGATTTAATAAGGCTGTACATAGTGTAAGGGATTAGCTCGGTGGCGGGTGTGGATGACCCCTTGGGGGGTGCGTTTTCCCAGAGAGGTAGCCGACAAGTGCTTGCAAACAAACAGTGTGGTTTATTAAATGGTGTTTTCTTCACCAGGCTGTATGCAGCAAAACATCCAAAATAAAATAAAACAGAAAATAAATCCTTGCCTCTGTGGGCGGCTACCTTCTCACAACTGGAACCTGCCTAAGTGTCTGTCTCCAACCTACCGTCGGGCAGACTTCCTTGTCCTACAGCGGACACTCAATAGTCCTTTTATAATAGCTTCACAGGGCAACACAGTCCTTTGTTTCTTTCACATCAACAGTTCGTCTTCTCACCTTTGAGACGTATTCACCCTTGGTTACCGTCCCGGGCACACATCACTCCGGGGGGTCTTCTCCCAGGCCCACACATCCTGTCGGGAGGCACACGCTGACTGTCCTCCTGCTCCCAGCCCACATGGCTTCAGGATGCAGCTTCTGGAGGCAGCAAACAATAGGAATTTCTCTGAACAAATTATAGAGCCTTAACTCCCTCATTCTGAACAGGTGAAGGCCTTTCAACTTCCTGCTGGCTAGCTCTGTAGCCAACACCCTAAATTAATTAATGGACTTTCTAAATCAGGTGGAAATGTATCTCCTTCCTGTGACTACATTCCCAGATTTAGCTGACTTCCTGTTACATACCCCCCCCTCTTGTTTCAACCCTAGGGTTGGGACACAGATTTCCAGGCACGCATGTGTCAAGCACTGCTGACTCACTGATAAGCCTCCTATTATCCTCAAGCTTCCGGATGAAACTGTTTTGTCATCTTCATTGACGGATTTCTCATAAATGCCACACAGTTTGTCTCTCATCTCATATACACATTCTTCAACTGCATTTTTGGCATCATTTCGCTCCTTCTCGTTTCTGTCATCTTCATTGACAGCTTTCTCATAAATGTCAGACAGCTTGTCCCTCATAACCGTCTGTCCAATCCACCACGGAGGACCGTGATCCATAGGCAACTCAATTGGGCTAGTCTTAATGTCTTCAACATTCTTAAGACGCCTTTCTCTGCAATCCATAAATGTTTTCCACAAAACTTTGAGAACCTTTGCTTCACTAAGCTTTGTTCCAAGTAGGGACTCTTGACATCCCTCTGTGACTTGAGTTGCCTCTCCATACAGCTGTACACAATCATTGACTTTTTGTTGTAAAAGGGAATGATCTTCCTTCTTGAGCTTTGCTTGCTCTAAGATGCTGTGCAGAGGATTTTCCAATTGAGACAACAGGCTGTCACACATTTCTTCAAAGTGACCCCTGTTCCTTTTCCCAGAGATATCAATATCATTCAAACATTTCATATTCATAGGCAGATCTGAAGCATTTGCACTCATCAACTTCTTAAACTTTTCGCCCTCCTGAGCGAGTCGCAGTAAAGGCCTACTATTTGATTTGATATTCAGTTTATATTTCTTGCCAAACTCTTCACAGAAGTAGCCAACCAGAACATCATCAACTTTCCTTCCACCAACATAGGGGTCAAAGGCAACAACACAGTTGAACCCAGCGATCTGGGTGGTATCCATTATAGACCTCCTCTCTGCATCAGTGAAGAAGCATGGAACTGCAACACATTCTTTTACAGGTTTCTTCAATGCACTTTCTGCTGAACTATTTGACCGCTCAAGGTCACCTAGTTCTTTTTCTCTATCTGAATTCCACATGGAATGCATCTCAAGATCACGATCAAACTTCTGCCACCCGTCTTTCACCAGTTCCATTTTGGAAACACTCCCTGAAAGGCACTTATTCATTTGCTTCACGTTTTCACCAACAGCCTTAGTTTTCTCCACTAGGTTTTCAGCCTGAACTGAGAAATCACCACATTTCTTACTCAGCTCCTTTGTTTGCTGAAGCTCTAATGATACATTTTCCAATGCTTGAAGTTTTTGAAGGAACGGTTTATTCCAAAGGGGTGATTCAAGCCACATGTCGTCACATTTCTGAGTCACTGACTGGACTGTAGAGATTCGTCTTCTCTTATAACGTGTCTGCGTGTTCCTTGGTGCGGATTAGGCAACGGACTGGTTCAGCCCTCTATCTGATCTGTGATCACTACAAATACCAGGCAGTAACAACCATCCTCCCTGACACCATCCTCCATGACACCATCCTCCATGACACCATCCTCCATGACACCATCCTCCATGACACCATCCTTCCTGACACCATACTCCCTGACACCATCCTCCCTGACACCATCCTCCCTGACACCATCCTCCCTGACACCATCCTTCCTGACACCATCCTCCCTGACACCATCCTCCCTGACACCATCCTCCATGACACCATCCTTCCTGACACCATCCTCCCCGACACCATCCTCCCCGACACCACCCTCCCTGACGCCACCCTTCCTGACACCATCCTCCCCGGCACCATCCTCCCAGGCACCATCCTTCCTGACACCACCCTCCCTGACGCCACCCTTCCTGACACCATCCTCCCCGGCACCATACTCCCTGACACCACCCTCCCTGACACCATCCTCCCTGACCTAAGTTGCCCTGTTCAGCCAGGTAAGAGTAAACTGGCTTGGGGGGGGGGAGTCAGCATTGTATTAGGGCCCATAATACAATGCTGATCCGCCCGCCCTCCTCCTAATACAATGCTGTTCCCCCTTCCCCCTAATACAATGCTGACCCCCCTAAATTTAGGGGGAGGGGGGATCAGCATTGTATTAGGGGGAGGGAGCAGGGTTCAGCATTTTATTAGGGGGGGTCAGCATTGTATTAGGGGGATGGGGGGATTAGCCTTGTATCAGGGCCCCTAATACAATGCTGATCCACCCCCCTCCCCCTAATACAACGCTGTTCCTGCTGGCTCCCTCCCCCTAATACAATGCTGATTCCCCCGCCCCAAATTTAGGGAGAGGGGGGATAAGCATTGTATTAGGGGGAACAGCATTTTACTATGGGGAGGGGGGTCATCATTGTATTAATTAGGAGGAGGGGGCTGGGGGGGGTCAACATTGTATTAGGGTGGGGGGGATCGGCATTGTATAAGCGGGGGAACAGCATTGTGTTAGGGGGAGGGGGCAGCATTGTATCAGGGGGAAATGTAACTTTAAACTGGTAACCTTTTAGAAATTTTGTGTTGCCAATGGGGATTTTTAGGTACCAATGTTTGTTGCCATTCCACGAGCATGTACAATTTTGAAGCATGAAATGTTGGGAATCTATTTACTTGGCGTAACATTATCTTTCACATTATGGAAAATAATTAGGCTAACTTTACTGTTTTCTTATTTTTTAATTTAAAAAAGTGAATTTTTTTCCAAAAAAATTGCGTTTGTGAGACCTCTGCACAAATTCGGTGTGATAAATATTGCAAAAATCTCCATTTTATTCTTTAGGGTCTCTGCTAAAAGAAAATCTATAATGTTTGGGGGTAATTTTGCAGCCAAAAAAAAAAAAAGATTTGAAATTGTAAACAACGTGTCGGAAAAAGGGCCAGTCCAGAAGTGGTTAAATTATGTTTCATATATGAATACTTGATGACGTTGTGCTGGTATGACAACGCAATGCTATGGCGCTGGTATGTAATTTTTTCCAGGGCTGGTTTTCATACCCAGTCCGGCCCTGCTGTAGACTGTAGTAGTCACTCACTACACATACTTGCATTTGGTTGCAGCCAGGTAAGTTGCTAAATAGAAAAAGAAATGAGGTAGTTGGCGCTGCCTGAGAAATGTGGAAGGTTGAACTTGACTAAAACCAGTGACTGGTCTGGTGTAGAGGAGATTTTTGGCACTGCCTGAGAAATGTGTGGAACTTGAGTCAAGTTCCACACATTTCTCAGGCAGCGCCAAAAATCTCCTCTACACCAGTCACTGGTTTTAGTCAAGTTCCACACATTTCTCAGGCAGCGCCAAAAATATGCGCCAAGATGTGAAGTTTTGTCATGTTATTTTTTTTTGGGGGGGGGGGCGCCGGGAGGGAGTCTCGCCCGGGGAGCAATTTAATGCAGAACCGCCACTGTGTAACAGAGTCCTCTCCAGTGACTGGGGCTTGGATAGATGCTGCATGCTCTTGTGCTCACTGCTGGTGGCCCACACACCAGACCGATCGAATGAGGACCCAGCACCTGGGGACAGCTCACTTGCCCAGTCACTGCTGTCCCATCAGGCAGGATCTCTCTGAGCACAGGAAGCTGGGCGGAGCTGGAATTTATACTCCCTGGGCGTGTCCTGGAACTCAGGGGATGCTGGGAGCCCAGAGGATTGTGGGGAATCGAGTTAAAGGGACTTGCACCTGCATCTGGATAAAGGGGCACACCACTACAGTTGTATAACTTTAAACTGGTAATGATGTTAGATTTTGAACTCCAGGTTCCACTAAATGTTGAAAAGGGTAAATGACAGGTCTTTGAAGAGTCAGATTATTTACAAAAGGAATATGTTTTTCGCTTTACACTCATATTATATTATTTTCCCTAATGCCCATGTAAAAATATATATTACTAATAACTCTGTATTTATTCAAAACCACTAATAACTCTAGTTTTGGTTTTCTGAAATGAAGCACTTACTGCATTTGCACTGTGTTTCTAGTTCTGCATTCTATGGGGGCTACACAGTAGTATAACATAAGCTTTATAGGGGCAATGCAGTATAACAAGGGTAATGTATGCCTGCTGTGTATAGATTAATGTCCCTCATGGCACATACTAATTTGTTAGCATTTGATTAGCTAACTCACTACTGGCAGCACAGTGTAGCAGTAAATGACAAACACCCACACAGCCGCTCTAGAGCGAACACCTTAATTGTTACAGTTGCCTTATGCAAAGCATTTTAAATGGAAGGCGTATACTAGGACACAGTGGAGAGCTGTATTGAATTCTTTCATGGAGCAGCTACCTGCAGATTCTTGTGGGAAGAACTGCCGCAAAGAGAACCCACACACATTCCGATTGAATCCTTCCACAAAGCAAGCTGCAAGGTATTGAGGATAGGACAGCAATGCTCAGGTACCTTCTACTGAGCTGCGGAAAAGGGGTGAGAGATGTAATTGATGTCAAGGAAAGGGCACTGTATATTGAAAAGTATACAGAAAATTTTAGAAATCAAGTAAGGTCTTGGACAGTCAGCTGATGGGATGTGGGGGTGCCTGTCGCAGCTCAGCCTCTAATTTGCACAGTTCTCTGCTTTGTAGTTTAGATTTCTAGAAACATTTTAAAGTGTATGTCTGGGCAACATATGCAGTACAACTCTATAATACGTGCACATTTTGCAAAGTTTTGTTGCTTTATGAATGCTTCAAGTACAGACAAATGCCTGCTAATCCTGGCAGAAATACACTCGGCTCCTAATTTCTTGTTCTGGATTGACAACACAGTGTATTTACTGCACTGAAATTAAGAATTGTGTCAGCCCTGCCTAGATACATTTTGCTGAACCACTTCCCTCTCCTCATCTGCATTATTTCAGGTGGAAGGCGTTCTGGAGTTCACAAAGTAGAATTGGAAGGGTTGATTGGTCTGCTTGAGATAAGCCTGCAAATTGCACAGGATATGGGACACCTCTAGATTTCTCCCAGGATCAACAATTGTTTTACTTATCAAACAGATACTCTATGTCAAAACATTTTCATTAGTATATATACGGTAACAGAAAATTCTAAACAACATAAGCAGCGCTCTAACATATGCACAACATATGTTACCTACCACTTTATAAAACTCTGGTCTGACCACACCTGGAGTATTCTGTTCAGTTCTGGTCGCCAATCCTCAGAAAGCATGTGCTGGAACTGGAAAGAGTCCTAAGAAGGGCAACTAAGCTTATTAGGGGATTGGAGGACCAAAATTATGAGGAGCGTTTGCAAGCACTCGATTTATTCTTTCTAGAGAAGAGACGCCTAAGAGGGGACATGATAGCGATTTACAAATACCTCAACGGTGATCTCAGCATAGAAAAAAAACAATTCAGTCGCAAGAAGTGCAAGAGGACATGAGGCCATACAATGCGATTAGAGGAAAAGTGATTTAACCTCAGGCTATGCAACAGGTTTTTTATAGTAAGTGCAATAAGATTGTGGAACTCGCTTCCACAAATGGTAGTAACTGCGGGGAGTATGGCTGCTTTTAAAATACTCTTGGACATACATCTCAAGAATCAAAACATTCAGGGGTATGGGAAATGAATACGGCCACACACACCTACACAGGTTGAACTGGATGGACTATTGTCTTTATTCAACCTCAACTACTATGTAACATAAAAATAAAAGAGAATCTCATAGTAGGCAAACCCTTTCTGCATGCATATACAGTAAATGGGTGGTATAAAAAAAGTGATCGCATTTACAAATTGTCACTCAAATCAACAATTAATGAAAGTCCACTACATGTGAGAAGTCAGATAATTCAGTGAGAGTGATATCCATGGAGCAAGGCTCAACTGTGATCAGCACTTGAAGAACTCAAATCACCGCAAGTGAGTCCAGCTCACTCTGAATTCAACACTCATCGCAGTTTGGTGAGAGACTAGCATCAATCAATGATGTCACTCTTCGATCTCACCACTGGCAGGTCTTCAATATTAAGGATGTAACGACTCATGCGGTACTTTAAGACCGAGTTAGCTCCCTTCCGGCCAAGCCTCTTCATGACAAGAAGATTTACTTCTGGGGGTTCGGAAGTAGATCTTCTTGTCATGAAGAGGCTTGGCGGGAAGGTCTGGAAGCAGATCTTCCTGTCTTGAAGAGGCTTGGTGGGAAGGGAGCTAACCCCCCCCCCCCCAAAGTGCACAGCTCTGCACCTCCAATCCCTGCAGTATGCATCCATCCTCTTCTCTCAAAATACCCCCCCCCCCCCGTCTCAGTCTTGCAAACTTTACTGTGGCAGTTCAGAGTGAGGGAAAGTTCTTCCCTCAACCATGTAATGTGATACATCAGAGCCAAGAAGGAGCTTCTCAGCTCTGAGCTGCAAGCTTGCCATGGTATCTGAGGTCTGTCAGTAGCTGCAGTGCTGGAACCTTGAATTTAAAAACATGCTAATGGTCATAGGGTTGGGACCTGGGGCATTCCGCATTAGATAATGAGCTTGTGCCCTTCTGGCTCCTAAATTAGCATAACAGTTTTAAACCCAGAACAAAGAAAATAGTACTGCTCGAATTCCCCCCAAAACCCTGTGTCAGATGGATCAGCATGTGAATAGACTGATGCAAGACAGACAGGATCGGTTTGCCAGGCTCCAGTAGACTTCAATAAAATAGTGTCCTTCTGCCCACAGATACCTACTTCCTGTTGCTTGAATGTGAATAAACTGAGTAAAACATAACTTCAGCTCATGCTCATGATCTCTACCTGTAGAGAACTCCTTGGACTTGTTTTGTCCTTTTCTGGGCTTAAAGGAGTTGTAAAGTCAGAAGGTTTTTTTTATCTTAATGCATTCTTTGCATTAAGATAAAAAACCTGGGTGTAGCAGCCTCCCTAGCACCCCCAAATACATACCTGAGGTACCTCTCTTTCCAGTTATGCCAGCCAGTCCCTCAGACTCTCCCTCCTACGTCATTGGCTCCCATGGCTGTCAATCAAAGTCAGTTAGCCAATCAGGAGAGAGAGAGAGCGGGGGCCAAAGGGCAGCTCCGTGTCTGAAAGGACACACAGAGCTGCAGCTTGGCTCGGGTGCCCCCATAGCAAGCTGCTTGCTGTGGGGGCACTTGACAGGTGGGGGGGGGGGCTAGTAGCAGCAATGAGGGACCCGAGAAGAGGAGGATGATCCAGGCTACCCTGTGCAAAACCAACTGCACAGAGAAGGTAAGTATAACATGTTTGTTTTTTTTTTTTTTTAAATGAGACATTAAAATTACTTTAACCACTTAAGGATCGGAAGGTTTTGTCCCTTTAATGACCAGGCCATTTTTTGCGATTCGGCACCGTGTTACTTTAACTGACAATTGCGCGGTAATGCGACATGGTGGTATTTGATTACCTATGTGATTTTTATTTATTGCATTGTAAACAAAAAAAGAGCGACAATTCTGAAAAAAATATATATATTTTTTTTCACTTTCTGCTCTATAACATTCCCAAAATAAAAAATGTAAAAATCTATTTTTTTCATCCTCTTAGGTCAATTTGTATTTTGCTACATATTTTTGGTAAAAAAAATCTCAATAAGCGTATTTTGATTGGATTGCGCAAAAGTGATTGCGTCTACAAATTAGGGAAAAGATTTGTCATTTTTATTTATTTATTTTTTACTAGTAATGCCAGCGATCTGCAATTTTTAGCGGGACTGCAACATTGCGACACTGCGACATTGCGGAGCACAGATTGGACCCTTAACTGACATTTTTGACACTTTTGGGGGGACCAGTGACATTACTACAATAATCGGTGCTAAAAATATGCACTGTTATTGTAATAATGACACTGGCAGGGAAGGGGTTAACCCAGGGGCAAACAAAGTGTTAAGTGTGAGCCTAGGGGAGTGTTTTCTAACTGTATGGGTAGGGACTTGTGGAATCAACAAAGATACCTGTGATCCTAAATAGGAGGATCACAGGCGCTCTGTGTTCATTTCAGAGATAACAACGGTGTGCTGTGTTTACAACAGCAGTCCGTCATTCTTTCTCCACGGGGAGCGATCTTGGGTGCCCGGCAGCTTCCCTGCTGCCTAATGGGGGCGGCGCACGCGCACCTCCAAGAGCGCTCCCGCGAACTGCCATACAGGTACGGCGGTTCGGGCAGCCGAGCCAGCCTGCCGCAGCATATCTGCGGCGGGCGGTCGGCAAGTGGGAAATCTTAGGAACCGCTATGATTAAGCCCCAAAAAGGGCAAAACGCATCTAAGAAGTTTTCTACAGGTGGAGTGCAAGAGCTGAAGCTATCTTTTATTCAGCTTATTCATATTCATGCAACAGGGAGTGTTGTGCAGATGGCCACCATTTTGTTGAAGTATTAAACCCAGAATCCTGTTGTTGGTTAGCCACAGGAGCTACAGCTGCAAGATCTCTATCTGGTAAGATCTCAGCCCTCTGCTGGCCATACACAAGTCTTTTTTTTTTTTTTTTTTCATTCAACCACAAGGTGCGAATAAGGAAATCCCTCTGACACTGAGTCATTGTATTCTGCCAGTGGTGAGATTTACCCGCCTTTAGAATACACTCATCAACCACCAGCTATAGCCAGCAGTGCTAATCAAGAGGAAATTTTCTAACAGGCTGGTTATACACAAGTAAATCGATAGATCAGTCCCTGCTGAACCTGCCAAATTTTGATCCATGTAGGGTCAGCTTTAGATATCTTGGAGCTTAAAAATGCTTTTTTGCATTTATTTAACACCTAATGCTGTAGGATTTAGGGCTTCTTAGTATATTCATAATGCAGCATGGCAATATTCAGATTGATATTGAATGTTTACCTTCTGTGACCCTAAATGGCAGTCACCCAATAGAAATAACTGTCACTGGTAAACACACAACTTTAGTTTAAATGAGAAATATGTGTAAGAATTAACACTTTCTAAACTAATACATGGTTACAATGTGTTAACTGCTATGTGTGAAAATGCATAGATGTTATACTAAAGGTGTTACTCTGTACTCTGTGATAAGTATCAGTACTATGATCATAGCCACAACCTTTAAAGGAGTTGTAAAGTCAATAGGTTTTTCTATCTTAATGCATTTTATGCATTAAAATAAAAAGCCTTCTGTGTGAAGAAACCTTCCCGGCACTCCTTAATACTTACCTGAGCCCCATCTCTGGCCAGCGATGTCCACGAGTCCCTCGGCCGCCAGGGACTCTCCCTCCTGATTGTCTGAGACACAGCTGCAGCGCCATTGGCTCTCACGGCTGTCAATCAAAGTCAGTTAGCCAATCAGGAGAGAGAGAGAGGGAACGGGAGCACGGCCGAATCACAGCTCTGTGTCTGAATGGACACACGGAGCTGCAGCTTGGCTGCCCCCATAGCAAGCTACTTGCTGTGGGGGCACTCATTAGGAGGAAGGGGCTAGGAGCAGCAAAGAGGGACCTGAGAAGAGGTGGGTCCAGGCTGCCCTGTGCAAAACTAACTGCACAGAGGAGGTAAGTATCACATGTTTGTTATTATTAGAATTTTTCTTTTTTTTAAAAGAGAGTTTGCAATCACTTTAATGATTTCACTGGCACCAGGACTTCGCCAGAGCCTCTCCCATCCTTTGGGACTCTCTATCTCAATCTGTCTGGCTATCTTCTACTCTGGCTGCCTTTAGGCGATCCCTGAAGACTCATCTCTTCAGGGAACCCTATCACACCTGCAACTAATCTTTTATCACTTTCATCAGCTCATCCCCCACAGTTATAACCTTTTGCACCATTTGCCCCACCCTATTAGATTGTAAGCTCTTATGAGCAGGGCCCTCTTAACCCTCTTGTATTTTATTGTATTGTAACTGTACTGTCTCCCTTTTTATATTGTAAAGTGCTGCGTAAACTGTTGGTGCTATGTAAATCCATTATAATAATATTAATAATAATAATGTTACCCCTTGTATTCACTAGCAAAGCATTCTTTTTTTGTTTTCTTTTACCCTTGATGTCCCTTCGATATAGTGATAACCCTGGACAGTCACAAGCTATGCATTTGAGCTGTCAAACTAGGTTTCTGCTACTCCCACAAAGACGAAATCCTTCTCATGTATCAGCACTCAGTTCCTGTTCTTCCATTTTATTATCCAAACTTCTAGCATTTGTGAATATGCCTTCTAATTTTATTGCATATATTTTCTCCTTGTTTTTTTCTGAGGCTGCAATAGCTTTATGCCAGCCTACACACATTGGTCTTAGGTATTATAGTTACACTACCAATATTGCCCAAAGTAATACCCTCTGACCTTCTCTCACTGCCAGGTATATCTTCCTCTGATCTCACCACCACCACCACCTAGTTTAAAATTTTTTTTTTTGCTTTATGGTTGTATTTTCTTCCAAGAGTTAGTTTACTATTCTGTATATCTTGAAATGCAGCATTTACATTTATCACCCCAAATTATACAAGATGGTCTCCTGAAATGAAAATCTAAAGTCTTCTCTAACTTAATTGTACACTGTGAGCTTCTTACAGTGATTCTGAACAGTAAACAGTGATGGCTTTAAAACATCTTCTACTTCTTACATTGCAGAGCTTTTTAATGAAACGCAGTGGCAATTCTCTGAACAAGGAGTGGAAGAAGAAGTATGTTACATTGACAAGTAATGGAGTATTGCTCTATCATCCAAGTATAAATGTGAGTATATTGAGAAATCATTCTTTCTTTCTGTAGCACACAATATTTTTTGAAAGGGATAAATAAGTGTGGGTCCTTTATTAAAAAACAAAACGGGCAAAATACAAATCAAAGATAAAATAACAAAAATAGCAGCTGTTGCTTTTGGAAAGTGTACATTAAATATTTCAGGCACTGTGATCCCTGTTTACTGTAATGTGAAAATGTTTATATTGGGAGGCCAGATCATACAACTGCCTCAACGTAAGGGGTCTAAGGAAAGGTTGACTAATGGCACTTTTTCACTGCAAGTACCGGCTCGGCTCTACTCGGCCCTGCTTGGCCTGGTTTGCTTTTCCACTGCTGGTACCGCATGGTACGATGTTGGAACGGTTTGGTACGGTATGGTTTGCTTTTCCACTAAAGTAGGACTAAAGTTAAGTGGGTGGGATAACAACGGGGTGGGGGGGATTCTCTGACCAATCAGTGGCTAGTAGTGACTGCATGCAAAGGATTGTGGGATATGGTACCAGGTATGGTACCTCTTGGAACCACAATCGAGGTGGTACTGTTTTTGAGAGCCGTACCGTTCGGTTCCATGCAGTGGAAAAGCGCCGCCGTACCGTACCAAACCGTTCCTACACCATACCATGCGGTACCAGCAGTGGAAAAGCACAAAAGCGAGCAGAACCGTTTCGGTTCCATGCAGTGGAAAAGTGCCTTAAGTCCCACTCTTTCCTTTATGTACATCTGCACCAAGTGCTTCCAGACCTTCATAACCTGATTCTCAGGTAACCCACAAAATTATAAGTCAAAAACAAACTAAAATTATTTTCTGCATAAAGATATTTCCCCTCTTCTACAAGTGGGAGGCTGATTATTAATCCTTGCATGTCCTTGGCTAATTTGCCTTTAGAGCATTCAGTTGCAGAGAGCGCCCCTTTAATGTAGGTTCAGAGGCTAATCCCTTGAAACTCCTTAGTTGCTGCTTTCCTTCTTCCCTGAACTAATGTACAGGTCCATGCATTTCCCTGCTTACCTTTGCTTTCTTACACCCCTGGATCCCTTGTTCCATATCCTGTGTAAGCCCCTGAATAGGGTTTCAAATTAGTGTCAACCTGATACGTCTCAGAGATTTGTCTCCTGTTTTTTTTGGCCTAGTGCCTTTTCCTGACTACCCTATTATGGGATACCCAGATGACCTCTGGTGAAGAGTGTAGACATCATAGATCATATTGGGCAACATCTCCCACACTTGCAAGATTTGGCCAGATATGCCTTTGCCATGTTTTAGCATTGGAAACTGCCTGTTACCTGCAGGTGAGCGTAATCAATCGTTTCTTGCTGTAAAGGTCCACAGCATGTTTTTTTTCACAGGTTTCTCATCATCATTCCCCCTCTTTCCTACCTTTCAGAAGCAGGGGTTGTTGGGGAACCCTCCTCCTATTGTCTACTTTTCACCGCTGTTATAGGACTAGCTCCTGAACAGTCTAATGCACCTGTCTCAGTGGTGTCTGTCTTTATGGAGATAGTTGTGATCATTCTGTCTCTTGTTCAGTTGGCTTTTAGGGATTCATCTCCCTATATCCAGGGGGTATCTCTCACTGGGGATCGAACACCTGCATTCTGGTCTTCCAAAACAGGTAGTTCTTTCTTCATCATGGGATCTTGCCTTGGGCAGGTCCACCGGTTGGATACCATCTTGGTGCTGCTTTGTCTTCACCACGCAGAAGAAATTTGAGTCATTCTTGTGTCAGGAGAGGTAGCCTGGATCCTGTGCTTGATGCACTGGATGATACCATGATGATCCTTTGGAAACTGGTTCATTTCAGCTGTCAGCCTCTGGAAAAGGAGGAAAGGTTTAGGCACCTAGGTAGGCATGGCAAGTGCAAATCATCAGCAGAGGGCCCAGTTCATCCCTGGATTATTAGCAAGCTGAGTCTCCTGTTGCATGTATCTTCTGTAGGAACAGGGAATGCTTTAATCACTACAGGGGACTGGTCCACCTGGGGTTAGGTCCTTTTTCGTTGGCTGATTTGTAACCTCTTAAAGAGTGTCTTAGGAGGATAAAAATAAGCTTGTTGTGACCTTGATATTATATTAGTTTCAACACCATGAGGTGAGTGTTTTTAAAACTGTATTGGGTGGCTGCATGTATAACAATACTGAGAGCACAAAGTGTTTATAACACAGTGGTGGACTGTTTCCTCAAGGAATTATGTTATTTCATGTTTTCAAGTCACACTCAGAGATTATATTTGCAGAAATGTCTTCTAATTGTTGTGGGTAGCTCACAGACTAGTTTTTTTTTTTTTTTACTATCATTTGCTATTAACTATTCATTCTTTTGCTTTTTAAAATAGACCACTAGAGACCATAGCTATGATAGGATGTTATCAAAAGCTTTTACTAGTATGGTAACAATAAGGAGGGTGACAATTACAACCAAAGTCATTAGTAGAGGCATAAGCTAAATAGATAGAGAAGCCTTCCTTTGATTAGATAGGACATAAAAAGGGAAAAAAACAGATATCTGATGTACTGCATGTGCTTTTACCTTTTATTCAGTATTAAATAACTAAATTGTTAAATACATTTGTATTTTGTCTGTCTTGTAGGACTATTTGCATAACACACATGGGAAGGAGATGGACCTTTTGAGGACAACAGTGAAAGTGCCTGGAAAGAGACCTCCTAGAGCTATCTCTGCTTGCGGCCCATCAGCCAGTATAAACGGCTTATTAAAAGATGTTAGTAGTCCAACAGTGACTGATACACCAACTAACAAGCCACCAACAACAAGTAAGCATTGCTAAAAAATGACGTGTAGCACTGCCCCCGTAGGAACTGCTGAGTATGGATCTATTTTGGGTCTCCCTCTGATTATCCTGTTGCCAGATACCGGGTATTTTCACACGCTACCAGGTGGACACACATGCTTTCGCTCTTGTCTTCAATGACTAGTCTAGGGGGATTTGTTTTGTTGTTTTACTTGGAGAACTTGGATAGGAGAAGGGTTTAGTGGGATACTCTGAATTCAACTATGTGCAGATGAGGACAACTCTCACTTGGCCTCACTTAGTGGGACTGAATAGCATATCTTCTGTTGAACCATACAGCACTTGCTTGGGAGGAAAAAGTCCTTTGCTTGTGTTAGCAGCAGACTCAGTGAACTCTGTATCTTAAGGACACTAGTCAGTATCCCCTTTAGCTTAAACCCAGCCCACTGACTTTCTAGCACCCAGAGGGGGATTTTAACAGCAACAGACTCTAGGATTCCTTTGGGAAGTCTATACTCATAAGGCCTTTGTCGGCAGGTCACCTTCCTCCGTGGTACCAGACGACATCCATTGACATCCTCCCTCAGTCAGCCCTTAAAAAAGTCTCTGGGTTTCAGCATCTCTGTTTATGGCCCTCAGGTCAACCATCTGAGGCCACATGGCAGTCTGTGCTGGGGATAGGCAGCAGCCCCCTCCCCACCTGGACTCCACTCTCCAACTGAATACCAGGAGCCATGTACCAGGGTTCCTCCCGTGCCTATTGGCCAGGGTTGTACAGATATCTCCTGCTCCCTTCTGCATGGTTTCCTTCCACTGTCCAATAAACTGTACTGCTATTGGATCAGTGTGAAACATCAAGCCAGGATGAGCAGAGTACACTAGACAGGTCAGATCGAAGAATCACAGCTCTCTGTTAGGCAGACAGCTCCTAGATTTACCTAGCTGTCTCCCTGTTAAGCAGAGAAACAAAAAACTATATACACCTACCTAGCACCAACCTAGGAGGGTGCTACACATGTCTTGTGAATGGAATTCTATTACAACTTTTGATGCTTCTCCAAAAATAACTTTGGACCAATAACGGTGAAACCATGATAAAAGTTAGAAGCTTGTATACCAGGAGAAAATAACCTTTTTTAGCAGGCAATTTGTCATCATTCTGTCATCAGTCTAATGCATACGTTTTGAGACTATTAAACCCTTACTATTAGCTAGTTTGTGTAAAAGAAGTTTGAATACTATTAATTAAATTAAATAGAATATGAAATGTACGGGATATATACGGGAAGAACAATACTTAAAGTGGAACTTTAGTCAGAAAATTAGGTCCTGCTAGATCACTTCAGGCTGGCCCCTTTTGCAGAAATAGCTATATAAAACATTCAAAATAAGTTCCTACACTGTTTAAAATCCAATAATACAGTTTCTCACCCTCCTCTGCACATGCTCAGTTGCTCTCTTTTTAGGCATTTGTAGGCACTGCTGAGTTTGCAGAGGCCGATCTGCTGACAGTGGAATTAAACCATACTATCCTTTACAGCCAAGGAAGCTGCTTCTGTTGGATCTGCAACTGCCATGGTGCTTCACATGTGATTAGTTATGACACCAGCCATTTGATGGTTTGACAGTTTGGTTGAGGACGCAAGCAAATGTGACAGTTCCCAATCTCGGCATTCCAGGAATGTAACGGTTTTTAAAACTGTTACATCGATTTGTTTAGTTCAGCTTTCTGATTTACTGCTGTCCAGGGGCTCTGGGCTTCAGAAAATGGCAGCCTCCAGCAAGAAGGAAGAGGAACAATACTGCAGGCAATTTACAGCACACACTTATTTTGATAGCATAATTATTATTGTGGAATGTATGTCCCTTGCTAAAGATAACTTTTTATCAAGTTGTTATGGGTACATTTCTGCTTTAAAATAAAGATAGCATGTGCAGTGTGGACATTTATGGGGGCCTTATTATGGAACTTTGGTCGGAGTAGTGTTTTCCATGCTGGTTTGTGGCCCTTACATTCGCAACAGTGTAGGGGCCCTGACATTCTCACTGCATTGCTGGTTCAATGGTGAAGGCTAAATGCTACAATAATCGATAATCAGCTCAGCAAAGAGCATAAATGGACCAGTTCCTCCTACTTCTTGCACAGTCGTGGGGGAGCTCTTCTGCTTTTTAGACCACAACTCTAGGCATGTTTACAAGGAAAACTGGGAGCATGCCTGAATAACCAGCATTAAAATTCTCAAGTATGTTTATAGAAGCCATAAATACAGCAGGGATATTGCGGAAGGTAAAAATACTAGCTTGACAGACAAAATCTCTCAAATTAAAGGTCTCATGTACACATGGCATTTGCCCAGCTCTTCTGAACAACTTTAGTACTGCCAGGAGAAAAGCAGCTTTAAAAATATGCATAGGGGCATCAGACATTTGGGCTTTCATTCATTTTATCAGCCAGAATATTAATTTATTCTAATGACAAAACAATATACACATAAATATATATATCACCAGTTCATGCGCTGATCAAAGAGACTCTCCACGGCTTGCTATAGTATATACTCCCACTGCGAGGTTGTTGCAGCTCCTCCTTGCTTCCACTGGGTGGCGGACTATGCTTGAATCTATAGATAACAGAAAGGAGACACTAGTGCATGACCGCCCTCGCATAATAACGTTTATTGCATCATAATACACATAATGACAATTCCACTCACATTTCGCATGTGAGTGGAGCCGGAGCTTGGTGGGGAAGCTCTACAGTGGCGGGTATGCTAGGTGGAATTGGACGGCCACAACAAGATCGTAGGGCGAGCCGAGGGCCACCTGAGAGGGAGCATTCTGTTATGCCTGTGATTAATTTATTCTAGCTATTGATGAAGTAATGAATTAATGAACTCTCCAGCGCTAAATGCACATAGCGCTTGGCCATGTTTTTGACACCCAGTGTACATGAGGCCAAATTATTTAAGCAGGATCTTAAATAACAGGTAAAGAAAACAAAATGTTTACATCCTTGATATTGCAAAGTATAGGAATATAAGTCACCAACCTCATAACTATCTATCCCAACACTCATATGGCTGTGTGGTAGAAGGTCAAAGCCTTAGATCTGAGACCTCAAAAAACCCAATAAATTATTATCCCATCTACATTAGTATTGAGAAAGGAAATTTGTTGGCTAGAGAAATACGGTAATCAAACATATTCTGTGAGAATAGCCTATTACTTCAAAAAGCCAAAGATGAAGCACAGTACTGATGCACAAAGAAAAATAGCCCTACAGTACAACTGGGGTAATCCTTTCAAACAAAGGAAGATATGGCTGCACACCACCATCGATCCAACATGTGGCACGTTTCACACTTCACTCGTGCTTCTTCAAATCCATGTTGGATCGATGGTGGTGTGCAGCCATATCTTCCTTTCTTTTCCCTTATACCAAAATCCTTGCTTCTACACCAGGGAGAACAACCTGACCTAACTACAAAGCGGAATTAGGAGGCAAAATCAAGCACTTCACTCTTTCCACTCCTCCATTTGACTTTTGAATTTTTGAATTTAAAATTTCAAATGACAATACCCTGTAGTCTCAAAGAAGGAAACCAAGCCTCTCTCACTTTTGCAACTTTTTGTCTATCATAGCAACTAACAGAGCCAATGGCTGAATAACAATGTTACACAAATGACACGCTTCTCCATTTCTGTACAGGTGTAATTGTGTGTGCGGGGATCCTTTACATATGTTATTGTAATTGGTGCCTGTAGCTATTTCATGTATTACCACATTGTAGTTTTCATTCTTTAAATCATTTTACAGTAAATTGTTTTTCATTTTTTTTCTATATTATTATTTCATTATTGTCTTTGTTCTGTGGTCCTATTTTTGACATGTGACTCCCTTGGTTTGCTTTGGCAAATAATAGCATTGGCAGTTACCATTGATCTATTTTCCCTTATTTTGTGTGTGAAAATTGTAGGAAAGACATATATTTTCCCAAACAACCAGATTCTTTTTTTAATGTTAGTTGTTACACTGATTAAGGTAGAGGATTGAATGCTTTTAAATTGATGGACTGTCATACAACTGGAAGTTTTAGAAGCTTGTTTTCAACCATTCCCATTTTCTAGCTATTAACATGAGTTTACCGCCACCTAGTGAACAAATAGGTTATTTATGGATATATACCAAGTCTGAATTCTATGCTGCAGAAGTGACTTGGTCTGTACTCTTGGAGTGTGCAGGGTGGACATGTAGGGAGGCCTGATCATGGATTTCTGGTTGTAATTTTCCACTTTGGTTTATAGCCCACATTTTTTAGAGGGGATGCTTGTTTGCCTGACCTAAAAAAGTGCCCAAAATGTTTATAATAGAAACCCTACTGGAGCAATGTGCAAATTCTTTCTTATTTTCATAACCAACAATATAAATCATTGGTGTCAAACCTGTGGCCCCCTGGTACTTGTGTTATTTCAGACATCATCAGCCAGTAGTCAGCATTTTTTCACCACCTAGTTGCTTACTCAGAGCATGACCTTAAATAGTATGATGATCAGCATTTCTGGACTGTGGCCCTGCATCATATCCCTGTGTGAAATGGCATGATATCCCAATCCCTATGGCACTATAGTACCTGCACTGCCAGAACTGTAAAACTGTACCATAGTGTCTGTACTGCCAGAACAAGAACTCAGACCGTCTGTAGGTGGAGCTACATTTAGAGAAGATGCTTTTGCACTGAACTGGGTTGTCTTCAAAATTTTGGGCACTTATCATTCCCTAGGGATCTCCTAAGAGGAATAGTGATGCCTAGTGAAAAGGTAAGTATAAGATCCAACTTTTTTTTATTTACAGATACAGTTTTGAAACACTATGAGGCAATGATTTTTACAGGGGTTGGGGGCCCAGATTTTATAAGTGGACCCTGTATTTTAATGCAAAGTCTGCATTAAATACGTTTGCCCTTTATTTCCTTTTATGTGTTATTTATGCTGCACATCCCTAGTCTCCAACCACACCTGTAGCCTGCTACCAGTCTCTAATCATCCTTTCTGGCCTGTTTGCAGCTTTGGATAATTACGTCTGCAGTAGCATAACATATACCTAATATTATATGTAGCCCCCTTTCTTGTTGTTTGACTACCACTAATATAGGTGCACAAATCTTTGCAAAGTGCGGAGTAGTAAATTACAGTAGTCAATAGAAAATAATTATAAAGCACAATACAGGTGAACGTCTAACACATTATTGATGTATTTCCAAAAGCATTTTGTTGTAAAAATGCAGCTGAACATTTCCAGTGAGTTACATGACTGACTTGCTTCTTAGACATCTTATTTTTTTAATTTTGTTTTTTAGCACGATTACCCCATCTGGATTATAAGCATATGAAAGGTTATCATCTCTGTTGGAATGCGTGTTTTAATTATCTCTTTTCAAACAGCCACACTAATTGTTTTGGCTGCTTATGTTTAATTGTAATGAACTGTCTCACAGCTGAAAATTTTTTGTTCTCTCTTCCTCTGAAAATCAACTTGTCACCTCATTTGTTTATTTGGTTTGCATAAAATCTTTAATATAAAAAAACAAACAATACAAACAGATGGCAGATATAATCGAGACTCAATATTAACAAGAGGAACATCAGAACACTGGTATTACCTATAGCAACCAAACTTTTCTATTCCTCTTTTTCATAGTGTTTAATCTAAATGTGCTAGTCATCTATTGGTATAACCCAAAAACAATCCCTTCATCAACAACATTTTTTCAGTATTGGGTTACAGCCCAGCTCCAACTTTATGAAAAGAAATCCTTAATACTCATTTTCCTGCACATGGTAAATTTAACTGCTTTGTGGTCTGGCTTCCCTTTAAAATGCTTCATCAAGATGCCCTAGTGCAGCCTTTATCAACATGGGTTCCATGGAACCCTAGGGTTCTTTCAGCGATTGCTAGGGGTTCCTTGAACAATGAGGATTTCTGCATCTCAGATATATAGCCACTGCCTTTAGAGATCTTTTTAGCTATCTGTAAAGGGGAGCATTCTTCCCAAAGACCAGCAATGTAGGGAGCATTCTTCCTATTGAACACCAATGTAAAGAGCATTCTTCCCACTGACTGCCACGCAATTGTACTGTGAGCTGTCGATATAGTAATTATTGGCAGAGGTTCCCTGGGGCCTGAAAGTTACTTCCAGTGATTCTCTAGTTTTAAAAATTTGAGACAGACTGCCCTACAGTGACAAGGGAGTGATGCAAGTAAAGGTGTTCATATCACTATGCAGCTTTTTTCTGCAGCATTCAGGTCCTGTCCCATTCCAGAGGAAAAAGAGGAAGAAGAGCAGACAATCCTTTCCAACTGAATATACCTGATTAGGATTGCAATCTGCCTGGTATTTTACCAGCCAATTGAGCAAAATATTTTTTCCAAAGTTATTAGAAGAAAATCGATTGGATCTGTATTTTTTCCAAAACTTATGACAACTTTAGCTGGGATCCTGGGTACAGTTCTCACCAATGACATTGTGTATATAGACTTTGTATGTTCCCTCAGTAATTTTTCAGGTGTGGGTTGCAATCCACAACCCAATTAAATGCTAAGAAACTGACTTCTGTTCACATTGACCCTAGTGTAATAATAAGAGTAGGGAAAATCGCAAAATGACTATTCATGTGAACCTAGCTCTACTTTATTTACTAAGCTAAGTAAAAATGTACTTTACTTTATAAAATTTCACTTTGCTGAGTGAACTTTAGTCGAAACACTATTTTGTCTGTATGACTTGTTCGGGAAAATTACACTAAAGGGCTATTATGAAGGCTGGGACTGACAGTAGTAATAGCTACATATTTAAAAACTCATGCAGAGTTTGTTGGAACTATACAAATGTCACACTCACCTCTTCTGTGATCTAGTGCTGAGCATCCTCACCAGTGTGCATCTGCTTGAACATCAGTGTTTCCCCTTGAGTGTCAGCACTGCCACCAATCAGGAAACCGCTCTCTCGATCAGCACTATGCTTCTGAAATGTGTTGCTACACTTCTGCCAAGCTCCATCCTGCTACATTATTTGCCTGTATCCCTGTTCCTCCTGTGTTCTTTTTGTGTCTATACTCTATGTACCAGTAACTTCAAGGGTGCTCTCACTCCATATGTCATCTAGTGGCTTCAGTGTACCCTGTAACTCCAAGTGTTATTCCTAGTTCACGTGTCATCTAATGACTCCAGTACACCGGTGACCTTAAGTGTGCTCTCATTCCATGTGTCCTCTAGTGACCACACTGGTGCCCCTGTGTCTCCAAGTGCACATCCCTGTGCCTCAATGACCCTTGTGTCTCTACGCAATCTCTGATACCCTTCTGCAATTAGTGTTTATCTCAATGGGGCTCATTATTCTCAAAGATCTTCTCTCCCTGGCTTTACAGATAGAAATTTTCTTCCCAGAGTACTCTCTGGAATTCTTGCTTGTGAAAGTCTTTTTCTTCTTGCTTGGCACTAACTTTTCAGCACACTATTCAACTGCCCATGCCCTGTGCTTCTCACCCCTGAGGGAGGCCTATGTAACTTTGCTGCTTACATCTATCCCATAAAGAAAGGTCCAGATGTAATTCCCAAGGTATTTGCATTTACTTTGGACAAACAGCCTACTTTATTAAGCAATACCCACAGCAGCCAAGAAACTCCAACATCTAGTATGCTAGGGGGAGCATGCTTGACCACTCTTCTCATCCCTCTTCAAAGTCTGACAATTCCAGTGTAACTGTGTCTTGACAAGTACACACTCCCTCAACCCTTTATAATATTTGCTGTGGATGGTACTGTTCCTTCCCGTGGGCCCATGTTCTCTTCTACCACATCCATTAAGATATCTGTTGCTGTGCTTCATCATTAGGCCATCATCTTTTTCAGTTTACTACAATCCACCTCTATGCTCATCCTGAGCCTCCCCTGTCTTCAGCTACACTGGATTGATCCTTCACTCAGTTACTCACCTGAGACCTCTGGAGACTCTGTAACACCCCTTAAAACCCCTGCGGTTTTCTGGCACTTTGTCGATAAAATCTTACAGCTCCTATACAAATGTGTTATCATCTACCTGGATGATATATTCATTTTCTACACAGACCTGCCCACTCACAGATGTCATGTCTAATCAGTCTTCCACTGCCTCTGGTAAACAAGGCACTATGAAAAGATGAAAAAAATGATTCCTTAAACATCCTCAGGTGTCTTTCCTAGGTTACATAGTCTCCAAGGATAGTCTTCCCATGGATCCTGAGAAAGTTTCTGCTATCTTTAACTGGCCCCTGCCCAGTGGTATCAAAGTTATACACCACATTTTTAGATTTACAAACCATTTCTGGCAGTTTATCAACAACTACTCTCTATTTGTTGTACCCATTACCATTCCCACACAGAAAGATGCAATTGCAAACCCTAAGTACAGACCTTCTGACATAGTTGAAACCTTCCATGCCCTGAAGGTAGCGTTCTTTTCAAGCCCTGTCCTAATGAGAACGAATAGCATAAAACCCTTCTGCATCAAGGCCAATGCCTTATCTGTGGGAGACAGTGCAATTATTTTTCACTCCCACAGTGGGGCTAGGCAACACTGTGCTTTTTTCTCTAAAATAAAGTTCTCTGTAACTCAAAGGAATTATTTTGTGGGGGAAATGCTTGCTGTCAAGCTGGTCCTTGGGGAGTGGCAATATCTCCTAGTAGGATTACTTCGTCAATCACTATTTACACAGAAAACCTACAGTATTACATAAATAATACCTTAAAAACCTACAGTATTACAAAACTGCATGTCACCTAAACCCCAGAGAAGCCTGTTGGTCCTTGTTCTTCTCTCAGTTCAACTTCATGATCACCTTAAAGCCAGGATATGCCAATTCCAGAGTTGATGTGCTCTTAAGCGCCTTTGATTCCCAAGATTCCAAGGTTCTTTCTTTTTTTTTTTTATTTAAATGTTATTAATTTTCACATTATACAAAAATATACAAAGTTATCAACACTTTGTTCAAAATTCTCATTTATGGAATAAAGTTCCTTTTAAACCAGAATTTATTATTCCAAGCACTTTCAGCTAAGAACCAAACTCCTTCATTGGGCTCTTGACTCCAACCTCCCCAGACATCTTGGCACCCACAGGACTTTTAAGTGTCTTTCCTGTCAGTATTGGTGGCCAAATGTCTGAAAGGATGTAGAGGAGGAGGATATAAAAGCTTGTACAATTTATGCCAAAACCAAGTCTCCTACCCATGCACCTGCAGGCCCTCTTTTTCTTCTACTTATTCTCACAGAACCTTGGTGCCACCTCTACCACAAAAGAAAAGGATGGGAGCTCAAAGGGGGTTCACCACCAAAAAGGGTTCCCTAAAGAACAACTGTGGTATATGTATAAAAATAGTTTACATTATTAATTACCAATAATACAAAATCTATTTAAATGTAAGCAAAAAGAACTTCCACCATAAACAAAATAAAACACCACATCTACAAACCTTGCTTCTTCTAGTGACTGTATGGTTATTTGGATAGTGGTGGACCACTTTTCTAAGATGGCACATTATATCTTTCCTTATGTAATCACTGCAAAGATAGATCCAAACTTTGTCTACCTCTGCATCTCAAGTTACCGAATACTTTCTATGTTTAAGAGGTTGTAACCCTAAAAACAAAAAAAAGAGAGATCCTGTTCCCTTATAGCAGTTTAAACAGTGCAGTGCTTGTGCTGTCTAATCTGTCCCTCTCTATGCTGTAAAAAAAACCTGGTTGATTTTGCCTGTTCCTGTGTGTGCTGAACACTGTAATCATGGCTGTTGACCCATTATTACTGTGGTCAGGTTAGATGTCTCCGTTATCTCGCTGCTCTCCTTTCTCCTCCCTCTCCCCCTGCCTGTCAGCTCCTCTGTGTGTGACCAGTCTCCTCTGCCCCCCTCCCCTCCTGCCGCTATTAGAAGCTGGCAGTAAAGTTAATGAAAGATTGCTGCCAGCCCCTCTGTTCTACTAAGCCATCCTACACTGTGTACATTGTTTTATAAAATTGTTCCTGTAAATACCTTATTTCAGATAGTTTCTGGCCAGTCGCATGACCTCCGGCCACTCCCCTCCTCCGATCCAAAGGCTAAAGCGGAAGGAGCTGAGCAAAGAGCACAGCGGTCACGTGATCTCCCAGCTGACATCAGTGGGGGATTTTGGCCCCTCCCGCTGTTGCCCCTCAGAAATAAGGTATTTACAGGGACAATTTTATAAAACCATGTACACAGTGTAGGACGGCTTAGTAGAACAGAGGGGCTGGCAGTAATATTTTTTTGAGTTTACAGCCACTTTAACTGCTCAAAGATCTGGTTCTGAATTCCCTTGTCCTTCAGCTTTAGCTACTCCCTCAGACAATCAATCTAAAGTTCACTAAATCCTGGACTCCAAGACTCCTTATAGAATAATTCAGTATCTTATTGACTGGAATGGTTTTCTGCTCGGAATAAAGTTGTCTTGTCTTTCCTCCTGTTAAATAAAAAATAAATTTTGGATTTCCATTGAAACCAGGACTTTGAGAGGTGGGGAGGCCCCATAAAAGGCAGAGAGGTGGGGTAATGTCACACTAACCCCTCCTGCAATCCAGCACTGAGTTTTCTTTGCAGCCCACCTATCAGGAGACCGCTCTCCTGATCAGTTCCATGGCCAGCAGGCAGCAGTGCTGACTAGTGCAGCCTTAAGTTAACTATGCATGGCTCAGCATTTGAGCAACTCATCACTATGCTTCTTCCAAGCCCCCTCCTGCTACAGTACCTACCTGTATCCCCATACCTCCTATAACCTTTGTGCCTGTCTCCACCCTTTGGGTATTGGTGACTCCAAGTGTGCTCCCAGTCCCTGTGTCATCTATTGACTCCAGTGTGCCCAGTGACTCTAAGTGCCTTTCCAGTTCATGTGTCTTCTATTGACTCTAGTGGCTCTAAGTTCACTTGCAGTCAACATGTCATCTAGTGACTTCAGTGTGTTCAGTGAATCCAGGTGCATTCCCTGTCCAGGTATGATTTTGTAGACTCAAGGGCACCGCTCTGTGCCCCTGTGTCTCCAAGTGTTCCCTTTGCTCCTCCATGACACTTGTGTCTCCATGTAACCTCCAATACACTCCTGCATATTCTGGATGGTCCTTATTTCCATGAATACAGACCTCTGTCTAGGATAAGTAGGCAACATAGTTGTAGAGAACAAAAATGGTTACATACTACTTTTTGCATTTGACTACAGCCTTTTATGTAGGTTTATAGAAGATCACTGCAAAAAGCCTAGTTTGAGGCAGCTGTTTATAGATCATAGTTTACTTCTGTCAGGCAATATGGATGCATACATTTCCATGAAAAGCTAAATCAATTTAGTCGTGTACAGAAGCAGTTATATACAGTAGATCCTAATAATGGCAAATACTACGTGCAAGTTAATATGGTTGTGGATAAATACAGTTTTATTAAAAAATGACAATCCGGTTATTACTGAACTCACAAAACTCTTCTTGTTGATGCTCTAGTGATCCCAATGAAGAATGAAGATGTTACAATAAAGATTTAAAAAGCTTTGTGCAAACATATTTTGTTATGTTTTGTAACTACAACCCATTAGAAGTTCTTGGAAAAAATATATTCCTTCATCCTATTATATACTAATAATATTGGCTATAAAATAGGGACTTATGTCTTATTTCTTTTGTATGATAACACATTACCTTTTTATAGGTAGTACTACTCTGTAAGGATCTTTTACCTCTTTTAATAGAGAGCAGCTCCACTGGGGATGTGATTTCCAGCCCATCCAGCAACAAGGAGCCTCCACCATCACCACTAAGTGACAAAAAGAAAAAGGGGAGGAAGAAAAACATGACTCCGTCAAAAACAGAGGGCTCAGCAGGACAAGCAGATGGTATGCTATTCATATTTGTGTTTTTTGGCTCTTCATGCAGTCATAAATGCTCATTTACCATCTGCAAAGACTACATTAGAACATTATTTGTCTTTCTGAACTTTATTAGATAATGCAAACACCTCCCTACAAAAATGGGGACTTTGGAAATACAGAGTCATCTTTTTTAATGTAGTTGTATTAGAGTGTAGTGTATATGAGCAAAATAAAAAGATATCCAGTACATCTCTGCAATACATGCACATTTCCCCAAGTGTTGTCTCCTTACAATCACTGCAAGTATAGAAAAATTAGCTGCTGACCCCGACAGATGTCCAGTGAGCTGTTAGCTTCCTGTTATAAAGTGACAACATTACCTCTTCTGCAGTGAAATCCCAAACAGAGCTGTGAACCCTGCCCAGTTTTCCTGGACGAATATCCCCCCCCCCCCCCCCACATGTTATTACATGTGATTGTATAGAAGTATCCATGATATGTGTGGGGATACAACAAGGTGCAGTCCAATTGTAAATAGAATTATTATATTTAAAAAAAAGTTCTTGTTGGAAGAAGATTGTAGCATGTTTTAACCTTTTAAGTTTGCATTCGATTTCCTGACATGACAGACATATCTTAGTTGAGAATTTTATAGGTGACTGGTTGCCATAAAGGTTTTCAGTAGACTGTCCAGTATTGGGTGATCATTTAAAAAAAAAAAAAAAAGAGCTTTTTTCTACTCCTCAAGTTTTGTGTGCCACTTAGACAGCTAAAATCTTTGGACCTGCATCATTATTTAATGGTTGTCAGACCCAAAACTAGAATGGGACCTATTTGGTATCTTTCTGCCTCTCCAGAGCTATTGCATAATGTTTGTGCATGTGCGTGCGTGCGTGTGTATTAAGCTATTGTGCAGTTGTTTAGATCTTTCTACCCTAGCCTGTAATGCTCACTGTGTGTCTGATGTTGTCCTGATACCTGTCTATCCTTTAATTCTGCCATTTTCTTCTCTTTCTTTCTCCCTTTATTCTTTCTGCTTTGCTCTCTGGGATCACCTTCCAGCCAAGCGCAAAATGTGGAAATTAAAAACATTTGGTAGTTTAAGAAACATTTATAAAACAGGTAAAGAGCTTAAAAAGTTGTATCTTTTGTCATTCTGGATGGCGGGGTCAATGTTTTGCTTTTTATGTAAAATGGAAGAGCAATGTAATGTGTGCTGAAAAGTAGCATAGCTGCAAGTTGCCTTCTTGTCTTTTTCTAACTATGTCTTCCTCTAATCACCAATTCTTTTGTACTAATTTCTAACAACAGTGCAGAAAAACATGGTACCCACAGCAAGCAGTGCTTGGAAGTGATGTGCTTGACAGGATGGTGTTAAACTTAAAAGAGAAGTATGGCTTTAAAAAGAAAAGAATTATACTCACTTAGATGAATGCAGCATCCATCTAATGCTGCATCTGTCCCCCGCAGCCCCTAAGACTGAGAATGACTGCTGATCTCTCAGTTCTCAGCCTTCAGTGAGCAGAGAGCCAGTGATTGTCAGCGGCTCTCTGCACTGTTCCTCCAGCACTCACTGGAGCGTAGGGCTGTGGATGGGTTGGTAGAATCTGGCACAGTCTCCCAGTGGCTTGCTAAGAGGTGAAGCTAGCTGCCTGTCCAGGCATCTGGGTGGATCCTGACTGCAAAGTCGGGATCTTTCTTGAACCTGGACCGGCTGAGTGACGTTAGCCAACAGCAGGCTTAAAACCAACTGCACTCCTGTGACCTAGAGGAGAAGTATGGATAAAATAGCTTTGGCCCTAATTCTCCTTTAAAGAGTATATTAAGCCAAATTTTCTAGTTTTCGATTAATTGTTAGAACTTTTGAACTCCTGTCAGGTTTTTACTGTTATCTAACCTCTCAGTTCTGCTAACAATGGTTCTACCAGAATGGAAGATAGGCAATAGGAAAACAATCAGAAATTAAATCTAAAAGCAGTTTTAACCTTTTCCTGCTCTAATTAAGAAAAACATTTTTATTTTAGACTGTGTTGTTGTTGGACTGTTCCCTTCACTTCCTATATTGCAAAACACCAGCAGGAGAGGAAGTGAGGGGAAATCACTCTTATTGAGCCCTGGATAGCAGTAACACCTTGACAGAAGTTCTAACACTTCCCCACTCTAACTGAAACTAAAAAAAAAAAAAAAAAATGTTGGGCTGGACATAAATGGTAATTTGTTAAGATGAATTCATTTTCTTATATTTATTCTTTCATTTATCCCATAGATATTCTCTTCTCTAAAGAATTAAGAATGCTCAATTCACAAATAGAAATACTGATTAGAAATTAATTACTTCTTTTTTTTTTTTTTTTGCATGAAATGAGCACTTTACCACTAAAAGCCTTATTTTCCCATAAATTATTATTTAGCTCACGAACCAATATTTTATCATCATCTCAAATGGCTCCTTCCCTAATTTTCAACAGACACTTCATTAAAACTATCACCAAGCTAAGGGTGTTTTAAGGAGTCATGTTGATCTTTGTGATTTGATTTTAATAGTCATCATGATATGTAAAAATCCTAAATAATATGCTAAATGATAAATATAACATGTTTATGATTAATTTGACTGGCTGGTTACGCTTTTAATTATTGAAAAATCCAGTGTCCATTGTAAAGGAAAAAAGGAGCACACTGCACACAGTAATGATAATATGTGTTATTCTTTTTGACGGTTACCCCTAGATTTTTGCTATAACCCCCAACTCTGCATGGTCCAATGCTCACTGAAGGGTTGCATGAGTTGTTCAATCCTGGTACATTACCTGCAAGAACCAGGCAATGTCCAGACTTGTAAGTAGGTCACATACAAAGAGGTCCAGCCTCACAAGGCAAGTTACACTGGATTACGAACACAACTGTGAGCTACCTAGTTCCTGAAGGCACTAGCAACCCATAATCTCTTAAGACCTAACACCTAGTAGTTCAATTACCTGTTTTTTTACAGTGTCCTGTCTTAAGAGGTAATAACAAGGGAATGGCAATTTCAACATGCTAAAATCAGCCCGAGCTACCTCTTGCTGTTCTTTCCTACTTCCAGAGGAAAGGTGTTATTTGCCATTACCATGTTATTTGTGTCACACAGGGGTATGCAACAAGGCAAACTCCAGAGAAAATTTATATTATAACAAAACATAAATTACTACTTATGATGGCACTAAAGTAGAATCTGATAAGTCGCTATGAAATACAACATCTTGCACATCATTACCCTTCTTTAAACGAATGGTATAAGTCTGGAAGAACTGATCTGTCGGAGTTAGGACCATATAGCAGACTTAGCATTGCTGAACACCCCATACTTATTTTAGAGGAGAAAATAATGCTCTTGAGGATTTGCTCAATTCCATAGTCAAAAAGAAAAATATTCATATTGCTGTTTCACAGTGAGAAAAACAAACTGCAGAATTATTTCTGCAATTTATGCACCCAGCAGGATATGTAAACCTGATTTATGTTAAAAGAAAGTACTGTTTCTCTAAGCTTTTATGTACGTAAATGGGTCCTATACTTGTTGTTAAGAGATAGATTTATTTAATGCTGTTCATTGCGTCAAAAACTCACATGGATACCCAATTATTACTAAACAATTGAAATGCCATATAGTTATAGATCCTGCTCCCACACTATTTAAATAAGGGATATTATTATTCCTATGTATGTTCAGTCTTACAAAACATTTAAAGTGGTTATAAATGCAGAAGGTTTTTTATATTAATGTATTCTATGTATTAAGATGAAAAAACCTGTGTGCAGCAGTCCCCATAATACTTACCTGAGCCCCATCTGGATCCAGCGATGTTGCACGAGAGCCTCAGCTGTCCAGGACACTCCCTCCTGATTGGCTAAGACACAACAGTGGGCTATTGGCTCCCGCTGCTGTCAATCAAAGTCAGTGAGCTAAAGAGGAAAGAGAGGGGATGGGGCCGAGCCACGGCTCCATGTCTGAATGGACACACAGAGCAGCAGCTTGGCTTGGGTGCTCCCATAGCAAGCTGCTTGCTGCGGGGGCAGGAGGGAGGGGCCAGGAGTGCCCTGAGAAGAGGAGGATCTGAGCTGCTCTGTGCAAAACCACTGCACATAGCAGGTAAGTATAACATGTTTGTTATTTTTTAAATTATAAAAAACGAGATTGTAGCAATACTTTAATACAGAGAGCCATTGCTAAACTTTTTTTTCTGCACAACTTCTGAATGTAAGATTACTGGATATGTTCCACTAAACACCACTGATTAGAACAAAAAAGTGTTACTGTATGTACAGACTACAGATTGTAGTATAAACATGGTTTTATATATATATCACATTGACTAGTACCTAATCATTCCCATTTCATTCTAAAGAAGAGAACTTCGAATTCATCATTGTATCGAGTACTGGACAAACATGGCATTTTGAGACCGGAAGCTTTGAAGAAAGAGATTCCTGGGTACACGCTATTGAAAGTCAGATCCTCGCAAGTCTACAATGCTGTGAAAGTAGCAAAAACAAGGTAGGATTCTCCCACCAAAAAAAAAAAAAAGCGGTTCATCATTTATATAATGACAACGATAAAAGCTCAGTCCACCCAAAATTGTTATTTTAGTTGTAAGCAGTCTGGTTGGTTAAGTCAGCTTGGAAATCATGGCTGACATAGATATTAAAACAGTCAAATGACTCCGTTAAAATTCCATATTTTGTTCCTGCCCACCATTGCATGTTCCAGCCTCTACTGTTGCATTGTCTAAATTATAAAATTTAGAAAAAAAAAAAAGAAAAAACAGGGAGCGTGGTAAACCTCAAGAAATGTAAAGACCCTGGAAGTCAAGTATGGAGATCTCACCAATAGAGCCCTTGGGAGAAATATTAAACCTTCAGTTTATTAAATTTTTTAGCATCTACCATAAACTGAAATATTATTTTGGTATATTAACCCTTTAAAAATTAAAGCAACAGATTCATAAATAACCACAGAGAATAATTTCAAGCTACAAACTAAAGGACCGCACTTCTTTAGGACTTCATGAAATTTAGGCTTCAAAGTACTTATCCATCTTTATGACCTATAGTTTGGTGAGCTAGTCCTTCAAGGGTATAAACATTTTTATCCTAAACCTTTGCCAAAAAAAAGTTTATTGTTATGAAGAATCTTTGTTCAACATGGCTTCCATCACATGTGTAAGTGACAAGTACATATTAGAGCTGGTTACTGTAAACATAATAGGAGATTCACTTATAATATCTTCTAAAAACAAAATTGCAGAATATGCCAATAATAAATCTTGGTGAAGTTTTTTGAAACTTTGGGGATGTACAGTACATGAGGGGTTAACAGTTCACTGGTGCTCAATGTAGTGGCGATATATAGACTAAAGTGTATATATTCATTTAAATGTCTTGTAAGACCATATAAGGTAAATAACTCCATTGTTTTTTTATGTATACATCTTTTTCTGCTAGATATGTGGCAAGTATGTGACAAGTATTGAAGACAATGGTGACAAGTATTGAAAAGGCTTTAGATACCTAAAATGCACAGTAAATAGCACAGCGTATGTAAAACGAATATGTCATTCTCATTGATAAACTAAAACTTTTGTGTACTTTTTTTTTTAAGGCTCGCTTGGACAGTCAAAGTGAAGCTGTAGCCATTCAAGCTATCCGCAACGCAAAAGGAAATAATTTCTGTGTAGACTGCAATGCACCAAGTATGTACCATTCTCTTTACTTTTAAACGCAAGGCATAGT
This sequence comes from Pelophylax lessonae, assembly GCF_965119305.1. Taxonomy (NCBI): domain Eukaryota; kingdom Metazoa; phylum Chordata; class Amphibia; order Anura; family Ranidae; genus Pelophylax; species Pelophylax lessonae. Next base: position 579,405,963 of record NC_138769.1, on the reverse strand, counting down.
AAAATGCCACACCAGTTTACTTCAACATATGTTATTAAGGAAACATGCAGACCATGTGTTTTATTCTGGGTCAGTCACTCAAAGCACTGAAGGTAGGGGTTCAGTATGCAAGCAAGGCAATTGGCATTTTCAGAAGAAGACAACAATGGCAGCCTTCATTGTTCTTTTAGTGCTGGTAGCTTTGTAAACACTGGCCCAAAATATATGTAAGTATACATAGCTAATAACTGTTTATGAGGCTTTGATATTAAATATGTTTAGACTCATAAATCTGATCTAAGGTTACTCACAGTGGGTTACTGCTCATCACTCTTTTAGTTAGTGACATATTCGTTTTACATATTTTGTGCTATAGATTTCCCTATGCCTTTGCCATGACATGGTGTTTAGGGTTATGCAGAGCTTCGGATAGTATACTGTATACCAGAGGTGGGGGACTTGAGTCACTGACTTGACTTGAGTCAGACTTAAGTCACCAGTTTGAGGACTTGAGACTTGCTTGACTAAAATTAATAAAAGACTCGACTTGACTTTGACTTGGTATTCATGACTTGAGACTTGACTTTGACTTGAGACATATGACTCGAAATGACTTTACTTTTTTAAGTTATTACATATTTGCATTTTCTCAAGATGTGTTAAAGCAAAATTAATGTGCCTGTTATGTTTCTGACACCACAGTCACTTAAAACACCTCAGTGTGTTCTGATTTTTAGGACACTGGCTGTTTAACAATGGAATTACTTAACATGTTTTTAGTGACTGTGGTGTTGAAACATGACCGGACGAAGGATTTTGAGCTGTTTGGGCATTCAAAGTGTTTCTTTAATATGCCAAGAAAAAAGCACAAAGCAGTTTTGTTAATGTTGAAAATAAAACAAAACATTTCTTGACCACTGACTTTTAACTGATTTAAAGGTGAAAATTGGGGTAGATCAGTATTTTGACTTGACCAAAATAAATGACTTGACTTGACTTGCTTGCTTTTCGCCACAGTAACTTGGGACTTGCTTGAGACTTGAAGGTTAAGACTTTAGACTTGCTTGTGACTTGCACATGTGTGACTTACTCCCATGTCTGCTGTATACACACAGAGCCCCTTGAATACAGAGAAGATATGCAATAAATAACATACTCTACCTATTGTTTCCATTATAAATGTACTGCTTATTGTCCAGTCTTCAGGCTAATGCAAACTCTGTTACACAATTGTGTGCACAGACATTCCCCGAAGGTGCTATTGCACTATGAAGTCTACAAAAAGAGAAAAAGTTTGGCCACATACTGTATGTCTTTCTAGCAAACCGTCCCATTGCCTGATCATGAAAAAATACCAACAGTAAAAACTATCAATGGATATTGTATGGTATATTTTTAAAGGACAATCTTTTTCATACATCTGTAAATATTTGTGATATTGAGCCAGATGAGAAAACGAGCATCCACAATTTTTCTTCTGTCTCCACATTCCTTACTTTTTATGATGCCCTTCCCTTGGTTTTTCCTCTTTCTTCTTCTAGTAGTTTCTTTATCTAAAATATTTATAATCCACTATTTATAAACTTGGAAAATTAGCCCAAAAAAATTCATATTCATAAAATTTGAAATGTTGGAAGCAGTCCGTATCCCATATATTTTAAATGTATTGCCTAAAAATTGAACTACTTTCTGATTGTATGAATTTGCCCTCCTAAAACATAACTCCTAAAGCATAACTGTTGTGTCTAACCTTGCTTTTTGTCCTGAGCGCATTGTCACCAATCCCCAAAATCCACAATTTTACAGTTGATGCCTGAAGAGAAGTAGATGGAATATCTACCAATGGGGACACTTGTTCTACTGACAACTGTCACAGATTTGATTTCAGTTCATTTCTGTTGTACCTCTTGGGACAGGAAGTGCAACAAAAGCTCTGCTAATGTGGACAACAAAAGTAAAAGGAGCAGCAATAGTAAAAAGAAGGCTTTTGGGTAGAGGGTTTGGTGGGGATGTATCCCAGCATTTGTTTGTAAGTTTAGTTCATGGGTTTAGTAGGCAGCTCCTTATCCATACAGAGGCCTTACATTTGGTCTATGTAGAATTCTTTGAAGATGAGAAATTATAGAATCGCCAACCCACTACTAAGAGACCAGTATGGTTTTTTGTTTTTGACCTAGCAGTCAGCAAAGAAAAACTGTCTCGTTTTGGAGACTACAAAAATCCATGCTGTAGTTCTAAAGTTTGGATTGCTTTGAGTACTACCGTATTAGTAATATAATATGTGAAATAAAAGAAAGATATATTTTCATACAGTATAAACTAGTGCTTCAGCAGCAATTAAAACCCCAAAATATTCTATAATAATGTTTACATTTGTGATCACTGTGATGGCCAATGTAAAATGGCAAATGTAAACAGTACTCTGATTGGGTAATGATAGCAAGATCTTGGGCACTGTGTGCTCACTCCGTGTGCTGTTTTTAAAACTGTACTCCAGAACACCATGGCCACCCATTTAAAGATATACTTTATGGCAGTAGTAAAGTAGCATTTGTGTAAGCCACATTAAAAGCCCCTTTTCCTGCCAAACCATTTTTTTTTTAACAAAATTATTTTTTATAATTAAAATTGAAAATATACAGAAAAGAACACATGAAGCACAAAAAAATAAAGGTAGAAGTAAAGAATCCAATATAGGTACACAGAGGATCACACAGTATACATGGTTGTATATAGGCACCAAACTTTCATGTCAAAACAGCAATAGTACACCATAGAGAAAACAGATAAGTCAACACATTACTACCAAAGGAGTTCCTACCAAGAGAGCAGTACAACAAGAAGGGGAAGCGGGATAGCTGAAAGGAGAAGAAGGGCAGAGAAGAAAGACAAGGAGAGAAAAGGGGAAAACAAAGGAGATGGGGGATGGAAAAGGAAACAATATTTTTAAAATGTTATTTTTGCATTGGTAAATGTCCTGCATGGCAATGTCCAACTAGCCATGCCTTTTTTAACAAATATTGCAAGTTATACTTGAAGAAGGCCAGAAAAATGTTCAGGTTTGAGTTCCTGTTCATGTTTGCCTATTGACCAATTTTTCTAGTTTAGTAATGTCAAAAATGAATGAGAGAGTAATGGAGAAATGTTACAGGCACAACATAGTGGTGTCTTTTCTATAACATTCTCTCTCCACTAGATCCTACTTGGGCCAGCTTGAATCTGGGTGCCCTGATCTGCATTGAATGCTCAGGAATCCATCGGAATCTTGGAACACATTTGTCTCGAGTGCGCTCCTTGGACCTCGATGATTGGCCCCTTGAGCTGACTCTAGTCCTTACATATATTGGCAATGAAATGGCTAACAGCATCTGGGAGACGACAACCCAAGGTCGGACTAAGCCACATCCTGACTCTTCCAGGTAATGCATTTTTTTCATTTTTAGAAAATGTGTGCTGCTTATTCTTCTGATTCTGTGGTATTTTGTCTATGTTTCTTAACCCTTTATTGGAAGTAAATACTTTAGTAAATCTTTATGTTGAAGTCATAAACAAGAATCCAATCCTGAACATGCTTTAAAGTGGTTGTAAAGGCTAAACATTTTTTTACCTTAATGCGTTCCTTGCATTAAGGTAAAAAATGTTTAAGCGTCAGCATCCCCCTTACCCCCCCCCCCACCTTTACCTGAGCCCTCATTCGAACCAACGCCATGCCATCTGCAGCTCTTCTCTCCCCTCACTTCTGTTTCTTGCTGGCTTTGCTGGGGCACCGGGAGCCAGTGGCTCCCAGTGCTGTCAATCAAAGCCAGTGACGAGAAAGCGGGGGGCAGGGCTGAGTTCCGCTGTCTGTGTCAATAGACGCAGCAGCAGGGCTTGGGGGCACTAAACAGAGGGGGAGGCCAAAAACGCCAGTAGGGGGACCCGAAATGAGGAGGTTCATGACCGCTCTCTGCAATTCTATAAGTATTTAATAAAATGTGTTCTCTGTATAACAGCCACAGAAATGTAACTACCTAGTTAATATGTTTGAACTAGTCTTTTTTCTGGGCTCCAGAACACCTCCACTCTTCAGAATTCCATAACATAAGGGGAGATGTTCTATAGTCCAGAAGGGAGAAATAGGCAGGGCTGATAACATTGATTGGGATTTCAGTGAAGTCGAGGCAGAGAGCACAGGTTAGGAGTTTACAGAATTTTCTGTACCTGCAGCATTATAAAGAGATAACACATGGGGATATCTGCATGTATTGTTACACTTTTTTGTTTTGCCCAGACATACAGGTTACATTACTTGCAATCCTTATTCATATTAAATAGCCTACACTCCCTGCATACCAGGTTCAAGTCTGGCTACAAACCAAAGTATCTCATGGCTGCTAAAGTAGGGTTGGCTGACACCTTTCATACATGTTGTTTAGCAAGCTTGCAGGTAGTTTAAAGCAGTGGTTCTCAACTCCGGTCCTCGGGACCCACCAACAGGCCAGGTTTGCAAGATAACTAAATTACATCACAGGTGATCTCATTTGCTGCTCAGTGATTGCAGTATTCTAGTCTGCATCCCCCAAGGTAATACTTAAAATCTGGCCTGTTAGTGGGTCCCGAGGACCGGAATTGAGAACCACTGGTTTAAAGTACTGGAAGACTGATAGGCACATCAAAGTTCGGAATGAGTTCAAGCAAACAAGTACAGAGTTGAGACTTTATAGGTAGGCTGTAGCCTAATAAAGTAGTCATGAACTTCAGACTTAAGTACCCATTACATAGTCACATTGATAGAACCAAGAACTCACTGCATGGTATGAAGTAGCCCGTTAAAATAATATTCTTGATAGGGTTACCTTATTAGGCAAGATAGCTCAGAGGTTGATAATATAATTTCTTCATAGCCTTTGCAAAAATGAATTACATATTCATCTATGAGCTTAGGAAAAACACATAAAAAAATTGTATTATATACCAAGAATCCATACATAGCAATGGCAAAACAGACCCAGGTGTTGTGGTCCTTGTCCCAGATAATAGGGCCTGTTCACACCTAAATGTGCAATTAAAATGCATAATAATGCTAAACAAATGTCCATTGTCTTCCACTGATCTGTGTTGACTTGCATTTTGATGTGCATTGACTTGCGATTTAATGTGCATTAAATTGCTATGCATTTTTCAGGTTATTTCGTTTGACATTACATCCTTTTCCTGTTTGTGAGTTGAGAGAAAGAGTGAGGGAGATGAATAGAGAAAGATGGAGACAAACACGTTGTTGTTTTGGAGAGGCATTGGCAAATGGGATGTCTAGCATAACAGCCCTAATCATTGTGATTGTGCTAGCAGGGATGGGCATGGACCAAGGCTGTGGTGGACATTTTTCTAAGTACAGACCTTAGTGAAGGACACCAAGGTACATATACATCCCCCTTTAGAGCAGGCTAGGGCAGGTTCCCATAGATCCCCCTTTAGAGAAGGCCAGGGTCCCCCATATAGATCCCTGTTTAGAGCAGGCCAGGATCCCCATAGATCCCCCTTTATCTTTTCACCAATATTCCCCGTGCTACCAGATTTTCCTGCAACACCAGGTATTCCAGGCTCTCCCTGCAAAATATATATAATATACACACACAGTATCTCACAAAAGTGAGTACGCCCCTCACATTTTTGTAAATATTTTATTATATCTTTTCATGTAACAACACTGAACAAATTACACTTTGCTACAATGTAAAGTAGTGAGTGTACAGCTTGTATAACAGTGTAAATTTTCTGTCCCCTGAGAATAACTCAACACACAGCCATTCATGTCTAAACCGCTGGCAACAAAAGTGAGTACACCCCTAAGTGAAAATGTCCAAATTGGGCCCAATTAGCCATTTTCCCTCCTCTGGTTTCATGTGACCTGTTAGTGTTACAAGGTCTCAGGTGTGAATGGGGAGCAGGTGTGTTAATTTGGTGTTATCACTCTCAATTTCGCATACTGGTTACTGGAAGTACATTGTAGCAAAGTGTAATTTCTTCAGTGTTGTCACATGAAAAGATATAATAAAATATTTACAAAAATGTGAGGGGTATACTCACTTTCATGAGATACTGTGTATATATATATATATAAATATATATATATATATACACAAAAGTGAGTACACCCCTCATATGTTTGTAAATATTTTATTATATCTTTTCATGTGACAACACTGAAGAACAAAAGTGAGCACACCCCTAAGTCAAAATGTCCAAACTGGGCCCAAAGTGTCAATATTTAGTGTGGCCACCATTATTTTCCAGCACTGCCTTAACCCCCTTGGGCATGGAGTTCACCAGAGATTTAAAGGTTGCCACTGGAGTCCTCTTCCTCTCCTCCATGATAACATCATGGAGCTGGTGGATGTTAGAGACCTTGCGCTCCTCCACCTTCCATTTGAAGATGCCCCACAGATGCTCAATAGGGTTTAGGTCTGGAGACATCCTTAGCCAGTCCATCACCTTTACCCTCAGCTTCTTTAGCAAGGCAGTGGTCGACTTGTGTTTGGGGTTGTTATCATGTTAGAATACTGCCCTGTGGCCCAGTCTCCGATGGGAGGGCATCATGCTCTGATTCAGTATGTCACAGTACATGTTGGCATTCATGGATTCCTCAATGAACTGTAGCTCCCCAGTGCCGGCAGTACTTATGAAGCCCCAGACCATGACACTCCCACCACCATGCTTGGCTGTAGGCAAGCCACACTTGCCTTTGTACTCCTCTCTCCCCAGTCCCCCTGCAAAGAATATATTATTTAGTAATCATATATTTTCCTCCACTCCAATCCACAACCGTCCTTGCTTCCTCCTCTTCCACTCTGGGCTGCCGCTGCACACACAGACATTCCCTCCATCAGGGCCCAGACAGACTGTCACAGAGTTATCACTCTGCGTCTGTGCTTGCAGGTCTCTCTCCACCACCACTCAACTTTGAGTGGGCAGCGCCGGCCAGATCTAGAGCCGAGCAGGAGGCGGGAGCGGCTGAACCGAGGGAGCCCCGAGGCCCGCCCCCGAGGCATTGCATCCGGGATTGGTCTAAACTGACTCTCAGTGAGTCAGAGACAAAAAAGTCAGCGGTGGCCGCACCAGACCCTGCAAGGACCGCTCACGGACACCAGTGTCCGTGTGCGGACACCTTGCCAACCCCTGTGTGCTATCTTTTTTGAGGAGGAAAAAGTGGATGAGGAGAATAGAGCAAGCCAAACAACGCTATTCTGTGTATCTATGCCCAAGAGGGTTAAGGCAGTGCTGGAAAATAATGGTGGCCACACAAAATATTGACATTTTGGGCCCAATTTGGACATTTTCAGTTAGGGGTGTACTCACTTTTGTTGCCATCAGTTTAGAAATGAATGGCTGTGTGTTGAGTTATTTTGAGGGGACAGCAAATTTACACTGTTATACAAGCGGTACACTCACTACTTTTCATTGTAGCAAAGTGTAATTTCTTCAGTGTTGTCACATGAAAAGATATAATAAAATATTTACAAAAATGTGAGGGGTGTACTCACTTTTGTGAGCTAATGTATATACTGCTCAAAAAATTTAAAGGAACAATTTTTAAACAAGGGTAAAGCATCAAGTCAATTAAACTCCTGGGATATCGATCTGGTCAGTTAAGTAGCAGAGGGGGTTGTTATTCAGTTTCAGCTGCTTTGGTGTTAATGAAATTAACAACAGGTGCACTAGATGGGTAAAAATGAGACAACCTCCAAAACAGGAATGGTTTTTCAGGTGGAGGCCAATGACATTTATTTCTCTACTCATTTTTTCTGACTGTTTTTCAATAGTTTTGCATTTGGCTAGGGTCAGTGTAACTACTGGTAGCATGAGGTGATACCTGGACCCTATAGAGGTTGCACAGGCAGTCCAACTCCTCCAGGATGGCACATCAATACGTGCCATTGCCAGAAGGTTTGGGATGTCTCCCAGCACAGTCTCAAAAGCATGGAGGAGATTCCAGCAGACAGGCAGTTACTCTAGGAGAGCTGGACAGGGCCGTAGAAGGTCCTTAACCCATCAGCAGGACCGGTATCTGCTCCTTTGTGCAAGGAGGAACAGGATGAGCACTGAGGGTGGCCTGAGAGCCCAACATCCTTTAGTGGGCCCTGTGCTCACTGCCCAGCACAGTGGAGCTGGATAGGCATTTGCCATTGAACACCAAAGCTGACGCCCTGTGCTTTTTACAGAGGAGAGCAGGTTCACCCTGGTCACATGTGACATATGTGAAAGGGTCTGGAGAAGCCATGGAGAACTTTATGCTGCCCGTAACATTGTTCAGCATGACCGGTTTGGTGGTAGGTCAGTGATGGTCTGGGGAGGCATATCCATGGAGGCACGAACACACCTCTACAAACTAGACAATGGCACCCTAACTGACTGCCTGACTGCCATTAGGTATCAGGATGACATTGTCAGACCCTACGCTGGTGTAGTGGGTCCTGGGTTCTTCCTGGTGCACGACAATGCCCAGCCTCATGTGGCGAGAGTATGCAGTCAGTTCCTGGAAGAGAAAGGAATTGATACCATTGAATGACCCCCGTGCTCGCATGACCTAAATCCAATGGAACACCTCTAGGACATTATATTTCAGTCCATCCGACACCACCAGGTTGCACCTCAGCTTGTTCAGGAGCTCAGTGATGCCCTGGTCCAGATCTGGGAGGAAATACCCCAGGACACCATCTGTCTCATTAGGAGCATGCCCCAATGTTGTCAGGCATGCATACAAGCACGCGGGGGCCATACAAACTACTGAGTACCATTTTGAGTTGCTGCAATAAAATGTTAGCAAAATGGACTAGCCTGCTGCTTAATTTTTTCACTTTGAATTTTGGGGTGTATTTGAATGCAGCCCTTTGAAGGTTGTGGTACACTTTTTATTCCTAACATATTACCCAGTCCATATCAGTATAGATATCCAGCATGATATTTTTCCCCGTTGAGATATTGGTTTGATTATGTTATAATTGCCAAATCTCACACATCTGAGGGATGTACTTCAGCCAGTATCATTAAATTATAAGGCTCACATTTTATATGAGATTTAAACCTTGTAGTTGGAAGGATTTGAGCCAGAACAACTTGCGGAAGGGACTGAATCTAATATTTCTGAATGTTATATTTGATGACATTATTTGAAGCACAGTTTGTATGCATATGATGAATATACAGTGTGTGTATATATATATATATATATATATATATATATATATACACACACACACACACACACACATATACACTGCTCAAAACATTTAAAATAACACTTTGAAAACACATCAGATTTTCCCCAATAAATTTGAAATGTCACTTTTCAGAGAATTTTAGGTTGGGTCATACCACCAAAGTATAATTTGGAGTATGACATGTATGTATGTCAAGACACAGAATTTATTGTTTTATGTCTTTATTTTGTGCACAGAGAAGAGAGAGAATCATGGATCCGAGCAAAATATGAGCAGCGTTTATTTTTGGCTCCTTTAAAAAGTCCAGGGGTTCCACTTGTCAAACAGCTGTTCAGATCAGTTCAAGAAAAGAATCTGCCCAATGTCTTACTTCTGCTGGCACACAGTAATAAGGAACAGATCAATAGCCCCAGTGGAGACCGGGATAGGCGCACCTGTCTTCATGTGGCCTGTGAGCTGCCTAATGTGGTGATGACACAGCTGCTAGTCTGGGTGAGATACTATGTTACCCTAAATATTGCTATGTTTCCTTTACTGACTATTATATGTAAATTTATGTTTTTTTTATCACTGTGTATTGTGTTTTTTTATTAGGCTGCAACAAGAAAGGGATATAATGCTAGAATATAAAAAAAAAAAAAAAAAACCAAAGACCATGCTATAGAAGAAATCCATGTTCTACCTACATGACTATATTTAACCACTTCAATACCAGACACTTTCATCCCCTTCCTGCCCAGACTAATTTTCAGATTTCAACACTGTCACACTTTGAATGACAATTACTAATAATCATGCAACACTGTGCCCAAATTAAATTTTCTTTTTTTTTTTTTTTTTTTTTTTTTGAGACAGTTTTTTGCTATATAAACAAATAAATACGAACAAAGTTCAAAAAATTATAATTGTTTTTTTTTTTTTGCAAATTTTTCAAATAAATAATGTTTTCTCATAAATGTATGCCAACATGTATTCTGCTACAGGTCTTTCATATAAATATACCCAAATCAATATAGATCATTTGCTCTTTTAAAAGTTATGGAGTCTACAATCTATGGTATATACATTTGAAAACTGATCAATCTTATTTCTTGAGGCCCTAAAATGTCAGGGCAGTATAACTACCCCCACAATCACCCATTTTTTGGAAAGTAGACACCCCAAGGTATTTAGTAGGAGGCAAGAGGTGGGTGTTAGTTAAAAACCAGTTTTATACAGTATACTTAACCATTTCAACGGGTTCTCATTTGCCAATTGATTTCCATAGGGTATCCAAAGAATATAGTGTTTTTTGCATTACTGATAGATAGAGACAGATATGCACTAGAGTGGAAGATCACTTTTAATTTTATCATTTTCCTCTTTTACATATATATTATATACTTTAATGCAGCCTTTTCAACCAGGGTGCCTTGGCAAAATCCCTTAAATTGTATCAAAAATTGTATACAAGCCAGCAGGTGGGTCAAGCCTGCCTTTTAGTTACACAAAGCCACGGGTTTTCATTGTGCACCATTAAGACTTGTCGCCTCCACAGCATCCATGTTTAGCCCTTCACTGCCTCTCTCCCTCAGCACTGGGGTCACATTAGCTGACTGATGGTGAGAAATTGTGGGAGGAGAGAAATCTTGGAATACTATCAGTACCAGTGTGCAAAAGTGTATTTGCTTTAAAAGAAAAAAATCACCTCTAACGTTAAGTGTCCTACATGTGTGAATGTTGCTGCATTATGTAAAACTATTAGAATCGTTTTTTACATTTTAGAATGGAGTGCCTCTGTCCATAATTTTAAAGGGTTCCTCGAGATTGCCTACAATTTTAAAGGGGTGCCTTGGCTGAAAAAAGGTTGAGAAATACTGCTTTAATGTACAGCCCAATTTCCAAAAAGTTGGAATGCTGTGTAAAATCTACGTAAAAACAGAATTCAATGATTTGCATTTAAAAGATTTCAAATCTCATAAACCCATATTTTATTCACAATAGAAAATAGAAAACATATAAAATGTGTACAATAAGAAAATGTACCATTTTAAGAAAAAAAAAGGTAATTTTGGAACTGATGGCAACAAAAAGCTGGCAAAGTAAGTGATGCTAACAAGGAAGAGCTGGAAGAAATTATTGCAACTATTTAGGTTATTTGGCAACAGGCCAGTAACATAATTGGGTATAATAAGTCCATCTTAAAGGGTCAGAGTGTCTCAGAAGTAAAGATGGGAAGAGGTTCACCAATCTGTGAAAATCTGAAAAAATCTTCATCTAAAAATTGCCTAACAATTTCAGAATAATGTTCCTTAACATAAAATCGCAAAGAATTTAAAAATATCATTATCGACAGTACAAAATATCATCAAAAGATTCAGAGAATCTGAAGAAATCTCTGGACGCAAGGGTCAAGGCCAAAACACAATGTTGGATGCCTGTGATATTCAGGTTCTCAGACAGCACTGATTTAAAAACAAGCATGATTCTGTGATGGACTTCAATGCATGGGTTAAGGAATACTTTCACAAATAAACATATCCAGGTGTTAGAATGGCCAAGTCAAAGTCCAGACCTGAATCCAATTGAGAATCTGTGGAAAGAACTGAAAACTGCTGTTCACAAACGCTCTCCATCCAACCTCACTGTGCTCGAGCTCTTTTGCAAGGAAGAATGGGCAAAAATGTCAGTCTCTCGATGTGCAAAACTGATAGAGACATACCCCAAGCGACTTACAGCTGTAATTGCAGCAAAAGGTGGCGCTACAAAGTATTAACTTAAGGGGGCTGAATAATTTTGCACGCCCAATTTTTCAGTTTTTTATTTGTTAAAAAAGTTTGAAATATCCAATAAATTTCGTTCCACTTCATGATTGCGTCCCACTTGTTGTTGCTTCTTCACAAAAAATTACAGTTTTATATGTTTAAAGCCTGAAATGTGGCAAATGGTCGAAAAGTTCAAGGGGGCCGAATACTTTTGCAAGGCACTGTACTTCTGCCTGATTTTAAATGCATACAGCCTGCTGTGTGACCATTTATAATAATCTGTGATAACCTGCGATTAAACTTCAAACCCCATAATTACAGCATCAATTGTGCTGACCCAGTAAGTGGCAGAATCTAACCATTTTATTGCAGCCTAACACCATATTACATATCAAGTATGTTGGGTATACATCAATAATGTAAAAGGTAAAGCCAATAGATTAGCAGTTAGGATCACTACAGTGATGAATGCACCTTAGCAGGGTAATAAACCCTTTATTTTTTGAAAACCATTTTCCATAAATGCACTCTATAACCTGAAGTTTCTAGACACCTGACCATCGCCCACTATATGAACTAAAATCTGCGGACACCCCTCTAAGACATTTTAGACTGCTGTGCACTTTCAACCATGTGTCAAAAGCCAGCAGCAGCCAAGTCCATAACAACATTTTTTTATGAGTTAGTAGACAAGGCACTCAATTGGCCCGCACAGGACCTTAAGCTCAATCCTACTAAACACATTTGGAATGGAACTCAAATTCTGAGTTAGATACACCTTAGCTGCAAACACCTATTAGCTCAGTTAGTAGTATAGTTCTCATAACTGTAGAGGCAAATATGAAATAGACACCAGACTATGTAGTAGTAAACAAAATAAGTGTATTGTCACCAAGCAAAATAAAGGAAAACCCACAGAAATCAATTGACAGGTAAAGGATTCAATTTGAATTAAATAAACTCAATACTAGGCTAATATGGCTATTAAACCCGATCACTGTGGTATTACGTAGAAAGGACCTAGTATAAGTAGCACTGGTAAAGAGCAGCATAAATTATGAACCATAAAAACAAAAGAACAGCATAAAAAACATTAATGAAACAGTCCAACAATAACCCTTTGCAACGAGTGGTCAAGAACAAAAAGAAAAAAAAAATAAGAAGTGTCCCAGAGTGCACCCTGTGTATATCCCCCTGGATGTGGGTATATGTATATATCCTAAAACCCCTGGTATGTAGTTGTACAGTATCTGGTGCCTGATTTGAAATGTCAGCTGGCAAATGGTGGGGCCAAATCTGTACAGTGGTGCACTTAATTACATTTCCTCTAAATCTACATGCAGTGGTTAAGGCTCCTAGCAGAGATTAGTCCCCTTTCCTGATCTGCTAGCAGTGGCAATAATCACACACAGGCTCACCAGTCCTGGCAACACAGTGAGCCTGGTTCTGGGCACTTGCCTGTCTGCCGTCCCTCCAGCTCTGCTCTCAGGGTACTCCCGTTCTCAGTAGCTCAGTCCCCGAACTCTCATCCGCAGGTTATTACTGGTGCCTCTGCACACATCACACAAGTCTGTCCAGCTCCGGTCCCTGCATAGCCAGCCCTAACTCGGGAACAGCTCTCTCTCCCCTCCTCCTTTTACACAGGTTTTCTCTGTCATGTGGCTTGCAGCTGCATTAATTCCCTGAGGCACACATCCTCCTGGACTACATCTACCATGATCCTCCATGGGAGGCATTATTAAGTACACTTAACCCAACTCTGGGTGCGGGGGGGGGGGAAGTTGACCCAATGCTCCTCCTGTCCTGTCTCCTCCAGCTGGCCAACTACTTAGCTACAGCTGCAAAGGAGGAGGGGAGGAACTCCATATTAATGTCTACAGTTTTCAAATAGGATGTCCAACAAGCTCTTATTAAAGTGTGATGGTCTGGTGTCCACAAACACTTTGCTATAAAGGGTATATACAAATTACTCAGGGTACTAAAAAATAATATATAATGAAAGCCATCTTTATATTTGACATGATTTGCATGCTACCATATTTATTTGTTGTCCTGCAGGCTCAGTGCAGTGGTTTCCGCAGGACTGTCACAGAGTACATTATATTCCATTAACATGTCTTCTTTCCGTTGCAGTATGGCATTGACGTGAAGGCCAAGGACATTAATGGTCACACGGCGCTCTTTTATGCTAGGAAATCTGGAAATAAAGAGTGTGTGGACATTCTACTTCAACATGGATGCCCTAATGAGCCCTCAAGTTCAATGAGTACCCCAATTCAGAGAAGGAAAAGCAGCTGTTCTAGCATTTTAAGAACTGATTCCCGGACTGCTCTTGTATAGCCAACCATACTGTCATGAAGAAAGCTTGCTTCAAATCAGTGACTTTTTAGCCAGTCAAAAATTTGTCTGGCTGCCCTTCCGTGCCAATGTATAAGAAAAAAGCAAGAATTTATCTGTATATAAGGATGGGATATGTATATTTTGAAGTAAGTAACTGAAGAAATGCCAGCCATCTTAATAATATTCCCATATTGTAATGTTTTAAGCTTTTTCTGCCCTTCTTGCTGTAATCCAGCATAGTAGTATTTAATGCCTTAATTCTTTCATTAGTGAAAGAACCATCAATTTGAACACTCCCTTCTGTCAATGTTTACAGCAGGATAATGTCTTCTGAGCACATGCAACCGCCCCTTATTATGATTACCACATCCTATGATCAAGCTGAATGCGTATATCGATTTCCAAATGACTGTTTGGCTCATAAAATGTATTAACGGGGTCAGCTAATTACTGGAGCAAGATTATGTGCCATACATTGGGAACAAATACAATATGGAACAAACACCATAAGCTCAAATACAATTAATAGTGTTACAGGTTTGTAGGTTTTAATTATATTCTAAACGTTATCATTGTTGAGCTCTACACATAATATCCTTTGCAGTAAGATTACAATAGTCACCATAAAAAATATACATCTGGGTTAGCGAAAATATAAAATGTCCTGCTATGCTTGATGAAAGTATTCTGTTGATGGCTATAGACAAAGCCCAATGCAGAGAGCAAAATTTTTGTTTGAAACACTAGAAAGTTCAAAACCAATTTACAAACATGAAAAAGAAACATAATTTGTTTTATGTACAAAGCTGATGGTTTTACTACCCCTAACATCACAGATAAGTTGGAGTTTAAATTACAACTTCACCTAACATTCAGTTTTAGTCAGCTAGAGGCATTCCAGGAGCATCAAACCATAAGATGTTTAAAGTCTGTTTTTTTTTTTTTTTTCATTATAAAGTAGCCGCATGCTTCAGAGAAGAACTCTTGTGCTCTTCGTGGAAGCAGTGGTCAGTCTGGAGCTGTTTGATACCTCCCCTGTTGAGTCAGTGCTATAGCTCTCTGATCAGCAAAGCCTATGTTCCCTGCTGACACAAACAAAGCTCTTATTTAACATGACTGCTGCTTTCACCTAATGCTTCAGAAGCTATGACTATTTTTTTTTTCAAATGAACTATAATACTTTATGCACCTTTCCTGTTGATGCACCTGAGTTAGACTTAGCTGGTTTAAACTGAAGGTTCACTTGAGCTTTGATATGACATTCTTGGGCCAGGATCGCAAGTAAGCTTTTGCAGAGTTTCATATTTAAGTTGTTGTAACTAAATAGAAAAGAGCTGAAGAGGAGCCTGATGATAGTATAAATATTTTTGCACATGTGTTTTGTGTACATATTTAGATAAAGAAGATATTTGTGTGTTATATGTATATAATGTGACTAATACACGCTAGCTTGTGTGCTAAATGATGGCTAGTGCTACTACATGGTCCAGTGCTAAATTCTAGTACTTGTCCTCCAGCTCTCTTCTGTTTAGTGCAGTTCTGTGTACTGAAGTACACCAGCAAGCTTCAAAAATTACACATTGCTTAACTACTACGTTGGTATCTAGAGGGTGAATTATAATTATTTGTATCATTGCTTAGAGACTCTGCAGTACTGAGTTAGGTAAACAGAAGTTATTACATATCTGAGCATAGTGTGCCAAAATTGTTACTTTTAAAGCTCCACACCATTCTGTTTTCATGGCCAGTTATGTTAGAGAGAACTCAAGAGTGTAGTGCCCTGGGGCCATCAAAACAATATCAACATTTTTGGAATCAGCCCTTTAGGTTTGTCAGCACAAAACATTGTTTTTGGAAAAAAACAAAAAAAACATTGTATGCCTTCTCCCAACTAATCCAGAGGTGTCCCTCTTATTTTGCTTTATGCCATCCTGTCTTTAGCTCTACCACCCGGGAGGCTTGTGGCTACTTCCAGCACCTGTATACACATACAATGAAAAGCTAGCTGGCTTTAAGGAGTGTCCAAAATATGATACAGCAGGACAATTTTCATAAGGCATTAATTGTAGGTTATAGTAAAAAGGGTACAGAGGTAACCATGGTGGGAGCCTTATTCTCATGCAAATTATTGTTCATGTCTTGAAAGGACAGCAATGTAATATGTGATCTGATTATCCAATTACATCAAATAAATCGCTATATAGGTGCCATGTGCTTTAACGGGTCACACTGTATTGACTACTTATGTAGAACACTGAAAGACTAAAAGCCTACATAGCAGGGCCCTGGTGCCATTTATTCTCTTCCCTTGCCAGTCCTCCCCTCTTCATGCCAGCTAGATTAATTCTTTCCTTGAGTGTCAATGGCCATGATAATAAGCCCTGACCCAGGCTTTTACTGCAGAGGGCTTCTGCACATAAAGATATGTATAAATAGTCACAAGATACCTAAAATTATACCACCATACAGAAACTCTGTAGTGGAGGTATACTCTTCAGCATTTTATGAATGTGCCAAACTGTCAGTGGTATAAAATTCCATCCCCTTCACACAAAGATCCACCATCTTTCTTAGGTGCTGTTGAGGCAGGTATTCAATACAAATGAAGTGGGGTAAGTAAATAAACAAGCATTTCTTACAACAGAAAATGGGAACACCAGCATACGTTAGTTAAGGGTTCAGCCTGCTTTATACCCTTTCTGAAAACTGCTTAATGAGATGAAAGTTTATAAATCAAACAAACTTTAAAATCACTAAAATGCAGCCTAAAGATGACCAAATATTTGCTGTTTGGTGCCAAACTACTCTAGTTGGCCTTCATCTTGTGTTTTGAGCCCTAAATAGTTCTACAAATGTATGGTCATCTATGAAAGGAAGTAACAAATACCTGCCCAGAACCTGATGGTCTCTACAAATACCAATAATGCCAAATGTTTCAGCAAAAAATATTTAGAATTTGGACTTTAGAAAATCTTCTGGTATTAGCATTATATAGAAATGGTGTAATAATTAATTTACTTAGTATATTTTTAAGGAAATTATACAGTTATTCATCTATTATAGGTCCAAACCCACGTTTTCATTTAACATATAAAATAAGTGTCACTGTATGAAAATGACTCCAATTCCAAAAGGATAAGGATCAGAAAGATTGGAATTCCAACCAATATTTAAATCAACCCTTAAGCCTTCAAAACAGTGGGTGCTTTGCACTCGAATGTATGTGCAAAAAGAGTGTTGTTTTTTAACGCAATCTAGTTTCTATGTAAGATTTTTGAAATTCTATATAGTCTTTATGAATAGACAGCTGGTGCCCAGAAACAGAGTAGTGAAATTTGTTTTGCCGTGCACATGGTTAACGGTATAATTTGTGAATTTTCTGGGATAGCTATTTAATTTATTGGTTTATTAGAAATCTGGGGCATTGGTTGGGTGTTTTACATTTTGCGTGCAGTATGGCAGCTTAACAATGCAATCTCTAGAAAGCATAAATATTGTTCTGTGTGAAGCAGTAGTAAATGTTTGGAGGTGGAGGTGTGAAATATATACTGGAGCTCCACTGTTGGATGCTTACATCCATTTGCTCATTTTCATAGATAAAACCACAAATGCCAATCAATTGTGTTATTTACTTTTTTCTATGTTTTATGCTTTGAGCCCCTAGTTCAAGGTAGGTCTAGTGTAATCTTTAAATGTATTTGGCACAGTCAAAACTAGATTTTCCGTGTGTATTCAGATCATTCTCACATCATCTATTTTGATTGTTAAGGTTGAACATAGATTACCAGTACTTCTGTTGATCAAGGGCAGGGAACCTAACTGCTTGAAATAGAATGAAGATCATAAATTTGGAATGAAGATAAGTTATTGAAAGGGGATATAGATATTTTTACTGCAATGTATTCATTTATTTTAAGGGGCCCATGTTACATCCAAACCTTTTCTAAAGTAGTTAGGAATAGTTTTTAAACTATATAATTTAAAGCTGAATTGAAGAAGTACTGTTTGTCAATAAATAATAATATGGAAAAGATTATATTTCACCTTCTGAGTGCTTTTAACAACATTGCTTGCCTAAGAGACAATACAAAAGGTGATTAAGACCTACTGATTTATTATTTTTTGATTTACATCCTATTATTTTTACTGTTAATATAGACATCTACTAAAAAAATAAATAAATAAATAAAAAAATAAAGAAGGAGGAATAACACTTTGGAATTACAAAGAAAGTAAAAAGCAGTCTGGTTTGTTTTACAAGTAATAATCACATTTCCACCAACCAAACATGAATTACTGCCTTTGTATGCCGCAAAAATGTAAAATAAATAATAAAAAATGAAAAAAAAAAATATTGGAAAAAGTCAACATTATCGTACTTTTATATAAATTTGCTGTTCTGCCTTCTTCACTTTCCAGTTGTACCTGTGACACTTGTAAGAGCTGTGGTTGTGCTTTCTTGAATCCATTCCTCTGTGCTGAACATATTACGTAGAAACAAAAACTGCCTATGGAAAAACCAACATTGCCCATTTACGCATTCACTGGAAGAAAATAATGAACATACAGTACAGTGTGCTATACATTTGAATAGCCCTAATATTCTCAAAAGTTAGTGGACAAATTAAGCTATAAACATATGGAAACATGCTGAAGGCCATAGTTCATATATTTTCATTGCAAATAAATGCATCATGTTCTACATTGGACAACATTGTATCTAGGCTACAAAATTTAAGAACACCCAGTCAACTTTATTTAAAAGGGGACCCTTGCTTAAAGCAAGCACCCAAGTCTTCTTCCAGAGCACCTAGGCTAGCCCAAAGCATACTGACATTACCTAGGAAATTGGCCCATGGGCCAACTGCCTTTTCTGTGGTTGGTCATTGAAACTGCCCATCACATTTAGGAGTCAAAAGCAATGTTTGGAAAGAAGGCAGGGTGGACCAATGTACCAACTTTCTATGTGATTTTGGGATTTGAATAATAGCGCCTACTGGTACATAGGTTAAGGCGGAGGTCAAGGTACTGCAGATATGCTTTAAAAGCATTTTCATGAAGCCACAAAGGCACTTTTATTCTTTAGAATTATGTAATCACTATTGAAACCCATCCACTCTTTATAAACCTATTATATTTTAACGAGTTACCTACAGTATGGGTTTCTCTAAAAATTAGTAACTTTACAAACTAGCTTAGGACTAATTAGTCTGTCCATTTTAGTCAAGCTAAAAATGTAGCGGACTCAAAGAAAACCTGCCATGAGGAAACATGGATCTTGCATTGCTGAGCTCCTCTCCCAAAAATGCTTTTTACCTGACTTTGATACTGAACAAAAACAATCTCATTATGTTCATTATCACAGACCCAGAACAAGCTTGCAGATCAGCAGTGCTGACTTAATTCCTGGTCTACATATTTTTTGCAACTCAATAACTAAAAAGGTATTGAAACTACTAGAGCAACATGACAGCCAGGAAACTAGAATTTTCAGAAAAAGGCCAGTAATGGAAGCCTCTGAATTTTTTTTAAGTATGAATCTCATACATTAAATCCAACAATGCACACCTTATATTCACAATAACCAAATTAACTGTGGAAGCTTTGCCAAAACAGACAAACAGAGAACAGAGAACTATTTACAATAATGGTCTGTGGTCTACCCAAAGATGATCTTACCTTATTACTGAATCACAATGCCTTGTTATGCACTTTATCTCTGTGTGGAGATAACCATCTTAGTAGAAGCAGGGATTTACTTTCTAATATTTCCCTCCAGCAAAGAGAACAGTGAGCAGCACAGTAGTGACATCACTAAATCTCTCTACAGATCTGCTGATACTGGCAGTCAGAGGCAGTATATCATTGCCTTAACTGCAGATATACAGCTTTGAACCTGTATGCACAGAACTGCCCTGGCACCCTCACATACAAGAAAGTGCTCTGCCGTTTTTTCAGAAGAATATTGCTTAGGAACAAATAACACTTCTAGAGGTTCCTCTGAAAGGATAAGTTCACTTGGTAAAAAAAAAAAAAAATGTGCATTTCTTTTTTACTAGAAGCCTGCAGAGCATTGCACCTGCGATCAGCAGATCAAACGTGCAAACTTAGGCTCCTGCAGACTGTCAGTGTAGCTGTCTGCCCATACCTGGTACTGGCAGGCACTTACAGAATAATAAAAAACATCAATGAACTACCTAGAGCCCTCATCAGTTCATTGGGAACTACAAGCCTTCAACCACAATGCCTGATGGTGGTCTTAGTTCCCCCATTCAGAGAACTCTGCGCTGTTTTTTTTTTTAAAAATGTGACAGCGGGAACAGGGAAGGGATCCCCAGTCTGCTGTCACAATGGGGACTTGGGGGGACAGCTGCATCTGTAACCCTGGATACGGGTGGAACATGTAATATGTTATAAAAGGTGAACTTATCCTTTAACATGAAAAAAAAAATATTTAGCAAACAGTTCAACTTTAAGTGGCCTGCAACCCTACCAAGCCACCTACATGGGTCCTTCTACTAGGCTCAAACATAATTGAGCCCATTTTCTCTAGCTTATAGCTGCCATTAGGTGATTGCCAACTATGATTCATGTTTTCTTTCAGTGGTGAGTACAATGGCCAGTGTTGGCATTGCAGAAACACCTTGTCCTTTTCAAAATTTCCATGAAATGACCAGATTCAAAAAGAACAAAATAAAAGTTGTGTATGTGTTTTATTGCCAGGTTTATTTTGCAGATACAAGATGTAATATAAGATTTATAAAATAAAGTGTTAAACTGTTTAATATATTTTTGTTTTGATTTATTCTGAACATAAAAAAAGGGCTCAGCCATATCCCTTGCTCATTATTGACTGATGTAGCTGTCATTTATTCTTCTTCTGATTCCTATGCTCTGCTACTTTGTTTAAAGTATATAGTACCTGGCAGAGAATGTACTTTCTTGAACCCACCATGTGGCAGCAGACAATGATAGGAGATAATCTGAATTTATTTTTACTAATTTACACCAGATAACAAGCTGAAAAATATTTTCAGGGCAAGAAAAAATTACACTTGAACTAAAAAAAACAACTTAATATTGGTGACAGGGCAAGATGCCAAGGGCGAGAACTCCAAACTTCATCCCCAATCCCGGTTGGAGTAGGGGTGGGGATAATAGCTACATTAGTGCAATTGGAGGAAAAAAATGCACCAGCGTCAGTGGTGTCATTGGAAGGAAGAAATGTCCTGTAAGGAAAAGGTGTCAGTCTGGTGAGAATATGTCTAGGTTTTCCCAAATAGTACAGAGGCTATCAGTCACACAAGCACAGTCCCATGCATACCTATCATTCAGGCTCAGTCTAGGGGGATGTCTTTAGTATTTATTGCTGAAGAATTGCAGGAGAGGGGCTTAGAGTCACAGGATACTCCAAAATGACCATTAGCAATGATAGGAGGACAGATTTCTCTTCTAATCTTCCAAAAGCAGCTTTTATGGAGGTAGCAGGTAATGGCTAGTATATCTAGGACCCTACAGCAGCAGTCCATATAGCAACTTTGGGCTCTTAGTTTGCTTCTGGTGCTTGCACAACTAACAGTCCCCAGCAAGGTCTTTACTTCTAAGGTAGATCCTTAGTGGGGAAGATAACAGGTGCAGAAATATTGGGCTTTTGGTGTTGGTGGTGCCTGAACACCGTAACCCCCCACAGTTACTTTTGCTGGGCGCAGAAACGGGCCCTGCTGCTAAAAATTCCATACAAATTTTGAAATCGCATGTACTTGTCATATAGGTGCAGAAATATTGGGCTTTTGGTGTTGCTGGTGCCTGAACACCACAGTTACTCTTCCAGGCGCAGGAACGGGCCTTGCTGGTAAAAATGTCAAAACCAATTTGAAAGGGCAAAGATCAAGTGTTGTATGTGTTCTTATCAGTGATCTAGTGGGGGTGCTGTGCTGTCATCTGACCTGGGCAAAGTTGGGTGGCGGCTATGCAAACCGGCTGAAGTGATGGGGATCTGGAAGGTTAGTATCGGCAGGAACTGAAACTGAAATTGGGCCTTTGGTGTTGGTGGTGCCTGAACACTGTAACCCCTCACATGGGACCTGCTGGTAAGAATTGCATACAAATTTAAAATCGCATGTACTTGTCATACAGGTGCCAAAAATTGGGCATTTGCTGTTGGTGGTGCCTGAACACCGTAAGGAACCCCTCACAGTTACTCTTACTGGGCACAGGAACGGGACCTGCTGGTAAGAATGCCATACAAATTTGAAATCGCATGTACTTGTCATACAGGTGCCAAAAATCGGGCCTTTGCTGTTGGTGGTGCCTGAACACCGTAAGGAACCCCTCACAGTTACTCTTACTGGGCACAGGAATGGGACCTGCTGGTAAGAATTCCATACAAATTTGAAATCGCATGTACTTGTCATACAAGTGCCCAAAATTGGGCCTTTGCTGTTGGTGGTGACTGAATACCGTAACCAACCCCTCACAGTTACTCTTGCTGGGGGCAGGAACGGGACCTGCTGGTAGGAATGCCATACAAATTTGAAATTGCATGTACCTGTCATACAGGTGCCAAAAATTGGGCCTTTGGTGTTGTTGGTGCCTGAACAGCGTAACCCCTCACAGTTTCTCTTGCTGGGCACAGGGACAGGGCCTGCTGTGAAAAATTTAAATTATATGCCCCTGTCATACAAGTGCAGAAAAATTAGGCCTTGGGGGTTGATAGTGACCTAAACCAAAAACATTGTTGGAAGCTAACAGAATCAAGGTTGAGGAATAGGATAGGCAGCATAAGCAGTCTTCAAGGGATGGCAGACCCCTAGCAAATGCAATCAGTTACATAAGCATCAGGGGCTTGATAGCTTTTGTTGATCCAGGACTGGTTCATTTTGATAAAAGTCAGCTGGTCAACAGAGTCTGTGGACAGACGCACTCTTTTGTCCACCACAAAATCTCCAGCAGCACTGAACGTCCGTTCGGAAAGCACGCTGGAAGCAGGACAGGCCAGTAGCTCCATTGCATATTGAGCAAGTTCTGGCCAGTCATCCATCCCCAAGACTCAGTAACCCAGTGGATGCTCAGCTGGAAAGGTCTCCAAGTCTATTCCTAAACCTAGATAATCAGGCATCATATGATGGAGACGCTGCGGATGGTTGCTTAAACCTAACAGCCCTGGGTGCTGCTGAGGACTAAAGAACTGTTTAAAGGCATCGGTCAGCCGGCTGCCTTCTCCACCGCTGCTCCTTAGGCTGAATGATGCCTCAGAAACACGTCCAGAGAATGTTGACCTCCCAATGTCTGGAAAGGCGGTACACAATTTTTTTTTAAGGCCTCCTCAAGATGCTTCATCTTCTGCTCCCTCTGCGAAGGCAGGATGAGCTCTGCAACTTTACCCTTGTAACGTGGATCAAGAAGGGTTGTCAACCAATAATTATCCCTCTCCTTGATAGCAAAAATCTTCGGGTCCTTTCGCAGGCTTTGCAGAATCAGGGAGCACATGCAATGTAAGTTGGAGGGGGCATGAGCTTCTGAGTCCTCTGGGTCACTAAGGAGGACATTGTCAGCAGGTGCAACCTTTCCCCAACCACGTACAACTCCTAGGGTTTCTGGGGAATCATAGCCATCCCTTGAAGACTGCTGTATGCGATCCTCTACATCCAAACTGCCGCAATCCTCCTCCTCCTCCTTCTCTTCTTCCTTTGTGTTTTGTGTGCCTGCAGGCATATCTGCATAAAGGGGGCCTTGTGAGGAAAGGAAGTTCTCCTCTTCCTCCCGCTGTTCTGCCTCAAGTGCCTTGTCCATGATTCCACAAAGCGTGTGCTCCAGCAGGTAGACTAGAGAGATAGTGTCACTGATGCATGCATCGTCCCGGCTTACCATCCTTGTGGCCGCCTCAAATGGTGACAGGACGATGCATGCATCCTTATCAAAACCACTGGCGTGGCGAAAAAAAAAAAGCCAGGCTCCCCTGACCCTGTTCTTGTGCCATACTCATTGATTGCCCTCTGCTGCGTGTGCAGCCGCTGCAGCATTGCCAATGTTGAGTTCCACCTGGTGGACATGTCACAAATGAGGTGGTTGGTGGGCAGGTTAAATTCCCATTGAATGTCAGATAAGAGCACTGGCATTGTATGAACGCCGGAAATGGCCCAAAGACTTTTCTGGCCTGCCTCAGGAGATCTTAGAAGCCCGGGTATCTGCTCAAGAAATGCTGCACCACCAGATTTAGGACATGTGCCAAGCATGGAACATGTGTCAAGTGTGCCTGACGGAGGGCGGAAAGAAGGTTGGTGCCATTGTTGCATACAGCCATTTCTAGCTCAAGCTTTCGTGGCGTCAACCATCTCTGAGCCTGCCCCTGCAGAGCTGACAGAATTTCTGCCACGGTGTGACTCCTTTCCCCTAGACAGACTAACTGAAGCACGGCGTGGCGTCTTTTAGCCTGACTACTTGCGTAGGCCCTTGAACGCTTAGGGAGCACTGCTGCTTCAGGAGGACAAATGAGCAGAAGAGGACATGGAGGAAGAAGAAGAGGGGGAGGAGGTGGTGGAGTAGCCAGATGTGGCAGAACCAGCTTTTTAGAGGCATGGTGGCAAAACAAGCTGCAACACTGAACCCTGTCCTGCATCCCTCCCAGCTGCCAGCAGAGTTACCCAGTGCACCGTGAAAGAAATGTAACGTCCCTGTCCATGCCTGCTGGACCAAGAGTCAGCAGTAATGTGAACCTTCCTGCTGACTGCTCTGCCCAACGAGGCCAAAACACTATCTTCCACATGACGGTAGAGAGCCGGAATGGCCTTACACGAAAAGAAATGCCTTTTTTGAACCTGCCACTGTGGTAAAGCACATTCCACAAATTTGCGAAAGGGAGCAGGAGTCTACCAGATAAAAAGGCAAAAAATTTGGCAAGGCTAGCATTAAGACACTGAGCATGTGGATGGCTGGAACAGTATTTATTTCTACGGTTCAGCAACTGGGGTAGTGAAATATGCCTGCTGCTCACATCAAGTGGTGGTGTACTGCCAGCAGATTGGGTGCAAGTATCTGTGGCACCCATTGCATCCCTCTCAATGCAGGTATTTGAGAAGACATGAGGTATAGGGTTAGAGATCCCACATGAGGAGCAAGGTGCAGTGTGCTTGTTTTGATCTTGTGACTCTTTCAGGTGCTGTTGCCAACGGACTGCATGGCAGGCCGACATATGCCTTGTCAAGCATGTGGTGCCCAAGTGATTGGTCTTCTGACCATGCTTGATCCGCTTCAGATGTTGCAAACAGCAATGCTGTGGTCTACTGCACATGATGTTGAACAAAAAGCTCACACTAATGAACTTTTGGGAGACTGTGGAGAGTTTGCAGCACCCTGCACCTGTGTAGCTTGGTGCTTTGATGCAATAGGTTGGCTACCCCTTTGGTGGCCCCTGGAGCACATCCTGCCTTGTTGGAGTTGTGTTTCCTCCTCCTCCGCCTCTATCCTGTCAAGCACCCAAGTACAGTCAGTGACCTCATCATCCCCTCCCTCCTCGTCACTGGAGCAAACTTGGCAGTATGCTGCAGCTGTGGGAACATGACTGCTAGTTTCTTGTCAGTCATTGTCACCCCCTCTCTCTAGGCTCACGTCATTCCCTTCATCAACCTGCGAACCAACATCACAGTTTTCAAATTGCTGCAAATCCTCCAGCAGCATATCACTGACACTATGATCAAATAGTTCAGACTACTCCTCTGTGCATGATGGTAGAGGTGACAGAAGGAGTAGCTGTGGAGAAGGAGCCTGTGGAACAGGCCACTTTGGCATCTGCGTTGGAAGGCAAACTACTATGAGCGTGGGTGTCAGAGCAGTGGCATACCCACGGTGGGGGGGGTGGGGGCGTTCCGCCCCGGGTGCCACTCACTGGGGGGGGGTCAGCCCGGAGTGGCTTCTCTGTGAGAAGGCAGCTGCAGTGACAGCTCCTTCAGTCCGCGCTGCTCGTGGGGGGGGGGGCAGTGGGAAGAAGATAAAGTGCCTAGCCTCGTGTGTGTGCTGGATAGGACAGGGATGGGGTGGCTGTGCATATAGATGAATTGATATTTCCATATTTCCCCTGCTGCCGCTGGATGATTCTCCTCCTCTCCCTCCTGCAGGCATCCAGCCGCAGCAGAAATATGGAAATATCAATTCATCTATATGCCGCTGCCCCATCCCTCTCCTATACAACTTCTTTTACTGCCCCCCCAGTTCTCTCCAGCCTCCCCAAGTGCTCTTAACCCCTCCACTGCTCTTAACCCCCCCCCCACTGCTCTTAACCCCCCCCCCCACTGCTCTTAGACCCCCCTAGTGCTCTTAGACCCCCCGGTGCTCTTAACCCCCCCCCTGTGCTCTTTAGCCCCCGTGCTCTTTAGCTCCCCGCGTGTTCTTTTATCTTCTATCATGTCTGCAGTCTCTGACCTTCTCTTGTATCACATCTGCAGTCTCTGACCATCCCTTGTATCATGTCTGCAGTCTCTGACCATCTACTTTATCACATTTGCAGTCTCTGACCATCTCCTGTAGCACGTCTGCAGTCTCTGACCATCTACTGTATCATGTCCGCAGTCTCTGACCATCTCTTGTATCACGTCCGTAGTCTCTGACCATCTCCTGTACTATGTCCGCAGTCTCTGACCATCTCCTGTACTAAGTCCGCAGTCTCTGACCATCTCCTGTACTAAGTCCGCAGTCTCTGACCATCTCCTGTACTAAGTCCGCAGTCTCTGACCATCTCCTGTACTAAGTCCGCAGTCTCTGACCATCTCCTGTACTATGTCCACAGTCTCTGACCATCTCCTGTACTATGTCCGCAGTCTCTGACCATCTCCTGTAGCATGTCTCCTATCTCTTACTCAAACTTAAACACATTGCTAATAGTATTAGCTATCTGTTAATGCCAAAGGTAGGACTGTGCAGGGGAGGCAGAAATTGCAAAAGGGGAACTGTGATTAGAGAGACGGGGGGCAGACTGCAAGGGGCCCTTTGATGGGGGGCTGTGAAAGGTGTGCAATAAATATTAAAATTAAAAAATTATTAAAAAAGGGGAAGCTGCGCTGAGTGACACAAAACATATATCATGAGTCCAAAAAGTCCCAATGTTTTGATATAAAATAAATAATGAATCAGAAAGTCCACAAAAATATTCAAACGAATATCCACCCGTGCAGGAAAATGAGTAAATTTACTGCTTACCAGAAGTAGCAGTATAATGGGCCTTGAATGAGAATTAGCCGAGCCAGATGAAAATCTGTGAAGGATTCCTCACCAGCGATGGCCGTCCCAGGATCACGATTAAATGGGTGTAGGGATAAAAAACAAATAGAACATAGCGTGATACTGTATAAATTCGAGTGAATCACTCCCGAGTGTGTCAGAAGGAAAAGGAAGGTGCTATTACAACCCACCACCAACACAGGCTGCTTACCAGATAGTGATATATGTAAGCGAATAAACAGCAATCCAAAAGATGATAGAAACTTTAAATAAACCACTACCTTTAACGTGTTGTAATTACCAGATAGATGATATGTGAAGGCAAATCAATATGCAGCAATCCCAAAAGAGGCGTAGAATAAGCCACCACCTTGATCTTAGTGCAATTACCAGAAATTAAATAAATATTCTTTAAAACATTAGAAAATTTGTGGGCGCTTTTACATTTTAATGTGGGGGGGTGCCAGATATAGGATCCGCCCCGGGTGCCAAATGCTCTAGGTACGTCACTGTGTCAGAGGACAAGGTGGATGAGGACTGCCTATTTATCCACTCCACCAACTCTTCCACGTGTTGTGGCTGAATAACAGGGGCAGCACCGGAAATAAAGGATGGGCGTGCCCCGCCTGCAGAGGATGCACCATGTCAACTGTGACCACCATTTTTCACTGTGGACACAGAGGCTGCTTGCCCTCTTTTCATGGCCTGTGAGCGTCTGCCTCTCCTTGTTGGCCTTTCAGACATGATGTGGATAGAGATCAATTTAGGGTATACGCAACTGACTGATAGATACTCAATGGCCTGATATGATCTAATCAATAGCCCTATATGTAGAGATCAATGTATGGTATATATCGCACTAATGATTATACTTCACTATCTGATCTCTTAACTTGTAAAAAGCACAAATCTCTCTTCCTGCCTAACTCACTGCTGCTAGCAATGTCTCTAATTAGACTGCAATGCACTGTCTGAAAAACTACAAATCACTTTGCGCTCCCTGCCTGAAAAACACGATCCCCTCCCTCCCTAACTCACTGCTAGTAGCAATGTCTCTAGACTACACTGCACTGTCTGACAAACTGCAAAAGACTATCCTCTCCCTGCCTCAAATACATTCCTCTCCCTGTCTCCTATCTCGCCTACACAATTATCACACTACACGCTGTGGCTGTGTAAGCAGCCTTTATATAGTGTGGGGCTTGTACTTAGCCCCTGAGCCCCGATTGACTAAAGGCAGCCTGCCTTTTTTCCAATCATGGCAGAGATCATTTGATTGGCCAAAGCATGGAGATCAGGGTGCATGATTTGGCCAATCACATAACGCACTGCACGCGCCATGCATTATGGGTGCTCAAATTTCCCGCGAAGCAGCACATTTGTTCGTCATTCAATGAACGAGCGAACGACCAATGTTCAAGTCGAATTTAGCTTCGATTCGAAATCATAGCTCATCCCTAACCATCATGCCTAGTCATGTCTGTGAATGTCAGAGTTTTACAATGCCTGATTATAGTTCCTCAACAGTTGGGAGGGCCGTAGTTTGGAGATCCCTGCTATAGATGCAGAGAGTAAAACAGTTTGCAGAGATGTGAGCACAACAACAGAGGACCAGACATTTTAGGTGGCTCCTTCGGGGTCAGCACTACACATTTGCTTTTCCCATAAAATAACTAGTCTGTAGTGTTGAAGACATCTTGCCACATTTCAAGCTGCTTCTTCAGTTCTAAATGAGTGTCAGGAATAAACCACTGCATTTTAGATACATAGGTAATTTGGTCAGCCTAATCCAATCACCGTGGAATGTATTAAGGCAGATGTTGATTGTTCAATAATATAGTGGGGGGGGGGGGGTTTGGGGGGGCGTGAAAGTTTATAAAATCACCCTATTTTATTACAAAACAAAGAAAATAATGTGCCTAAGATGAGTGGTTACATGTGAACAGCAGCGGCGCAGACCAATGTACAAATCAGACAGCTAGCGTTCTACTGATCCTTGCTGGTGGCCGCCGCTAAACTGCAATATTAATGTAACCTTAATATACACATTTTTAATCAATACCCTGAATTCTTTATTGGGTTTCAAACCCAAGTACATCAGCTTTTATTGGTTTGTACTTACTACAGTGACCATGTTGGGTCTTTTACACAGTTGAGATGTTCGTAGTTATGTAATAAGAACAAGTGCTTTGAACACAGTTTATTGTATAAAAAAATACATATATAATCTGTGTCCACATAGAGTACATCTGGGTAGATTAAATCCCGCCTGCAGGTTAGCAGGGTAGAGATCCATTATATAGAGCACTGGTGTGTGACACATCAAATAATTTAAGAGTAAACAGTAAAGAGGGAAGACCTAGGAGGTCTACATTTCAGAACCCTAAATAAATTAGCAGCTTTAAGTGCCTGTTCCAATATTCTTCACAGGAGAAGACTCTTATTATTTTTGATATTTATAGGATTCTTGGTGTTAATATGCAGTCTGTCAGTGAGAGCTGGCCACTGGGCCTGGTAACGGTACTGGTATCCATATGCTCTCAAGTGGTAGGTGAAGTATTCTAGGGTGTGCATGAGTTCTGCATCCACATAGTGGAATGATATAGCCAGGTCTGAGCAGCACTTGGGACCCTAAAAAAAAAAAAAATAAATAAAATTAAAAAGTAGCTGGAGTTTTTGTTACAACTGTATATTGTAAAAACAAAGATTAAAACAGAAAAGTAATTTTGTCATTTTAATATTTTTAATCTAAAAAACACACCCACACAGGTTGAACTGGAAGGACTGATGTCTTTAAACTAATACATAGTAGGTAAGGTAGAATAAAGTGGAACTTTATTCAGAAAATTAAGTCCTGTTAGATCACTTCAGGCTGGCCCCTTTTACAGGTATAGCTGTAAACATTAAAAATACCTGCCTATACAGTTTACAATCCAGTGGGACACTGGGGTTGATTTACTAAAGTCAAATATACTGTGCACTGCAAATGCACTTGCTGCAGAGCTTAGTAAATTAGGCAAAACTTCACTTTGCAAAGAATACTCAATCACATGCAAGGAAAATAAAAACAATTTTGCTTGCACATGATTGAAGTATAGAAGTCAGTAGAGCTTGCCCTCAGATCTAGACCAACTGCACTTGTAGTGCACTGTAGATTTGCCTTTAGTGAATCAACCTCTATATCCGGTGCGCTAACCAAATGAATGTGTGAAAATACAGGTGAAATCATGTGCAAATCAAAACATGAAATGTAGGGTCTAGAATAAGACCGACCAAAGGTGCTAATAACATATAGGAAAAGTATGCTAATACAAACTGAAATAAATCAACAATATTGGCATTAGATACACCAGTGAGTGTCAAACAATGGTGACCACACGACTAATATCGTGACAAAAAACAGTCCCAAATAATGCACACAAAAAAAGTCCAAATCCAAAATTCTTGTGATGAAACGGTTAAACTGAAAGTGTAAAAACCACGTGAATGAAATTCAGTGTCCTACCACCAGCTTAGCTTCTTACCAGAAGATTGGAATAATAAGGGCCTATAGGTAAATAGCTCTGCTCCAGAGATCACACAGCAAGGGAAAGACCCAAAGGGATATAGCCACTAATGCCTCCCAGGTGAAGAGTGGTGGGCCTC
Source organism: Pelophylax lessonae (assembly GCF_965119305.1). Taxonomy (NCBI): domain Eukaryota; kingdom Metazoa; phylum Chordata; class Amphibia; order Anura; family Ranidae; genus Pelophylax; species Pelophylax lessonae. Next base: position 579,374,846 of record NC_138769.1, on the reverse strand, counting down.
TTACCAGATAAATTAATTAATTAAGCTGTGGGCAAACTAACACTCCTCTCCTATGCGGGATAAGGTGCAGGATGGATCTCTGGTGGGTTCTCGTTTTTCTTGTCCTCAGTCATGCCTTGTTCTGCACTGTATGGAGGCGGCCATCTTGGTACAGGTAGGGCTTTGCTTCCTTATGCAAGAGCTGCCTCCCTGATGACTGATGATGTGATGATTGTTAGGGGGAATATTCAAGAGGAGAAGATGGGGCTGCACAGATAGGCTTTGGTGTTCATCAGATCTACAATCTATTAGCTTTAAAAAGTCCTGTGGATCTGGTCACTACGGTGGCTAAAGCTCATTCCAGCTTTACCCACCGTTGTGACCAGATCCACAGGACTTTTTAAAGCTAATAGATTGTAGATCTGATGAACACCAAAGCCTATCTGTGCAGCCCTGTCTTCTCCTCTTGAATATTCCCCCTAACAATCATCAGTCATCAGGGAGGCAGCTCTTACATAAGGAAGCAAAGCCCTACCTGTACCAAGATGGCCGCCTCCATACAGCGCAGAACAAGGCATGACTGAGGACAAGAAAAACGAGAACCCACCAGAGATCCATCCTGCACCTTATCCCGCATAGGAGAGGAGTGTTCATCACAAGAATTTTGGATTTGGACTTTTTTTGTGTGCATTATTTGGGACTGTTTTTTGTCACGATATTAGTCATGTGGTCACCATTGTTTGACACTCACTGGTGTATCTAATGCCTATATTGTTGATTTATTTTAGTTTGTATTAGCATACTTTTCCTATATGTTAACAGCACCTTTGGTCGGTCTTATTCTAGACCCTACATTTCATGTTTTGATTTGCACATGGTTTCACCTGTATTTTCACACATTCATTTGGTTAGCGCACCTGATATATACATTCTCCATTCACTTCACTACCAAAAGTTGTAAGGTAGCAGCTTTCCACTATCCAATCAGCGCACTTTTATTTTTCACAATCAACCTCTATGACTGGCGTGGTGGTGATCAGGGACACTGGGACTGGTGTGGCGGTAATTATGGAAAATATGACTGGTGCGGCGGTGATCAGAGACGCTGTAACTGGTGTGGCATTGATCAGAGACAGTGGTGACAGTATGTAAAAAGAAACATATTACATATTGTCACCAGAGCAGTGCAGTGTCATCATAATGACACTGTACTACTCTGAGGGTGATCAGGGATTTTTTTATTATAAGCAATCAGTAAGACTGTCTAATAAAACTTTTTATTCATAAAACCTTGATTACTATTGTGATGCTGTGATTTGTCAAACTATTACATGGTACAGGTTCGCTGTGATTGGCCCTGGTACCATGTGATCGCAGTGATTTGTCACAGATCTTACACAGTAGTATACGACAGCAATGTTCATTACATTGATCACTGTGATTGGTCACAGGGATAACATGATACCAGGATACCAGGATTGCTCGCAGAGGCCCAGTACCACAATTAGTAATAAACGGTGTCCAGTGAACACAGCAGGTCAGAAATTGTGCCGCTGTGCGCTCTAGAGAGTGCACACGAGCAACAAATGTGGGACGACGTAAGTGATAAAGCAAGTCAATGGACACCTGCAAATGATCCAGCTGTAGCCAGGATCTGGGCTACAGTAACACCAAGGAGAAAATTTTGGCTTTTATTCAACTCGTCCTCTGAGGTTATACATCACCATTCTCCTCCAGCCAACAGGAGAGCTAAAGCCAAGGAAACCAATAGAGTTCCTTGCAAAGTGCTGAGAATCTTGGGAGTTGCAGTTTGGTCTGACAGGGCAGCCATATAATGAAGCTTAAAGGACTCAAACTCCTCTCCCAGTACTAGGCACTGTGCAGCAGGAGTAGTGGATAGAGGATTTTTATAAAAACTGCCTGGGAAAGTTCTTCACATCTACAGTATCACACTATAAGTTGCAGATTCATCCTTCCTAGCTAAAAAATGCTGACAAAATAACAAACATGTTATACTTACCGGCTTTGTAACTTACCTGCATAACCAATGGTTATGCACTGTAACAGTCCAGATCCTCCTCTTCTCAGGTCCTTTGCCAGCGCTCCGAAAGCCTCCTTCCTGCTGAGTGCCTCCTAGCAAGCAGCTTGCTATAGGGGCACCTGAGTCGAGCTGCTGCTCTGTGTGTTTATTCAGACAAGTAGCCACGACTTGGCCCACCCCCTCTCTCTCCTCATTTGCTGACTGACTGTTTCAGCAAATCAGGAGGGAGAGTTCTGGACAGCCGAGTCTCTCATGCAATATCGCTGGAACGAGATGGGGCTCAGGTAAGTATTAGGGGGGCTGAGAGGGGCTGCTGCATACTGAAGTTTTTTTTTTTTATCTTAATGCATAGATTACATTAACATAAAAAACCTTCTGCCTTTAGAACCACTTTAACTTTCACTAGTTACCGCCTGGCCTATGGACAAATGACGGCCGGGTGGGACATTCACCATTCCGGGTGGATGTCATATGACGTCCTCCCTAAAACGCGGCTCATGTGCCCCATAGACCATGCTGTGGTGCAATTAGTCACCCGTCGTGTCCACTGGACAAGGCGGGTGACTGATCAGTGTACTACCATGTGATCGCTGTGACCAATCAAATCATATTGTGTATATAGCGTATGGGTTTCATTCATGCCATCCATTGTGTACTATTGTGTTGATCTCTGTGATTGGTCACAGTGATCATAGGATACAGACAGGGCCAATCACAGCCCATCCATACCATGCGATTAGCTGTGGCCAATCACAGCTAACCACAATAGTAAACACTACATTAATCAATTTCATTTAGTAAAAATGGTTGCTTCTAACAGTGAAATTCACTGGTATAAGCAATGAAAATGCGTAAAAAAAAAAAAAAAAAGTAATTGAAAATAATTTTTTTTTTTATTTTTTAAACATACTGTCACCAGTTACTGTCCCTTATCTCCACCACACCAATTATATGAGGACACTATACTGCACTGGGGACAGTGTGTAAGAAAAAAAAATTGTGAACTTTTTTTTTTAATTTTGTCATTCTCCAAAAAAATAGTGACAAAAATTAAAAAAAAAAAAAAAAAAAAAAAAAACCACGCTTCTTACTAAATACCTTGGACTATCTACTTTAAAAAAAAGGGGTCATTTGGGGAATATTTCTGCCCTGGTGTTTTCGGGCCTCAAGAAATGAGATAGCCAGTCTGTAAATCAGGATTGATTACTTTTCACATAAACCATAGTTTGTGTACTATATAAAACTTTCCTATAGACTAAATATTAAACACTGATTTAGGTTATTTTCACCAAAGAAATGTAGGTGAATTCAGTTAGGCCTAAATTTATGAAGAAATATTTTTTGCAACATTTTATAAACAGAAACGAAGAAAAACTTTTTTTAATATCTGTTCCTTTTATCCTTTATTTAGAAAAATATAAAGAATCCAGTGGTGATTAAATACCACCAAAAGAAAGCTCTATTTGTGTGAATTTTATTTTTAATTAAAAGTGTAATATGGGTACAGTGTTGCCTGAGTCCGCAATTGTCATTTAAGTGCGACAGCGCTAAAAGCTGAAAATTGGCCTGGGCAGGAAGGGGGTCAAAGTTCCCGGTATTGAAATGGTAAAGTTTGGCAAGCTCTTACAAGTTGAACTTTATTGAGCCTAGTTATGTGAACAAAGGAGATTAGGTGGTTGGTTGGGGAAATTTATCTGGAAACACAGTGGCGACATTATTTTGCACCATAAATTATTCAGGACTAGAAGAGTTAAGGGATGAAACTCCCCTCATATACTTTCTCCCCAGTGCCAAAAGAGAGGACTTCTTTTGAAGTCAGCCATTCAAAGCTTATTTGTATGCAAGAACACGTGGAAGCCCCAGATCTGCATAAGGGCTCTTTCACACGGGCGGTCCGATCAGATCCGCCTGTCAGTTTTTTAGGCGGATCTGATCGGATCCTCCATGCAGCTCTATGGGGCAGCGGGTGTCAGCGGAGGTCACCTCCGCTGACACCCGCTGCCATCCGCATCCGATCCTGTGCTGAAATCTGGACGGATGGAAACCCTATTTTTCCATCCGTTCAGTAATCGGAGCGGAGCAGATCTGATGAGAGCGGACAAGTGGTCCGCTCTCCTCCGATCCCCCATAGAGGGCAGCGGGTGCTGAGACACCTCCCTCTCCGCTCTGCAAGCGGAGACGGAGCTGTCATCCGCCCGGCTCAGCGGAGATCGCGGATCGATCCCCGCTGAGCAACACGGATCCGCCTGCGGAGGCGGACCGTGTGAAAGAGCCCTTAGAGAATATGGCAATATAGACTTCACTATGCTATCATGCTTCTTCTACAATGATATCATCTAAGAGAGTCAAAAGAAAAAAAAAAAGTTATATTACTTCTCAAGTATGCATAACATATGTTCTCACTCCTCTATATACAAAACCTATCCACGACCCATTATATTCAACAGAATACTATCAACATTTCCATTTTTACAGTATGAGCATTTATAAAGTTTAAACTCACCTCAACAACAGGGTAAGAGGAATAATCAAGATAAAGGTCATCTTTTTCAAAATGGCTAGTTAAGTGAAATTCTGGAGTAAACGGATGGAAGGTTTCTCTGCTTTTAGAGTCCCGAGTGTCAACAGGTGCAACTCCCATGATCTCCATGCAATGTCCAAGTTCCAAGTCCTCCACAGAAGATCTATGACTACAGTTACCAGAGTGAAAACCTTCCACAAAACGCTTTAGTGCCTCCTTACTAAGTACATAACCAGCTCCACCACTCATGTAGCCCTGCTTGACAAAAGGTTTGAACAGTTTCCCAAAGTAGATAGGCTGGTCAGGTGTATAAGTGGAGAGCATTAGATGGAGGTTCTCCATTACTATATAGCTGTCATCATCCGCTTTCAAAAACCAGTCAGCCTGATTTATGTAATGTTTATGAAGATATTGAAAAGCTCTGATGGTCTTTAAGTAGAGTTCACTTCGCCCTTCCTTGGTGCCCAGACCGATGGTCGGAAAGCTATCACTGGAGGTAGAACTCATAAACAAAGTAATATTACAGTGGCGAGTCCAGGAATACTTGACATGGATGGTTCTGATCTCCAAGTTTTTAGGTGAAGTCATGATCCAGCAAAGCACTCGAACTTTGTGTGCAAGCTCTTCACTTACGCTGCTGTTATCTGCAAGGTACAGACAAATTTCCAAAAAAAGGGAGAGAAAGGTTAGTTATTAAGGAAAACATAGGGTTGATTTACTTAAGACAAATAGGACTGTTATTTGTCTTTATTTCTATGTTGCCATAGGAAGTTGGACCTTGCAAGGGAATGTTTCCCAGAGCTTCATTAATGGGGTTAAAAGCTCTACTGACATTCTTCATCCAATCATGTGCCAGCAAAAGTTTTTTTTTTTAATTTTTGTTCTTTTTCTTTGCAAATAATTAGTACTAACTTCAATACATTCACTAAGCTCTGGGAAAATGTCACTTGCAAAGTGCAGCTTCACTTGCAAGGTGAACAGCCTATTTGCCTATGGTAAATCAATTCCATAGCGTTTCAATCACAAACAAAGAGTGGGCAGATGGATAAGTCTCATTGAAAGCTCTGGAAATTGCTCATTTGCAGTGGTTGCCTCTAAAGGTTGTGCAACATAAAACTGGGTGAAGACGACCATCATTTTTGAACCATGATGAATTGCCAATTGTTTTGGTAAACTTCAAGGTATTTCAGAGAAAGTTGTTGCTAACAAATCGGTCAACCTTTGTACATGCTGTATATGGAATCTGTCTTCCTGGCCAAATGGTTTTGTTTTTGTCTATACAGCCTGTTTTTTATGTAGCCCTTTCAGACAGCACAGCCAGGTTGGTGAGCAAACTCTCTGTTGTTGTTTAGCAGATCACTATTAAAGCAGTAATAAACCTAAAACCAAAAATGTATTTGAGAGACGCAACTCTTGGGGAATGATCACAGGAGGCACAGCAGGCAGCAGCATTGTCAGTCTGGGGGGGGGGGGGGGGGGAGTGTTAAATGTATTAGCAGATTTAGATACACTAACAAATTGAAGCCAAACTCCAGCTCACACATTCTTTTTTCTTACTGGCTAGATCACCAGATAAGGGAAGAAAGAAAGCCTAAAAAAAAAAAAAAAAAAAAAAAAAAAAAAAAAAGGAACTAATAAAGCCATCACATCTGAGAATTGGAAAGCTGCAATATATTCAATGTTTATTACTGATTTGAACTATTCCCTTGCCTTCAGCTTATGACTTGATAGTGATAGAGCAGCGAAAGACTTGTGAGGTCATGCCTGTGCTCACTCCGCCTGTTGGTATGTCCTGTGTTAACACAAGAACATGCAGAACACCAGATTGGCCCCAAGCGTTGCCCCTCCTTCTCCCAATACTGTATTAATTGAAATTGAAATAGAAGAGGCTGAAATCCAATCAAGTTCTGATAGTTGTACAAGTTGCATTTAGGATGCATTTTTAAATAAATACACAACTACATGAATTGATATTTGCTTGGAGTTCAGCTTTAGGCTTTAAAGATATTTCATAATTTCTATGAGCTGACACCAACAATCACTTAGAAGGTATTCAGAGACCTGGTTTTGGCATTGGCTTTGGGTTCCATGATTTCTTAGATGACTCCAGTGCGTAGTTAATCTTTTGCAAAGTGCTGACAGTGTAGAATGTGGTTAGGAATCCAATGAAGAAACCGAAGACAAATTTTTTTCTATGCTGTCCGAGCATGGCACATAGTTATTATGAAATGTATCTAAGGGAAAAGAAGGATAGTAAATATAACACCTCTATGGCAATCCCTAACTGATATGAATAAATCTAGAACAATGAATGGCTAGCATCTAAACTACACAGAAATCACCTTATTAACTGTAGTTAATCTATTTGCCTAAAGTTTACTTTATGGCAGAAGTTAAACTACTTTCCTGCATAAAAGTCCTACATGAGAGACTGCTTTTATCTATTTACGAACAGGAAGCACAGAGACAAATAATATAGTGTTAAAACTGAAATATGGCAGTTGCCCTTGACTTATTTTGGAAAGTGTCTGCTTCAGAGCATTTATCCTCATTACAGATGTGAAACAAAAATATAAATACTAAGACCCCGTTCAGACAGGGGCGACACGACTTGGTGGGGCGACCTGTGAAGTCGCGGTGCACAGCGTGTGGCGCGACTTGCACGGACTTCATATCATTGAAGTCAATGCAAGTCGCCTCCAGGTCGCCCCAAAGTAGTACAGAACCCTTTTTCTATGTCGGAGCGACTTGTGTCGCTCCTATTAGAACGGGTCCTGTACTATTCAATGGCGAGCGACCGACCGCGACTTGTCAGGCGACCAAGTCGCCTGACAAGTCGCGCTAGTGTGAATGGGGTCTAAGCATCAGGAAACTGAATATGCAAATACTTGTTTTGATCGGCAATTTACCAAATAATAATGCAAGTTTACAGATGTTCATTCACCTTCCAAACCAGAACAATAGTATCTATGATATACACTATGCTGTGCACTTGAGGTCAGAACTGTGCAGTCAAGTTCCTCCACCCCAAACTCGCTCATCCATGTCTTTATGGACCTTGCTTTGTGCACAGCCATGTTGGAACAGAAAGGAGCCATTCCCAAACTGTTATCACAAAGTTTGGAGCATGAAATTGTCCAAAATGTTCTGGTATGCTTACGCCTTAAGGTGTTCCCTTCACTAGAACTAAGGGGCCCAAGCCCAACCCCTAAAAAACAACCCCACACCATAACCTCCACCAAATGATTTGGACCAGTGCACAAAGCAAGGTCCATAAAAGGGATGAGTGAGCGAGTTTGGGGTGGAGGAACTTGAATGGCCTGCACAGAGTCCTGACCTAAACCCGACAGAACACCTTTGGGATGAATTAGAGCGGAGACTGTAAGCAAGGCCTTCTTGTCCAATATCAGCGCCTGACCTCACAAATGCGCTTCTGGAAGAATGGTCACACATTCCTAAACCTTGTGGACAGCCTTCCCAGAAGAGTTGAAGCTGTTATAGCTGCAAAAGGGTGGGCCAACTCAATGTGGAACCCTATGGACTAGGAATGGGATGCCATTAAAGTTCATGTGTGTGTAAAGGCAGGTGTCCCAATACTTTTGCCAATATAGTGTATGTCTTGTGAGAGAGTCTTCTTGAAGAAGCCTTCCCAAACTCATCTGTACTTTACAGAACAAATAATCTTACCTACATGACAACAGAGATATTTTACAACTGACCTTCAACTTCCTGATAGCTCAGGGTGAGATCTTTCTTGGACCTTATTGGGGAAGGATCATTTGCAACAGGTTTGAATGGCCAAATGGGAGCCAAAATTACTGTTAAATGGTGACCATAGCATCCACTTGATTAAAATGTTCCCATGTTGCCACATTCAATTTATCATGAAATGCATTGTACCCACAAGTCAATTTATGCATTTTCAGTGCTTGTTCAATCCAAATTTTTAATTTAACTTTAAACCATTTTGGGCTTATGCACAAAAAACAAGCAGTGTTCAGATCCACAATCTACAAGTATCTGAATTCAGCAGTATTATTATTGTGTGCCAAGAGACAATTCACAATGCACCAAGGTTTGTGCCTAAGTTCACATCCATACAGTGGAAATGGACACTATGAGCTGCCAGTGCAGGTGCAAATTGACTTCAGCCACTGTAAAATTACCACAGCCGCTGATAACTCACTGTTGATATTTACTTCTCCACCTGGATGGAGTCATGCAGCAGTGGCACAGGCAAAGAATGACCTCAGCCTTCAGTCGGTTAGGAGGAGTTCTAAACAGTGTTTAATCAGTGGCAGTGGTGCAGAATAGATGCATCTCAACTATAGGCACAAATGGGTGTATGTTCAGATGCAGTGTAGGCATCATTTTTTTGCAGGATCTTGCTGTTAGCATAGGGTAAATCACTGCATGAGGCATATGGGTTCCTTTAACCCCATTCACTGCCAGGCCCTGCGCTCCACTTTTAAACCCAGGTGGCCAGGCCATATTTGCAATTTTTCCAATGTTTTTTATTTTTATTTTTCCCTTACAGCTTTTAGAGTTTGTAAAAGACCCCCCCCCCCCCCCCCAAAACCATGTATTTTCTGAAAGAACATGTCCAGTATTGTTAAAAGAAGGTGCTACTGATATTTAGGGACCCATGATATTGGCGCAAACGTTTATAAGAACAATATTTTTGCTAAAATCATTATTAGCAGATACACAGTACATTTTACAAAATTCCTGCTCAATTCCAACTAAATATAAAAGCTCAACCTGTATTGAGTGAATAAATAAAATTAGTAAATTTAAAAATTTCACCTTTTTGCGAAATGGTGAAAATTGAACATACGCAAAACTGTAAATAAGCATATTTCTCTAAAAATATGGAGGTTTTCATTTTTCACTTACAGCTTTCAGAGTTTGTAAAAGACCCCTTAAGGTCCGGTTCACACTTATGCGAGTGCGGGAAGGCTGCGAATCCGCAGCCTGTTCCCGCATCGCACACACACCCCCGGCAGTTCACACTGCCATATGCGATACGCTGGGGGTGTCAATGTAATCTTAACGACACCCCCAGTTTGATCGCATATCGCAGTGCGATCTTGCAGTTCGCACAGGATCGGATCGCACAAGTGTGAACCGCTGTGCGATCCGATCCTGATGCGACTTCCAAAAAGGGTCCCTGTGCGTGTTTGGTGCGGCTGCGGTGCGAATTTAGCCATACAAACTGTATGGCTAAACTCGCACCGCACAGCCGATCGCATGTAATGTCGGAGCAGTGCGCTCCGACATTACATGCGAACCCCGCACACGCACAAGTGTGAACCGGGGCTAAATCGTATATTTTCTAAAAGCACATGACTAGTAGAATAAAAAGCTGGTGCTAATTAATTTTTTATAGGCCCCACGATAGTTGCACTAATATTTATCAAATCACTATTTTCACAAAAAACACTATAATCGTTATTTGCACACAAAACCACAACATAATTTACAAAACTCCTGCTAAATTCCTACGAAGGCCTCATACAATGTTGTTTGCTAAAGCGTATACCCATGGAGGGCTCTGTTTACCCACACATGGAAACACAGAACACTGTCCAGGCAGTCCTATTCATGTCAACTGGGACGCAGCAGCTGCAAGGACAGATCTGAAATGTGGGTGTAGGTGCATGGTCCCAAATCCAGACAGCATGAGTTTAAGGACATACACCCACATGGATGTTAAGTTGGGAGTAGTGGCTGTTTCAATGCAGCCACTGAGTCACAATTGTTATGGATGGGAATACCTGCACATGAATGCACGGAATATCGGCGCATTCCTGTGCAGCTGCTGTGTCCCAATTTACATCAATGGGGCTACCTGCATAGGGATGCACCGAATACCTGTGCATCCTTGTGAAGCTAAACACGGCCTCACTGTATTATGCCCCATGTACATGAGGCCTAAGGCCTTGTTTAGACTGGGGCAGCAAAAAATGTGCGGTTAAGTTTTGTTTTTTCCGCCTGCCAAACGCCTGTCTTAAGCTGTAGTGCACATGGTGCAGATACCGTTGGTGCTTCATGCCCCCAGCAAAGTTGACCCAACTTAAAGTGATGCTGTCTACCGGAAAGTACACATTCACTTCAAAAGGGAAGTGCCGCAAACGTCCCACAACTTCGTGCAATGCATGGGGTTGTGGCGCATTTGTTGGTAAAATGGGGATAAAACAGGCTGTGTGGAGGCGTTGCATCATTTCCTCACCACCTGTCAGCCATTGGAGCGTGATCCTTTAGAGGCAAGGGAGATTAAGACAAATTGCAAAAAAACAGTATCTCTCCTGTGCTCAAGTGGTATGCGGGAAGGTAAATGTTCCAGGTGTTTTTTTTTTTTTTTTTTTTTTAGGCACAGATAAAGCGGTCTTGCTGCCTCCTCAGGACCAAGGGTATCCAAAAAGCACTGTAAGAAAATAACAAGAGAAGGGTACACGACCTTGTGCATTACCACTAAAAAGATTATTAAAATCAGAAATGGGTAGCGTACAATATACCCACAAACATAGGATATGTACAAAAGTGGCAATTTTGGCTCTGAGGAAGAGGGTCCTCCCTCGAAACGGGCAAGCCATACCAGGTTTTGTGGACGCCATCAGGCCATCCAGCAGTAGAGAAGGGTTCTGGAGTTGAGCGGTTCCCATTTCCTACATGCTTGTACATATCCTAGGTTTGGGAGTACATAGCACGCTACCCATTTTTGATTCAGATTAAGACACATGTCTAAATCTAACTTTACCATGTTTTTATTACTTATTTTTTACTACTTTTTTCTTTCATGGGTACAAAATACACACATACATATAATTTTTGTTTTTCAGGGTGGGGGGCTTTGGAGAGACATCAGGGGTCTAAACAGACCTCTAATGTCTCTTTCATGAAACAGAGAAAGGGACTGAAGGCAGTCAGACAGCCTGAGCTGCATTGTAGATGATTAGATAAGAGCCTGTATAGATTGCTATTCATTCATAAAATGAAACACTGGGAGTTATTTACTAAAGGCAAATCTACCGCGCACTACAAGTGCACTTGGAAGGGCAGTCGCTGTAAATCTAAGCGGGACATGCAAGAATAAAAAACAGAATTTTTGTTTGCACATAATTGGATGATAGAAATCAGCAGAGCTACCCCTCATTTCAGATCTTCCCCTACAGCGACTGCACTTCCAAGTGCACAATGGATTTGCCTTTAGTAAATCAACCCCATAGTAAATACAGTTTACTCTATGTCAGTGATGAAAGAATACAGGAACTGTACTGGTCACTGACTGTATGTCTTTAGTAAAGAAAGATGCCTGGTAAACACATGTTTACCAGCTGGTAAACACACAGAATGAATGACAGCCCTGTGTGTTTTCTCACAGCAGTGCGTTTTTACTGCGGGTGGTTGCAGGTATCGCTGTGATTCCTGCACCCGCATAGATAGATGTGAACCGCTCTCCATCCTGACGATCTGACAGTGGCCGCAGGTGGCGGGAGGAGGGAGAGCCGCCTAGCAGCTGCATGGGAGGTGGGGGCACTAAAAATGGGGGGGGGGTCTGTTTGGCCAAGCTGATCCCCCTGTGGTGCCCTGCAGCATCCAAAGTCTGTGGGAGGGCAGAGGGGGAAAGCCAACAGGGGATCGGGTTTGTGAGGAGGAAATCCGTACGGTGGAGAGGGGGATCAGAGTAGGGGGGGGGGTGAAGCAGCAGGGTAAGGAAAAGTTAGAGGGGGGTAGGGGGCTATTTAGGTGACAGCCAAGGCAGGTGAACCGGTGAGTGACACAGCACAGGGAAGCGGAGGCAAGGGTGGGGTGACATTTCAGGTAAATAGCCTAGATCAGAGCTATCAGTAGGTTCAGCAGCATGTGCTGAACAATTCTGCCATAAGTCTATAGTCACTGAAGTGAGCTTAAAGCAGAGGAGGAATGCAGGTGCATACGGTGTATGGATCTTGCCAGCTGGAAACAGTGCTGGAGGTCTGTATGCCGGTAAACCATAAAAAAAAAGCTGCCAAGAAGTTGAAAACCTATTTCTTCCCTCTACTTATGTTACTTACTTCCGTTGCAGCCTGAACAGATCAGGAATTCCGTATAGGAAACAGGTAATGTAGGAATTCCTGCATCTACAGTACGTTTAACCACTTCCCATCCTTAGACCATTTATAAACAGCCTAAGGTTTAAGTGGCTACAACCATGATCCCAGTATTTTTTTTTTACAACAGGCGATTACCTCCCTATCATTTGAATGTGCTGCCGTGCCTGCATTTCTCACAGATAAAGGTACATGCACCTTTTTCAAAATGTGATCCACAGGGAAATAGCATGGTCCTTTTACCCATGCGATTTACCTGCAGGTCCTACACCCACAAATGCGCTGCGTTTTTACGTGTGGGGGTGCCATTCAGAATGAATGGCAGCCCTGTGCGTTTTCTCACAGCAGGGCTTTTACACTGCAAGTGGTTGCAGATACCGCTGCGATTCCCGCACCCACACGCATAGATATGAACCGAGCCTAGGGGAGGATTCTTCACTGAAAACCAATGTAAGGAGCACTACATTAAAACACTCTGCATGGTATGGACATGCGCTATGTTGTACATTACATCGCTAGACCACTTCATAATTTATGCTGTACATTACTGACTGCTGCCCAAAGTGTTAATTTTCCTGCTATTTGCTAAATGTTCCCCAACTGTTTTAGTACATTTTTTTTTTTTTAAGTAGGCTCAATACAAAGTATTAGCTCTCTATGTATAATCTGTTTGATGAAAATGATGTGTAATGGAAGAATCTAATTTATAAATGGTCCTTTGTGCTGAGGGTTATGCGTGTCTGTGAGATTCTTGCTGGTGGCACTATAATTAAATTGTATTTTGTGGTTAGAGTGACTGCGAGACAAGTTTGCAGTGCATGCAATAAACAGGCCTATTTAATATTTAAAGCCCATTCACACATGTCAGTTAGGGTAATGCATGCAAGATAACATAGCATACACACATCAGCACTTTGCAGTACCATTCCTTTTCAATGGGGCACGCCAACACAAAAAGGCAAAGCACCTTTAACACACATCTGCTGCAGCATACCATGATAACACACTACCATTTATTGTGGTGCACCAGGCCGAAATTTTTTGGTGCTTGTTCTTTTTTTGTGCATTGGCTGCCCTTAACAGAATAGGCTACCCTAATTCAACAAATTAGTGCAGTTCATTCTGTACTCTGGTGTCCCATTTTCAATAGACAGCGGGCTGAAGTCTGACGTCACAGAGCCGGTCCACAGAGTCTAAGCCAGCTGCTCCTGCCTCTCCACAGCCCATCGCTCCAGTGAGTGCAGGGCGGTGGGCAGAGCAGAGAGCCGGTGAAAACCAAGCGATCTGCAGTGTTAGATCACCAAGTATGGGTTATCAAATAAAATGAAAACCCATACTTCTCTTTTAACCATTCCACTTTAGGACACACCCACTGTTCAATGCATATTCTTCAATGCAGTGCTCTATGCAAGCCCCAGTTTTTTTTTTATTTCTTGCTTCAATATGCCTAAAGGGGCTACAGCCTATAGCCAACGACATTACCCAAGCATGCACAGTTCCGCTCTGGATTTAGAGTAGCAATGGACTTTGGCCTATTCAAATCAACCCACCAGGAAGCCGGGACTGCACAATCATAGGCAGCTGCAGGTGGGGAAATGCCTCACTGCCTATGATTGGCGGTGTGCAGTGACGGCTTCCTGGCGGGCTCGATCCAAACACACCCGAGCCCATCACTAATTCAGAGCATACAGTATGCCATGGAATGCAGAGTGCCATGGCTAACGCATGCATGCGCGGAGTGACGTTACCAAGGCCCTAGCATTTCAAACTAAGTGAAGATGGAAGCACCATGACAGCGCTGCACTGGAGAGCCCAGTTTGCAGGTAAGTCTGTCACAATGTGATGGTGCGGTGCATATTGGTGCATTATAGGATAAACCTGCAGGGGGGGGGGGGGGGCTTTTTTGCCAATTTACTACTACTTTAAACTACTTTGTGCTTACAACATGTGGGTTGCCTTGATGCACCATGCCTCAATGCACAACCCATTTTTTGTAATCACTGTGAAAAACACATCAGCCTGGCAAAAAAAAAAAAAAACGCTCCGAAAAGAATCAAAACCACAAAAAAAACTCACCCGGAACACAGAAATTGTGGTGTGACCTGGCCCTTCAACAACAGACAGTTGATATTGAAAAGGAATCAATAACAGCAGGATATACGTTTACCACAGTACATAAGCTGCAAACTCACCTCTGAAAATATAAAGTATTCTACCCTCCCATATGATATCAATTATCCATGCTTACAAGAGTCATTTCACAGCTCTAGTATTTAAGTGTACAACAGATCAGCTGCACTCACAAAGCAATTAGGCAAGTTGCTGCCCCATACAGTTTATCTCCAGCTAGGGGATTGATACGATATCACTGTATATTCATCAATATAATCAGAACCCCCCTTATATGTCCCAATGCCCTTTTACAAAGTGTACCTTATGATCAGGTAGCAGGATCAGTCTGGTCACCTCCTCTAGTCATCCCAAAGATGCAGTTGCTGTGTGATCACTTTTTTTTTTTTTTTGACAAGTGGATCCTGGGTGGAGCTGTAGGCTCAGCTTCTACAGGTGTGTGTTATGTTGGGAGAGATCGCCCCGTGCTGCAGGTTACACATAAGATACTGCTAACGTTTACATAGGATTAAATAAAATAAATAAATAATATATATATATTTATTTATATATATATATATATATATTTATTTATTTATTTTTTATATATATATATATATATATATATATATATATATATATATATATTTGGAAAAGATATGAAAAAAATGAATAGACTTTGTTGCTGTGTCTCTAATTCTCATCACAAATTGGGAAAGGGAATGGCAAAGCATACAGACTAAACTTTCATAATATCTCCTGGAGGTGTATTTTTGGACTAACATGTCCCCTTCATCAAGTAATACAGAAAACACTGATATCTTGTGTGTTGATGGCAAAGCCCATTTTCAGACAAACCTTTTTATTTTTTTATTTGTGAGCATATTGAGAAAAGATTACATTCTCACAAGTGGGGCTGCATTCACATGACCAAGTGTCTGAGGCCAGGGGCATCGGCCGGCATGAATCAGTAGAGTCTTGTCAGCGGTACTAATGGCTGGTTGCACGCACTGCATGTGACCAGCAGCAGCTATCAGCGGTGGTTGGAACACTGGAAGCGGTGCAAACCAATAGCAGGTGTTAATGCTGTTTGCATGTAACTGATCATCCAAGTGGTTACATGTGAATGGAGCCTCCGGTCACCTCTGGATGTGGCCAGTGTACATCAGGAGTTGGCATTTCTGCAGAGTTTTGGTCATGTGCATAATGGCTGCAGGTATTTAGCCAGCTTGCATGTGGCCCTAGGGCAGAGTGTTGATATAGCCAACTCTGAATGCAGCAAACTAGCCACAAATATCTGGCTATCTGAATGTAGCCTGACGCCAGGTTCACACATATGTGCAAATTGGAAATATGCGTACATATATGTGCAAAGTTTCCCCTCTCGTTGGAGCCAGTTCACACAGGTCCAGGGCGGTCGCGGTCCCCATTCCAAAAGGGTCCTGTGCATTTTTGGGTCTGGTTGAGGTGCAAATTCAGGCAAAAATTCAGACTCGATTCACACCTAAACTGGTGAATGGGACGCACCAAACCCCATGCTGAGAACCGCAGCCACACATATGTGAACCTACTCTTATACAGTAATCTGACTGCATAACCTGCAAAGTTTAGCTAAAGTAGTACAAAAATTAGAATATTTCACATTTTATATCTTATTAAACTATTTAAAAGTGCAATGTGCTAACCCTACACATTGCACTCTGATTGAGGATTTCAATGTAAACCTTTTGATTTACCAAAATAAATTACACGCACATTAACCTAACAATTCAGGATATTGATACTCAATTTTGATGTCTTTAAATTCAACTCTAGTGTTTCACCACCTGGTGCCAAAAAGAAGTTCTAAATGCACAACTCACTCCCTTCATGCTTCAGTGTTGTCCTTTTCTATTAGGCCCCTTTCACACAGGCGGACCGTTCAGATCCGCCTGTCCGTTTTTTTGGCGGATCTGAACGGTCCCCCCATGCATTCCTATGGGGCATCGGATGTCAGCGGAGACATGTCCGACCCGATCCGATCCGTCAAATCTGGACGGATGGAAACCCTATTTTCCATCCGTCCAGCGGATCGGATGGGATCAGGTGAGAACGGACTGACGGTCCGTTGACATCCGATTTCCCCCATAGAGATGCATGGGGAACTGTCAGCTGTGTCTCCGCACACAGCGCGGAGACACAGCTGTCCTCCTGCTGCTCAGCGGGGGATCGGCGGCTCGATCCCCCGCTGAGAAAAACGGACTCCGTCCAGCGGACAGAGTGTGTGAAAGAGCCCTTACTTGTTGATGTCCTGTGCCATTCAACCTCATCTTGTACACCAGGGCTGTCAATAACACCCCCACTTGTCTTCATGTCATCACACAGCCTGGGTTCATAGTACAAAACTGCCTAGAACCACATTCACATATGACAACGCGAGAGACGTTCTCTGCATTTGAACTTTCTAGGCCACCGAGGAAAAAGGGTGCGCAGATGGCTAACAGCCAAGATCACTTCTACCCAGCGGTGTATCATCCATGGGTGCAGGGTGTTCACTGAACACGGGCCCCCGAGGGCGGGCACTGTGACCCACACTGCACCCATGGATGATTGTCCCTGGCTGACAGTGAGGGATAGTTAGTGCAGCAAAAGGGGACAGTTGCAAGCGCCGATCTCCCTGTATAGCTTTCAATGAAGTAGCTGACAGCCGCTTCTCCTCTCCCTCCCATGGCTGTCAGCTGAAAAGCCATACAGGGAGGTCCATGCTTGCAACTGTCCCCATTGCCGCATCGGTTATCCCTGACTGCCCCCCTGTGTCCTAATCCTCTTGCCCCCCCTCTGTGTCCTCCTCCTCCGACCCTATGTGCTCCTCCTCTGGACCCTCCCTGTTTAGTCCTCCCCCTCGTCCCCCTGCAGCCGGCTTCCCTACTCTCCTCTCCCGCCAGCTGATGTCAGGATGGAAAGCAAAGGAAGGGACCAGTGAACATGTAATTTACCGGCCCCTTCCTTTTATCAACTGGACACAGTTTAGTGATCACTACCAATCGCTCCTGTGTCCTTTAATGACTTAGCATATTAAATTGTGTTTACTCTGCTTCAGTTTATGAATGAACAGGAGCCTCTGTCTCCTGTCCCCCAAAAAAGCATTGTGGAAAAAAATAAAAAAGAAATTGGATTGTAAAAAAATTAAACACAAATAAAAAACTACTGACACCATCCACTGCCCTATATCAATTTTCCCTTCCCAAGAAGCACTGTGAAAAAAAAAAAATTAAAAAATAAATTAAAAAATAAATAAAAAACAAATATTAAAAATAAAATTGTAAACACATATAGAATATATAATTATAGAAACAAAAAAACTACTGACACCATCCACTGCCCTACTGACACTGTCCACAATACCCCCCCCCCTCCTTCCCCCAAATCATTGTGATAAAAAATGATACAAAAAACAAATTGTAAAAAATAATTAAAAAATAAAATTGTAAAAAATAATTAAAAATAACAAAAATTCTCACACTGTCCACTGACCTACTGACTCCATCCACTGACCTACTGACTCCATCCACTGACCTACTGACTCCATCCACTGGCTCCCAAAAAGCATTTTGAAAAAATAAAAAAATACTAAAAAATAGAATTATAAAAAAAATGATTACAAAAAGGAACTACTGACACTGTCCACTACCCTGCTGACACCATCCTGCAAATAATACCCACCGCCATACATTCCGCACTCCTGACCTGCACATTCTACCCACCGCTATACACTCCGTACTCCTCTCTTTCCCATACTACCCACCGCCACACACTCCTCACTTCTCTCCTGCACATAATACTCCCCGCCATACACTCCTCTCTCCTCTCCTGCACATACTACCCACCGCTATACACTCCTCACTCCTCTCCTGCACATACTACCCACCGCTATACACTCCTCACTCCTCTCCTGCACATACTACCCCCCGCCATACACTCCTCACTTCTCTCCTGTACATAATACTCCCCGCCATACACTCCTCTCTCCTCTCCTGCACATACTACCCACCGCTATACACTCCTCACTCCTCTCCTGCACATACTACCCACTGCTGACCACTCCGCACTGTTCATTCCCTTTTTAAATATTATGACATTCTGACATTCTGCACATGTAAGTCACCTCAGACTCTATTAAACCACACCCCCTTTAAGCCACACCCAATAATTAGTGCAATTTATACCCCGCCCACATTTCACTACGAGCGCCGCGTTTTGTTTTTATCTCACGTGGGTCCACTGATTTCATGATACACAGCTGCTTATACTGTTTAAAATGAAGCTGGCGGCTACATTTTATAACAAACCATAGCTAAAACCTGTTTCAAAGCAGAACTCCAGAGGGAAAAAAAAAGACCTCAGAAATAGGAGACTAATTAAAAAAAACAGGTTATTGCGGTTGCAATATTTTGCAAACTGATTTGGGAAAAACCTTTTATTTAACTTTTTTTTTTTTTTGCTGCAAATATTTGTGCATTTATTTTTATTTTTTGCTAATGGTGGACTTAGCCTTTTAGTTCTTCCTTAAGCCCCATGCATACAGCAAACAATAATAAATATACAATGCCTTTGGTAATTTAACATAGGGGTCCACGTTGGTTCATACAACAGTTTGCATAGTAAACATAAAGCATACAGCACATTTATTTGGAAACCAGGTTTTAAACAAATGAAGGTGATTCACTGTAAAGCATGAACACTTGTTTTGCAAAGCAAACAGTTGTGTTTTTTTTTTTTAAAGGGACAGGATGAAAGACATCTGTAGAACCTACAAAATATACACTCCTTATACTAACATTGAAAATGTGAAAAAGGTTGTATAAATGAAATCAGGCTTCACTGTGTGCACAATTAATAGGCAATTTTGACCAAATCATCATTTTTATGCAAATTGTCCAACTCCAAGCTATATAAACTTGAATGCTTATTGGATTCATCTCTGGTTTACACTGAATGCAGAATTGAAATCGCGTGACTTCACTTTAAACTGCATGATTTCATTAGGTGCAACTTGGCTGGCATCAGTGTGACATCACGCACAGATGTCTATGCAAGTCGCACCTGAAGTCGCCAAACATTACAGCTACTTTTTCAAATTTGTGCAGCACCAAAAAGTCGGCGATGCACCGATTTGAACGGTTCCATTGTGGACAATAGGGTGTGACCTGTCAAATCACATGACAAGTCGCACTGGTGTGAACGGGGGCTTAAGCATATTAGGTGATGTGAATGTAGCACCCTAAAGGTAGGTGCTAGGTAAATGTATGGTGGGCCTTGTCTGCCTAGCAACGGGGGTGTGATTTATTTAGTCAGGGTGTCAGGGCTTCCAGATGTGCCTGCTGAGGGGAGAAGTATCCCCTTTGGCTCCTGTGAGAGGATTCTCATAGGGCAGTGTGGGAAGCCCAATCAGGGGACAAATTTAAGCTTGTAACTACCCCAGATGGCAGAATATGCTGCAAAGGATTCTTTGAGTGGGTATAAGTTTGGGGGGAAGTGCGTGGCATGGTGTCTTTGGTGGGAGCAGAGTCCCAGGAAGGAGAGTGCGGCTGTCTCTCGTCCTGTCTGAGGAAGGTGGCTGAGTTGAGCTGAGGGGGTCCAGTGTGCCGAAATCCTGTGGAGAAAGAGGGGTCCATTCCCAGGAAAGCCTACACAGGTCGTGAGTACTGAGGTCTGCCTGAAGTTAGAGGGGACCACTCCGGAAGAGGTTCTGGGATCTAGCTGTAAAGGAGGTACCTAGGTTGAGGACCCTGATGAAGCTACAGAGGGGGACCCTGAAGAGTTCAAGGTTAAAGGGGGCACCTGCAGTCTGGGCCCTAAATAGCGTGCCAGTTAAAGTGACAGCTAAACAGAGTTCTGCAATATACTACCTCAAGCTGTGCCAGGCGGGGGAAAGTATTCAGTGACTTTCATAGTACAACAGTGTCAGGAGTTCTACAGTTCTCAGTCTTGGATCTTCTAGACTATAAGTCGAGGATTCAGCACTTCTTCTGTTCTACAGAGTGTTCTCAGTGTCAGTGAGCGTTGGCTGGCGGCGGCTGGCGTCACAGAAGCGCCAACGGGCATTTCAGGAGCAGAAGTCCCAATTGTAATTAGTTTGAGCCGCAAGGAGTATCCCACTCATTCCCTTCTCCCATCCCCTTTATCTACAATAAAAACCACAAACAAAGATGCCGGAGTTGTCGTTGCTTCAGTTGTCACACCCAGGGTCGCAGCTCACATGGGCTGGAGAGACTACCGGTACTAATGGCAGTCCCACATCAGGCCATAGGCCTGGAAACCTTGCTACATGTATTTGTGTAATGAGGCAGGGTGTGGCAACACCCAATATAAAGATGTGCATAAATATTAGGCAGCATCTTTTCCTCAGGCAAAATGGGCCACAAAAGAGATTTAACTGACTCAGAAAAGTCAAGATTTGTCTTTTTTAGAGGGATGCAGCACTCTTAAATTTGCTAAGATTTTGGGGGAGCGTAATCACAGAACCATCAAACGTTTTGTGACAAATAGTCAACAGGGTTGCAAGAAACATGTTGAGAAAAAAATTAACTGCCGCAAATTAACTGCCAAAGATTTGAGAAGCATCAAACGTTATGCTACCAAGAACCCATTATCCTTCAGTTCTGTCATATTCCAGAACTGCAACCTACCTGGAGTGCCCAGAAGGTGTTCAATACTCAGAGACATGGCCAAGGTAGGGAAGGCTGAAACTCGCCCACCACTGAACAAGACTCATAAGTTGAAATGTCAAGACTGGGCCAACAAATATCTGAAGACAGATTTTTCAAAGGTTTTATGGACTGATGAGAGTGACTCTTGGCGGACTGGTTTGATGGGCCTGTGGCTAAATAAGTAACGGGCACCAGTGGCGTAGCGTGGGGGGTGCGGGGGGGGGGCCACTGGCACCGGGCGCAATATTTAGGGGGGCGCATCCCACGCCCGCCATCCGCAAGATCATAGTGTCCCGCATCCCTTTATTTGTGATAATGCCCTGTCCGGCGGCCCGGCCGCTCTTTCCTGCACTTGGCTCCTTTACTGTGCAGGACGAGCAGCAATGGACACACTGAAGTTGTCATGTGCGGCCAGGGGGCGGGGCGGGGCTGACTCGTGGGTGAAGATGGCAGCCGGCGGCTCGGTGCATGTGCAGCACTGCTCTTGTAGTCTCTCCCTGCTGTCCGGACCGGCTGCCTCCACGCTGGCTGCTGCTGCTGCTGACACGCTGTGTCTCTACTCTGCTCCAGATCGTCTCCTCAAGTCCCCAGTGTCTGGACACAGAAAGAGGTGACTTGAGTGATGTGCTGCCTGCCTGGGAGCCCAGGGAAGTGGACATAGGAGGGGGGAGATAGGTCAGTGTAGGGGGGGGGGGGGGTCAGTGCAGGGATCAGTGTATGGGGGGTCAGTGTATGGGGGGGGCGGTCAGTGTAGGGGGGGGGGGGGGTCAATGCATGGATCAGTGTATGGGGGGTCAGTGTAGGGATCGGTGTATGGGGGGGTCAGTGTAGGTGTCAGTGTATGGGGGGGTCAGTGTAGGTGTCAGTGTATGGGGGGGTCAGTGCAGGGATCAGTGTATGGGGGGTCAGTGTAGGGATCAGTGTATGGGGGGGGTCAGTGTAGGTGTCAGTGTATGGGGGGGGTCAGTGTAGGTGTCAGTGTATGGGGGGGGGGGGTCAGTGTAGGTGTCAGTGTATGGGGGGGTCAGTGTAGGTGTCAGTGTATGGGGGGGGTCAGTGTAGGGGGGGGGGTCAGTGTATGGGGGGGGTCAGTGTAGGGGGGGGGGGGTCAGTGCAGGGATCAGTGTATGGGGGGTCAGTGTAGGGATCAGTGTATGGGGGGGGTCAGTGTAGGTGTCAGTGTATGGGGGGGTCAGTGTAGGTGTCAGTGTATGGGGGGGGGGTCAGTGTAGGTGTCAGTGTATGGGGGGGGGTCAGTGTAGGTGTCAGTGTATGGGGGGGTCAGTGTAGGTGTCAGTGTATGGGGGGGGGGGGTCAGTGTAGGTGTCAGTGTATGGGGGGGGGGGTCAGTGTAGGTGTCAGTGTATGGGGGGGTCAGTGTAGGTGTCAGTGTATGGGGGGGTCAGTGTAGGTGTCAGTGTATGGGGGGTCAGTGTAGGTGTCAGTGTATGGGGGGTGTCAGTGTATAGGGGGGGGGTCAGTGTATGGGGAGGTCAGTGTAGGTGTCAGTGTATGGGGGGGTCAGTGTAGGGGTCAGTGTAGGTGTCAGTGTATGGAGGGGGTCAGTGTAGGTGTCGGTGTATGGGGGGGGTCAGTGTAGGTGTCAGTGTAGGTGTCGGTGTATGGGGGGGGGTCAGTGTAGGTGTCAATGTATTGGGGGGTCAGTGTAGGTGTCAGTGTATGAGTGGGGGTCAGTGTAGTTGTCAGTTTAAGGGGGGTCAGTGTAGGGGGGGTCATTGTAGGGGAGTCAGTGTGTGGTGTCAGTGTAGTTGTCAGTGTAGGGGGGGGGCAGTGTAGGGGGGTCAGTGTAGGGGAGTCAGTGTAGGGGTGTCAGTGTAGGGGTGTCAGTGTGTGGTGTCAGTGTGTGGGGTCAGTGTAGGGGGAGGGGTCAGTGCAGTTGTCAGTGTAGGTCTCAGTGTATGTGGGAATGTAGGGGTGGTCAGAGTAGGGGTGGTCAGTGAAGGGGGGTCAGTATAGGGGGTCAGTGTAGGGGGGGGGGTCAGTGTAGTTGTCAGTGAAGTTGTCAGTGTAGGGGGGGGGGTCAGTGATGTCGTCAGTGTAAGGGGGGTCAGTGTAGGGGTGTCAGTGTATGGGGGAGTCAGTGTATGGGGGGACCAGTGTAGTTGTCAGTGAAGGTGTCAGTGTGGGAGGGGGGTCAGTGTGGGTGTCAGTGTATGGGGGGTGTCAGTGTAGGTATAAGGTAGGTCTGTGTAGTGGTCTAGTAGATTTGTGTAGGGGGCGCAAATTACTTACCTTGCCCCGGGCGCTGACAACCCACGCTACGCCACTGACGGGCACAGAGCTCCACTTTGACTAAGACGCCAGCAAGGTGGAGGTGGGGTACTGGTATGGGCTGGTATTATTAAAGATGAGTTTGACCTTTCCGAGTTGAAGATGGACTCACAATCAACTCCCAAACCTACTGCTAGTTTTTATAAGACACGTTCTTCAAGCAGTGGTACAGAAACAAGTCTGTATCTTTCAAGAAGACCTTGACATTTATGCAGAACAATGCTCCATCACATGCATCGAAGTACTCTGCTGCTTGGCTAGCCAGTAAAGGCCTTAAAGATGAAAGAATAATGATATTGCTCCATTCCTCACCTGACTAAACCCTATAAAGAACTGGTGGGCCCTTCTAAATGGGAGATTTATGGTGAATGAAAACAGAACACCTCTCTGAACAGTGTCTGGGAGACTGTGGTTGTTGCTGCAAAAAAAAGTTGATTGTCAACAGATCAAGAAACTGACAGACTCCATGAATGGAAGGCTTATGACTGTTGTTGAAAAGAAGAGTAGCTATAGTGGTCACTGATTTTTTTTTTTTTTTTTTTTTAAATGTCAATGTAAACTTTGTGTTGTTTTTTTATTATTCTCACTTTACCAGAAGAAAATAAACAATTGGAACATTTTCATTTTTTTATGTAGTTGCATAATAATTGTGCACACATAGATATTCTCCTAAGAAAGCCAAAACCTCACTTTTACTTTCTTAAATATTAACATTTTGGATTGACTGCGAGCACTGTAGTTGTTCAAAAAGTAAAATAATCCTCAAAAATACAACTTGACTATTAATTGTGCACACAGTATATATGTTTGCATGAACTTCATTGTTCTGCCTTCCGCAGGATATTATATGTTGTTTGCCTGCAATATCAGTTGTGACCACAAGACGGAGTCAGTGGTAAATTTTCAGTTTTGTAGAAACTAGAAAAATTTTCACCTTTAGCAAAAGCACTAGTTGAAAATTGTGTTATTTTGCCGATAAAAGAAAAAGGTGGCGAAAATGGCGCTGAAAACAAAAAAAAATGTTGCCGTCAGTTTACTACAATTTTACTGTTGTTATGGTTTGTTTTTTATAGGTCATGTGATTCAAAAAATGTATCAAAAATGTAACACCGGTGCGTTATTGATGCGTTCTTGCTGCGTTTTCCATGGGGAGGTGTGATTTTGGTGAGTTTTTTTAACTGACCAAAAATGCAGGAGCAGGATTCTTAACACCACAATTGAAGCACAGCAGACCAGTGTGAGCTTTTCTTGCACCAAAGATGCCAATAATGCCTGACAATAAATTCATATTCATTTCAATTCATAATATTAATTAAAAAGTCAAATATAATACAATTATATATAAAATATATACAGTATCTCACAAAAGTGAGTACACCCCTCACATTTTTGTAAATGTTTTATTCTATCTTTTCATGTGACAACACTGAAGAAATGACACTTTGCTACAATGTAAAGTAGTGAGTATACAGCTTGTATAACAGTGTAACTTTGCAGTCTCCTGGGAATAACTCAACACTCAGCCATTAATGTGTAAACAGCTGGCAACAAAAGTGAGTACACCCCTAAGTGAAAATGTCCAAATTGGGCCCAATCAGCCATTTTCCCTCCCCAGTGTCATGTGATTTGTTGGCATAGGCTATAAGAAGATTGCTAAGATCCTGAAACTGAGCTGCAGCACGGTGGTCAAGACCATACAGCGGTTTAACAGGACAGGTTCCACTCAGAACAGGCCTCACCATGGTCGACCAAAGAAGTTGAGTGCATGTGCTCAGCGTCATATCCAGAGGTTGTCGTTGGGAAAAAGACGTATGAGTGCTGCCAGCATTGCTGGAGAGGTTGAAGGGGTGGGGAGTCAGCCTGTCAGTGCTCAGACCATACGCCGCACACTGCATCAAATTGGTCTTCATGGCTGTCGTCCTGGATGGAGGCCTCTTCTAAAAATGATGCACAAGAAAGCCCACAAACAGTTTGGTGAAGACAAGCAGACTAAGGACATGGATTACTGGAATGAGACCAAGATAAACTTATTTGGTTCAGATGGTGTCAAGTGTGTGTGGCGGCAACCAGGTCAGGAGTACAAAAACAAGTGTGTCTTGCCTACAGTCAAGCATAGTGGTGGGGTGTCATGGTCTGGGGCTGCATGAGTGCTACCGGCCCTGGGGAGCTACAGTTCATTGAGGGTGCCATAAATGCCAACATGTACTGTGACATACTGAAGCAGAGCATAATCGGAGACTGGGCCACAGGGCAGTATTTTAACATGATAACAACCCCAAACACACCTCCAAGACGACCACTGTCTTGCTAAAGAAGCTGAGGGTAAAGGTGATGGACTGGTAAAGCATGTTTTCGGACCTAAACCCTATTGAGCATCTGTGGGGCATCCTCAAACGGAAGGTGGAGGAGCGCAAGGTCTCTAACATCCACCAGCTCCGTGATGTCACCATAGAGGAGTGGAAGAGGACTCCAGTGGCAACCTGTGAAGTTCTGGTGAACTCCATGCTCAAGAGGGTTAAGGCAGTGCTGGAAAAGGATGGTGGCCACACAAAATATTGACACTTTGGGCCCAATTTTGACTTAGGGGTGTACTCATTTTTGTTGCCAGCGGTTTGTTGAGTTATTTTGATGGGACAGCAAATTTACGTTATTAAAGGTGTACACTAACTATTTTACATTGTGGCAAAGTGTAATTTCTTCAGTGTTGTCACATGAAAAGATATAAGAAAATATTTACAAAAATGTGAAGGATGTACTCACTTTTGTGAGATATGTATATTTGCTAGAAACTGTCATTTTCGGTTTTCGGCCAAGTGCATCCTGCATTTTCGGTTTCGGCACCAAAATATTTATTTGGTACACTTCTAAAAAATACCCATTATTCTTCAGTCTAAGGAAGAGAGACAGGTGCATCCTGGGAACCCAAACTTTATCTTAGAGACTGAAAGAAGGAACCAGCTATCAGAGCACATGTTGGGCTAAAACTTGCATCCCCTAAACGCTGCATCGTTGGTGAGAATTAGTTATTGCCATCTACAGCCTAGCTTGTTCGTTGTATTTCTGTATATTTAATATATTGATTATATGTATCTGTATTTGTTTTTTCTCAACAGTTTCACTCACCCTGTGAACACCCTGTGTTTTGTGATTAATGCTTCAAATTGACACTCGGTCTGACTTATTGCAGAATAGGAGTGTATAGATGCATGTCAAGCTACACAAAGGGAAACGAGTAGCAGGGACAGAACAACCATCGCTAGTCACTGAACTAATAAAGGAATTCACTGCCAAAGAAACCAACTAACCATAATGCACTTCCCAGGCTTTTGACTATAAAGTGGTTCTAAATCAAATGTTCTTATTTACTTTAAAGCAATCTCCAAAAATTCCCACTACCTGCCCTACCCACTTCCATCCTCAAACACTTACCTGGCTCCTGTCACCACTCCACCTCTGTCTCAGCCTCCAGCACCACTCCCCTTGCTTTCTGATTTCACATGGGAAACTGAGGCCAGCGGCTCAAAAGGCATCTGCTGCTGTCATGGACTAGAGGTGTGGCTTACCAGTGCTGTGTATGCCTATGGACATACAATGCCCATTTGAGGAACATGCATAGATGCCTCCTTGCTCCTGGCTTGCTAAAGAGGCACCTGGAATAGAAAGAAGCTGACAACATCGGGGGGGGGGGGGGGGACTACCAGAAGAGAGGTAAGGGACCTTGTTGTGAAATATTGTTACACTAAGCAGGCAAGTATAGCATAGTTGCATTGTTATTCTGGTAGAAAAAAAGTCCATCCAGTTCAAGCCACAGAAAAAAAGCACACACACACAAACACACACAAAAATCGAAATTCTCCAAATGCACAATCAGATACCCACAGTTGATCCAGCGGAAGGCAAAAAAACTCCAGCAAAGCATGATCAAATTTGCTATAGCAAGCTGAAAAATTCCTTCCTGATCCCTTTTTATTGGATATGTTTTATAGTAAAAAAAAGTAAAAGTAAAAAAAAAAATTTTTTTTGTTTATAGCGCAAAAAAATAAAAAATGCAGTGGTGATCAAATACCACCAAAAGAAAGCTCTATTTGTGGGAAAAAATGAAATCATTTTTTTTTTTTTAAGGTACAGTGTCATACATCCCTGCAAATGGCCTGGTCATGAAGGGGGTAAATCTTCAGGAAGTCAAGTCATTAATATTACAGCTCTGCTCCATATAGGCTTGTTATGTGATTGCTCAGCTCAAGGATCATGCTGCGCCTTTAAACACAGTATGACATGGCGGTGTGCGGAGTGAATGAACCAGTGATATCGTGTAGAGAGCGGGCGGGTTGAAACTGCTATCCCACTGAAGGCAACCCCTTTTCTTTGCTTTCTTCTGTTTGATTTGTCCTTCGCTTGTGTATGTGAATCTTTACGTGTACATGTTTCTACTTAAATGTATTTATTATGATGCCTTTCCATTTGTCTTCTGATTTTCACGTTTGTTTGTTTGTTTATATGCTGTTTGTTTTTACCTTGTATATCCATTGTCTTTGCATTTCCCTGCTGTAGTAGGTAATATTGGGACAGTGTCCAAACAGTGACCAAGAGGTAAGTAACACTTGGCTGACTGAGGTAGCAGTAAAAAGGCGTAGTAGATGTTGCCATTTTTTACTTAAGAGATGGGATAACCGGATTATAGCAGATCTTTGATGGAGGACAGACTCACACAGGCACCATGCTTTACTTTTCTCAGGAACACACACTGCAGTCTATGCTGCCTCTTTTCTCTCTTTTTTTTTTTTTCTTTAGTGAGTGCAACTTTATTTAAACACTTCCTGGTTAACAAACAGACAACATATTCATATGACTGTAGATCAATGGATAAGCTGTATAAGGGCATATAAACAAAATGTCATATATCTTAACACCCCCACTTGCTCTTATACTGCTTATGAAAAAATAGTTTAGTACAGTTACATCATTTTACTCTCTATACTCCAAAAATATAACTCACAAACCTATCAAGCTTAAACTTTGTTATTGGTTTAGTCATAACATCAGCTACCATTTTATCCGTAGAACAATACTCAAGATCTATCTTGCCTTCACTCAGAATAGACCTAAGGGAAAGGAATTTAATGTCAATATGTTTGCATCTTTGATGGTAAACTGGGTTCTTTGCGAGAGCTATCGCACTCTGATTGTCTTCAAAAATCTTCACTGGCTCAAACTGACATTCACTGTCCAATTCTCTCAGCAGTTGTGCAAGATATAGACTCTCCTGTGTGGTTGCAGCTAATGCTATATATTCAGCTTCACATGAAGATAGTGCAATTGTTGGTTGTTTCTTTGATTTCCAAGAAATCAGAGGTCCATTTTCAGTCAGGCTAAAACAATATCCTGTTGTGCTTCTCCTATCAATCTGGTCTGAGGCCCAACTGGCATCACTATACGCCTCTAGTTTTAATTTCTCTTTACATTTTCTGTAGCATAGTTCAAAATTGACATTTCCTTTTACTTGATTATAGCCTTTTGCCACAAATCTGGCTTTGTACGTTTCAGCTCCATTTGCATTGCTTTTTATTGCATACACCCATCTACCCCCCACTGAATGTTTGCCTTCTGGTAATGTGGTCAATTTGAAGGTATCATTCTCCTTTAGTGACTCCATCTCATCTTTCATTGCATTTAGCCAACTTTGTGACTGGGGTGTTTCCATAGCTTCTCTGAAGGTCTGAGGTACATCATGTACTCTATAGCAGTAATCTATGTTCATCAGTATCTGATTATCACCAACAGATTCTAGTACATAGTCATTTAAATACTGAGGAGTTTTTCTATTTCTTGTAGGGTATCTTGTACCATGGTCTTCATCTTTGTCCTCTACAATCTCCTCTAAAGAATCTGGGGTCTCATTAGTCATTGGACCTGATACAGGAATTACACTCCTTTCCTCATAGAAATCATCATTATTGTCCAACAGCTCAGTCTGAGTTTGTTTCTCGATTACATCCTTTTCAATGAATTTTACTAGTCTGTGCTTGAAGACTTTGCCAGTTTCAGGGTAATACACTAGGTAAGAGGGACTATTTTTGTCATATCCTACAAAAATTCCTTTTGTGCATTTTGGATCCAGCTTTTTCCTTTCGTGTTTGTATGCAAAACATTCTGACCCAAAAATTCTGGTTTCTTCCCTGTCAGTATGTTGTATGACGTTTGCTTCAAACGATTGTTAAAACATATATTTCGAATCATAGCTGCTGTCATCACTGGATATGTCCATAACTCTTTTGGTACTTTGCTCTCTATTAGCATACATCTTGCCATCTCTATCAGTGTTCTCCAGCAGGGCCGATCCTAGGGTAACAGACGCCTGGGTGCAGAAATATTTATGGCGCCCCCTGTGTGGGCGTGGTCATCTTACTAACTCCTCCCCTTTCCTAATGGGACCTGGAGGGGGTCTCTCCAAGGAACACAGAGAGGGCCTCTGTTAGAGAGTCTGTTAGAAAGAGCCTCCACCAGGCCCCATTAGAGACTACAATGGGGTTGTATCATGGGACCTGGAGGGGGGTCTTTCGAACAGAGGTCATCTTTGTGTGCATTTTAAAGTCTATGTTAGAAAGACCCCCCACCAGGCCCCATTAGAGACTACAACGGAGTCTAATGGGACCTGGAGGGGGGTTTATCTTACAGAGGCCCTCTCTGTGCCTATTGGAGAGTCTCTGATAGAAAGAGTCCCCTCCATCCCCGATGAGAGACTACATTAGAGTGTCACCGAACAATAGAAAAATAAACAATATTATATTAATAGCACTTTGATGCCCAGGCCCAAGACTAGAAGACTTCACTTATCTTAAATAATGGGTACTGGGGCTGGCTGCTGGTCTGCCTGGCTTCTGGGGCTTTGCTGCTGGTCCTAAGGTCTGGCTGCTGGGGCTGGCCTGCTGGTCCTGGGGTCTGGCTGCTGGTCCTCCTGATTCCTGGCTGCTGGTCCTGGTTTTTGGGGCTAGGCTGCTGGTCCTGTATTCCGGCTGCTGGTCCTGGGGTCTGGCTGCTGGTCCTGATTCTTGGCTGCCTGTCCTGATTCCTGGCTCCTCTGTGGTGTGCCGGGCTCTGTGGTGTAAAGCTCTTGTGTGACATCTCAGCGGGGCTGCGGATGTCACTGTGAGAACGGCGCCTCCATAGTCCTGGCTCACAGGCGGAGTGACATCAAATGCACTCCGCCTGTGAGAGGAGGAGCCGTACAGAGAAAGTAGGCGGCTGCAGTAGAGAGCAAAGCCATTGCTTCCTCTGTATGGCTCCTCCTCTCCAGGGCTGGTGCAAGGATTTTTGGCCCCTAGGCAAAATAAAAATTGCTGCCCCCCCATATGCTCGTGAATGTGCGGTACAATGCGCATTATTAGTACACATACACTTCCATAAGCCTAAAACGTTTTACTATGCATTAAACTTCAGTCTATGTTACAGTCAGAGCATGTAATGTACACTACACATACACTTCCATAATGGTAATGTGACATCACCGTCATGTTATGGAAGTGTATGTGTACATTACATGGTCTGACTGTAACTTCTCAAACCCAGTGATCACACTGTGATCAGCCCATACACAGGCAGGCACTTTAATTCATCTGTCAGTGTGGGACTGAGATATGTCCCCTGGTAAAGTCTGCCTCCCTCCCAGGCTCTGCTAATCAGTGTCACAAACTGCCAGCATACACTAAAACTTCAGCAGGCTCAGGCTGTGGGTTCGCATGGCCGAGTCACACTCACACACATGCCATGAGACTTCTTCCTCCACAGCTCCGCATGGGAAAAAGGGGCTGGACTGGAACTCTCTGAGCAGCCCCCAGCCTGCTTGCAGTAACAGACTGAGAGGAAGATTGTAAGGAGAGGCAGCTGCTATACTACACTCAGCGATCCATCCCATCAATGTTTACACCTCACACCTCACCTGATCATCTGTCATTGTCATGTGCTTGCCTTTTTAAAGCTGGAACTCTCTTCCCTCAGCTCACAACTACAAACATAGGCGTGTGCAGCCTATGGCATTAGGGTGTGCACCTCAAACCAAAGCTCAAACACACACAGTGTACACACACAGTACACACACACACACAGTATATACACGTATACACACACACACAGTATACACACACACACAGTATACACACACACACACACAGTATACACACAGTATACACACACACACACACACACACACACAGTATACACACAGTATACACACACACACACAGTATACACACACACACACACAGTATACACACAGTATACACACACACACACAGTATACACACAGTATACACACACACACACACAGTATACACACACACACACACACACAGTATACACACACACACATACACACAGTATACACACACACACACACAGTATACACACACACACACAGTATACACACACACACACAGTATACACACACACACACACACACACAGTATACACACAGTATACACACACACACACAGTATACACACACACACACACACACACACACTATACACACACAGTATACACACACACACACAGTATACACACAATATATACACAGTATATACACAGTATACACACACACACACACAGTATACACACAGTATACACACACACACACACAGTATACACACAGTATACACACACACACACAGTATACACACACACACACAGTATATACACACACATACACACAGTATACATACACACAGTATACACACACACAGTATACACACAGTATATACACACACATACACACAGTATACATACACACAGTATACACACAGTATATACACACACATACACACAGTATACATACACACAGTATACACACACACACAGTATACATACACAGTATATACACAGTATACACATGCACACACAGTATACACACGCACACACACACACACAGTATATACACACAGTATATACACACACACAGTATACACACACACAGTATATATACACACAGTATACACACACACAGTATACACACACACACCAGCACTTTCCATCTAAATATCAGCCTGCCTGATTGAACACACTGCTGCTGCCTCCATTTCCTGGCATGCTGGTACTTGTAGTGCTCCAGCAGTTCACAGACATTGCATGTGGTAATGCAGAAGAGAGGGAGGTGGTCAGGTATGGAGTAGGGAGGTGCAGTAGAGATTGGAGAAGGTTAGAGCATATCCTCCCTCCAGAAGCAGTGCACTGCTACTCACGCAGAAAAAACAACAGACTCAGAGACAGGAAGAGAAAACACAGCCCTCCCCCCTCCTCAGCAGGGGAAGCACTGACAAGAATACATTTAGTTTATTTTCCCCAGCTCACCTTCTTCTATAAAGGCTGCAGCCCGTCCCACACTGCAGGCTGTGTACTCTCCTCTCCTCTTTTCTCCAGGTCGGCATCTCCTGCTGAGATATCAAACAAGGCGCGCTGGGGAAGGGGGCGTGTCCACTGTGTTCCCATTGGCTGAGGAGGCAGCAGAGAGGCGGAGCAGCTATAACCAATGTATTTTTTCAGTGAAAGGCGAGGCTGCAGTGAGAGACTTGCAGCCGGGAGAGGATAGTGCGCCCCCCACCTTGCGGCGCCTGGGCGCACTGCACCCTAAGCACCCGCCTCGGACCGGCCCTGTTCTCCAGTTTCTTTCAGCTGTTCCATTTTGATGTGGTGAATAAGGTGCTGAAGTCTCATGTCTTATGCTCTTCTTTATGAGTAGTGACTGGAAGTCATTCGATGTGAATTCGGTACCATTGTCTGACCTCATTCTCTTGATGATCCCATAGGGGGCAGTATCAGCGATAAACTTCTCTGTGGCTAGAACTGTGTCACTCTTGTTTTTCAGAAAGTATACAAACACTGCACCAGAATAATCATCAGTGAATCCTATGATGTATTTGAATCCATCCTTTGCAACTGGCTCTATAGGACCTGTTAAATCTGTGTGTACTAGTTCAAGTGGGTATTTTGCACGGGTGTCAGGCTCCCTGTTTCTACTCTGAACAAATTTTCCTTGAATACAAATCTCACAATTCAGCTTGGACTTGTCAACCTTACCTTGGATCTTCATTCCATCTACTAGTTTCTGTAGTTTCAATATATCATCGTAATTACAATGACCTAGGATTTCATGCCATGTCTGAATATCATAACAACCGTAACAACTGTCATCGCATCCCTTATAGGTGTTCAAATAGTAAAGCCTGTTGTATTTCTTTATAACAAATTTTGTACCATTCTTATGGGCCAGAATACTGTCATGTACAATGCGTTTTGTAGCAATGTCCTCCTTTGTCTTCCCTTACTGTCCATTAGGTACACCTCAGCGTCGCCTCTCTTGAGTGCTACACCGGAAGTTCTTTTCCCATCTGCCAACTCCATATAGTGTTTCTCTGGCCTAAACGAGGTGTCAAATCTTTTAAATTTCTTGACGTCTGTGATAATATGCGATGTTGCTCCTACCATCAGGCTTTTTGCTTTGGGATTGCTTAACTGGTCTTCGCTTATTTTAAAAGCAAATATTTGTTCTGTATCATCCACTACATGCTTTACATTGTCTCTGTCATGGAACCATGAACCAGACGTACAACAACAGATAAGTGAAAATAAGAAGGCTTTATTGAAAATCAAGCTGTAAAGCAAAAGTCCAAACGGATGGCGAAACCGAGGCAGAGTCCTTGCGAAGCCAGAGGTCAGGAACCAGGAGGGTAGTCAGACGAAGCCAGGATCAGGAACCAGCAGGGTAGTCAGACGAAGCCAGGATCGGGAACCAGCAGGGTAGTCAGACGAAGCCAGGATCAGGAACCAGCAGGGTAGTCAGACGAAGCCAGGATCAGGGACCAGAAGCAGCAGCAGTCTTAGAAGCATGTGAACACAGGAGGACCAAGCAAGGAACTGAAGCCACAGACCTCCTATATATATGAGCTAGGCATCCAGCTCCTCCCAGTGGGAAGGAGGAGCCGCAGGGTGGGAGGCTACAAGAAACCCAGAAACCAAGATGGCCGCCAGCACATGTCAAACGAAGGAGAACAGCAAGAAGGTAAGACCATGACAGTACCTCCCCCTCAAGGGCCCCTCCTCCGCGGAGTAAAGAACGGTTTCTGAGGGAAGCGTGCGTGGAAGGCTCGGAGCAAGGCAGGAGCATGGACATCTGCGGAGGGAACCCAGGAACGCTCCTCTGGACCATAACCACGCCAATGAACCAAAAACTGCACCCGACCGCGGACCAGGCGTGAGTCCAGGATATTGCTCACCTCATACTCCTCACGATTGCCCACTTGGACCGGACGGGGCCGAGGAACCGAGGAAGAGAAACGATTACACACCAGTGGCTTCAACAGGGAGACATGAAACACGTTGGAGATCCGCATGCCAGGAGGAAACGCAAGGGCATAGGCTACCGGGTTTACCCTGCGAAGCACTCGGAAGGGACCAACAAAGCGAGGCGCCAGCTTGGGAGTGGGCACTCGAAGGTTGAGGTTGCGGGTGGACAACCATACACGGTCTCCGGCCTGGTAGGAAGGAGCAGGGGCTCGTCTGCGATCAGCCTGGAGTCTCTGGCGCTGCGCAGAGACCTCAAGGGACTTCTGGATCTGTACCCAAGAAGCACGTAGGACAGAAAGATGATCCTCCACAGCCGGAATATCCTGGGGAGAGAATACCTCCGGTAACACGGCAGGTTGGAACCCATAATTGGCCATGAAGGGAGACGTCCCAGAGGAAGAGTTCACCGCCGTGTTCCTGGCAAACTCAGCCCAAGGCAGGAGGTCAACCCAATTGTCTTGGTGATCGGAGACATAGCAACGAAGGAATTGTTCCAAGGCCTGATTGGATCGTTCTGCGGCCCCATTGGACTGAGGGTGGTAGGCCGAGGAGAAGGAGAGATGAATCCCCAACTGGGAGCAAAAGGCGCGCCAGAACCTGGACACAAACTGACTCCCCCGATCCGACACAATCTCCTTGGGCAAACCGTGCAACCGGAAGACCTCCCTGGCAAAAATCGTGGCCAACTCCTGTGCAGAGGGTAACTTCTTGAGAGGAACACAGTGGCACATTTTGGAAAATCGATCCACAATCATGAGAATGACCGTATGGCCTCGGGATGCAGGGAGGTCCACAATGAAATCCATCCCCAGGTGTGACCATGGGTGCTCCCCGGTGGCTATGGGTTGCAGAAGGCCCAACGGAAGGTGCCGAGGGGACTTACTCTGGGCACAAACGGAGCATGCCGCTACATATGCGGCGATGTCGGAACGTAGGGAAGGCCACCAGAACAGACGTGAAACAGCCCAGGACAGCTGATTCTTTCCAGGATGCCCCGCGGTCTTGGAGTTATGGTAGGTTCGCAACAACCGAGTGCGCAACTCTTCAGGCACAAAACATCTGCCGTTGGGTCTCTCAGAGGGAGCACCAGATTGAGCCGCCAAAATCTGCTCACCCAGGGGAGAGGTCAGGCTGGTGCGAATGGCGGCCAGGATCTGATTCGGAGGTATGACCGAAGTCGGAATCGACTCCTCCCTGGACAGGTCGAAATACTGCCGTGATAAGGCATCCGCCCTGATGTTCTTGGAACCGGGTAGGTAGGAGACCACGTAATTAAAACGTGACAAGAACAGAGCCCATCTGGCCTGACGTGGTGTCAATCTCTTGGCCTCAGAAAGGTAGGTCAGATTCTTGTGGTCCGTCAGGATGAGGACCGGAACCACCGAACCCTCGAGCAAGTGCCTCCATTCTTTAAGGGCCTGCACGATGGCCAATAACTCCCTGTCACCAATCTGATAGTTGCACTCCGCGGAAGACAGTTTCCGGGAGTAAAACCCACAAGGAAGCAGAGGACCCTCTGGTGTTCTACGCTGAGACAGAAGGGCGCCTACTCCCGTCTCAGACGCGTCCACCTCGAGGACAAAGGGCAACCCAGGGTTGGGATGCGACAGAATCGGGGCCGACACAAAGGCGGACTTTAGAGCCTCAAAAGCTTGGATGGCCTCGAGCGGCCAGACCTGGGAATTACTGCCCTTCCTGGTCAGATCCGTGAGAGGCTTGGCTAGCATGGAAAAGTCCCTGATGAACTTCCGATAATAATTGGCGAAGCCCAAAAAGCGCTGTAGGGAGCGAAGACCACTGGGCTGGGGCCACTGTAAGACAGCCGAAACCTTCTCAGGATCCATGGAGAACCCCTCAGCGGAAATGATGTAACCTAAGAAGGTTACCTGGGATCGGTGAAATTCGCATTTCTCAAGCTTACCGAACAGCTTGTTCTCTCGTAACCGTTGCAACACTCGTCTGACATCCAGAATGTGGGTCTCCATGGATTCAGAATATACCAAGATGTCATCCAAATAGACCACCACACACTGCTGCAACAGGTCACGGAAAACATCATTAATGAATTCCTGAAAGACTGCGGGCGCATTGCACAACCCAAAGGGCATAACCAAGGATTCATAATGACCGGTCCTGGTGTTAAACGCGGTCTTCCATTCATCGCCCGCCTTGATCCTTACGAGGTTATATGCCGCCCTCAGGTCGAGTTTGGTAAAGACCGTGGCCCCTTTAAGGCGATCGAACAGCTCGGAAATCAAGGGTATCGGGTAAGCGTTCTTGATCGTGATGCGATTGAGACCCCTGTAATCGATGCAAGGCCTCAACTCACCGCCCTTCTTTTTCACAAAGAAAAATCCAGCCCCAGCCGGGGACGAGGATTTGCGAATGTGTCCGCGTGAAAGCGCCTCCTTCACGTACTCCTCCATGGCCTCATTCTCCGCTACCGACAGTGGATAGACCTTGCCACGAGGAGGAACGGCGCCAGGTTGTAACTCGATGGCACAATCGTATGGGCGGTGCGGAGGTAGGGCAACCGCGCGCACCTTATCGAATACATCCCGGTACTCCTCGTATTCAGGAGGCAACAGAGAGTCCGAGGAAGTACACAGCAACTTGACAGGCCCATGGATGCAACTAGCCCCACACTGCGGTGACCACGAGAGGATCTCGGCCGATCTCCAATCGAAAGTCGGATTATGCTTCTGGAGCCAGGGGTACCCCAAGACCACCGAGTAGTGTGGAGACGAAATAACCTGGAAGCATACCGACTCTCTGTGAACGGCACCAATGGCTATCCCCACTGGAAGGGTCTCATGAGTCACGTGTGGCGGCAGAAGGGGTCTGTCGTCTATCGCCTCAAGAGCCAGTGGAGAACCTCGGGCCTGCAGAGGAATGGAATTGGCGGCAGCGAACACACTATCAATGAACAAACCACCAGCACCAGAGTCCACCAACGCCTGGGTCGTCACTGAGCCCCCGACCCAGGAGAGGACAACAGTGATCAGTGGTTTGTCAACACGGGAAACCGGGGACGAGGAGACTCCACCCAAGATCTGCCCCCGACAGGATCTCAGGTGCGAGCGTTTCCCGGACGGTTCGGACATGCCAACCGAAAATGCCCACCGAGACCACAGTACATGCATCGACCCTCGCGTCTTCGGAGTACCCTCTCCCCCTCGGACAGGCGAGCAAAGCCCAGCTGCATGGGTTCACCCCCAGCCAAGTCATCCCCAGGAGGCGTGGGAGGAGAGGGAGGCACGGGTGGGACAGCAAAGGTAGGCGCCAATCTGTTAGGAGGCCTCCGCAGACTCTCCTTAAAGGAAGGTCTCTCCCTGAGTCTGGTGTCAATCAAAATCAAGAAAGAAATAAGAGACTCGAGCTCCACTGGTAGGTCCTTAGCTGCAACCTCATCCTTCAAGGCATCCGAGAGACCATGAGAGAAAGCAGCGACCAGAGCCTCATTATTCCAGCCCACCTCTGCTGCCAGGGTACGAAACTCAATGGCGTATTCAGCTACGGATCGTGAACCCTGTCTGATGGACATAAGGAGCTTCGCAGCAGAGGCAGCACGAGCCGGCACATCGAATACCCTCCGAAGAGAAGCAACAAAACCGGAAAACTCGGCAACCACCGGATTGTTGTTCTCCCATAAAGGGCTGGCCCAGGCCAAGGCCTTGTCCGAGAGCAGCGAAATTAAGAAGCCCACCTTTGATCTCTCAGTAGGAAAGGCATGTGGCAGCAACTCGAAATAAATGCCCACCTGGTTAAGGAAACCTCGGCACTGAGTTGGCTCTCCCCCAAAGCGCTGTGGAAGGGGGGCAGAACCGGTCATACCCCGAAACACTGCAGGCGCAACAACAGGTGTCGGGGTAGACTCTGGCGCAACAACCGGAGCGGCAGTAGGAGCGGGCCCAGGAGCGACAACCGACCCATCGGCAACGGGAGCGAAATGAGCCGTGCGTTCAAGCAGAGTTTGCAACGCCACGGCGAACCGACCCAACAGGTGATCCTGCTGATCAAGTCTGGCAACCAGCGTGGGTAGCGAGGATGGCCCTGTACCGTCAGAATTCATGGCTTGGTCCTAATGTCACGGAACCATGAACCAGACGTACAACAACAGATAAGTGAAAATAAGAAGGCTTTATTGAAAATCAAGCTGTAAAGCAAAAGTCCAAATGGATGGCGAAACCGAGGCAGAGTCCTTGCGAAGCCAGAGGTCAGGAACCAGGAGGGTAGTCAGACGAAGCCAGGATCAGGAACCAGCAGGGTAGTCAGACGAAGCCAGGATCAGGAACCAGCAGGGTAGTCAGACGAAGCCAGGATCAGGAACCAGCAGGGTAGTCAGACAAAGCCAGGATCAGGGACCAGAAGCAGCAGCAGTCTTAGAAGCATGTGAACACAGGAGGACCAAGCAAGGAACTGAAGCCACAGACCTCCTATATATATGAGCTAGGCATCCAGCTCCTCCCAGTGGGAAGGAGGAGCCGCAGGGTGGGAGGCTACAAGAAACCCAGAAACCAAGATGGCCGCCAGCACATGTCAAACGAAGGAGAACAGCAAGAAGGTAAGACCATGACAGT
The DNA here is from genome assembly GCF_965119305.1 of Pelophylax lessonae. Taxonomy (NCBI): domain Eukaryota; kingdom Metazoa; phylum Chordata; class Amphibia; order Anura; family Ranidae; genus Pelophylax; species Pelophylax lessonae. The sequence goes on along the minus strand of NC_138769.1, from coordinate 579,335,208 downwards.
CTCGTGCTTTTCGTCTGCACAATGTCTCACTGTGAGTGGAGCTCTTACAATAATTACACCACTGTGTCTTCCTTTTATTCATTCTGCATGGACATGCATTGGCTTTGTGACCTTTCTGATGACAACTGTAGCAGACAATGATGTCTTTCTCCCTTGTTGGTACAACAGGGGTGCTGATCTTCATTACATTATCAGTGCTTGTGCTGCTGTGATATTTTTCAGTGTCCTCAAAAATCCTTAACTGGGTTCTAAAGTCAGTAAAAGTCATTTCTTCTTTACCTTGTGTTATGTGGATTGCAAATGGTTTGAATGATTCAGGCAGGCCTTTAAGAATCATAGCGACTAACAGTCCATCACTGAGGGTCTCTCCTGCATTTCTAAGTGCTGTAATCGCTGTTTCTGTGCGTATGATATAGTCTGTGACACTTTCACATTCAGACTTCTGAAGAGATGTTAGTTCTGTGTATAAATTTATAAAACGTGGCTTACCTTGGCCAGCATAATGATCTCTTAGGATTTTCAGCGCTTTTCTTCCATTATCAGTTGCTTCTCTCATTATAAGAGATAGACTTTTATCATCCAGGAATTGTATTAACTCAGCATAAGCTTCCTCATTGTAAGATCCTGGCACTCTCAGTGCCTTTCTATCATCTCACTTCCGGGTTGCGTTCCACCACTCAGGTAGGTGGAACGCATATAAGGTGTGTATTCCTTTAACAGTGCTGACGTCATCATCAGGCGCCGCACTGAGCGGCTATTTCAACTGACGGTCTGCACTCACACATTGTTCGTGCAACCGCTCCTGATACCTGCCTAACCTGACGCTGCCGAATCTTCCAGCTACATACCCTATACCTGGATTGACCGGAGCCTCGCTACCTTGTCCTACACTCCCTCACTACTGGCTATTGATAAGTACCCCACAGGGGACCCCCTCTTATCAACAACCCTTGCTATCTATACCTGCATTATAAGAACTATTGCTAGCTCTAGGATACATGCTCTCCAGTATCTACCATCTGCATTTCTAAACCTAGATCGCTAGCTCTTGTGCCTATTATTTGTTACAACCTGCATTACCGAACTAAGCTTAGCAACACCTGTATATCTTGCTTGCTATTATCTATCACCTGTTGATTATACTAGATTGCTAGCTCTTGTGATTGCTATCTATCATCATCTACTATCATTCCTGTAACATCACTATCTGAGTGCCTATCATCATCTACTATCACTCCTCAGAGCCTATACCTTCAGTGTAACATCTCACTGCTACTTGCATAATTACTATCACTCCTGCAACATCATTATCTGAGTGTTTGTATATGTGCATACTGAATCAGGCTGAACCACTATGATGAGTCAAGAGAGTTGGATCAGGTGATTTAACAAGATCTCTACAAGACTACTGAGTGGAATTCTGCAGCTGCAAATCCAGTATCCTTGAGCTAAAACCCAGAGCGTTACACTCATTCTTATTCCTATCTTGCACAGGGTCTGCTCCTTCTGATGGTTCTTGCAGGATTGTTTCTTTAAGATTCATCAAGCGCAGATGGCCTAGGAATTTTGTCTCCCACAGCTCATAATTTTTCTCATCTCCATCGAAAAGCAGCCTGTTCCATTGGCTTGTTCCCTCTCTCCTGGGCCCATAACCTGTTGCCATTTTTTACTTAAGAGATGGGATAATCGGATTATAGCAGATCTTTGATGGAGGACAAACTCACACAGGCACCATGCTTTAGTTTTCTCAGGAACACACACTGCAGTCTATGCTGCCTCTTTTCTCTCTTTTTTTTTTCTTTAGTGAGTGCAACTTTATTTAAACACTTCCTGGTTAACAAGCAGACAACATATTCATATGACTGTAGATTAATGGATACGCTGTATAAGGGCATATAAACAAAATGTCATATATCTTAACAGTAGAAGAGTTTAGATTATATTGATAAGGACTAGAATTGGTGCAAAAACTGGTCAGCTTATAAGTCCCACTAACAATGGAATGAAAAATGTGGTCTTCTTAGATAGATCAGTTGTGTTTTAACACTTATTTCAGGTTTTTGGAACAGCTGAAGCCCTGGTAAGCTCCCAAATCAGTTTAGGCAGTTGGGGGCAGTAATGGCTTCAGGCGTAAATAGGTTTTGTGGTTTTTGGTAGAATCAAGCAATTTTGGCGTGTAAATCTCAGATCAGCCAAAAAGGGATTGTTTCGGTATTTGTATGGTTTGGACATCAATAAGATATGGTTTATCTTTAGATTCTGTCGCAGATTTATACATTTACATCAAATATATATCATTCCAACGTGAAAACTGTGTAAGTGTTGTTTGTTATTCATGGTTTCATCCTTTTTTGGGGAGTAAAGATAACCACTACACCAGTCATGCAAATGCAGCTAAATGGACAATCTATGCGAGCGGAAGGTAAGGTTCAAAACCATTTATTGGCAGAAGAAGACACTGACTGTATATTCAGTGAGAAAGCTGCTTCTGGAGGGAGAGGGCAGGTGCAGGGTGTGTTTTAAGCACTTAAAACCACAGATATACTGCGGCAGATTGGCTCTCCTGCACAAAATGCTGTATGGGTACGTCGGCTCGCGGGAGCAGGGCTTGGGCGCGCACGCATGCCGCCGGCGACGCAATCGCACACCCGCTCTCTAGCCATGCAGCTAAGCAATGGGTCTGGCAATCACTGCAGAGACTGACAGAAGGCGGTGTGCTGTTGTAAACTCATCTGTCACTGATTGAAACATGGTTCCTGTGTTTCTGTTATTTTGTCATTTAAACAGATGTTTACCAAAAAAAGTAATTATTTTTTACCATAAATAATTTTTTAATTTTCATGAATTTTCTGTTTTATTTTAGCACTCCTTTTCGTGAACAAGGTGGGATTTTAGTCCTGTGTAATCCACACTTCAGCTGTTAGTCCCACCCCATGAGTCATGCACTGTGCAAGAAAAACAATGGCCGGATCCCTGAAAAGGAAAAAACAAACATAGTTGGTGGGGTTTGTTTCTCAGGCTCCACCAGTGCTTCAGGAGGCTGACATAGCCAAAGACATTCCACCAGTGCTTCAGGAGGCTGACATAGCCAAAGACATTGTAGGCTCCATGCAGAGTGCCGGTGGGCCACATATTGCACCAGGAAGTCTCAGTGCTATCATGTGACCCTGTATAGTATTGTATATTCGACGATTAGTTTACTTTAATTGTGGGGATAGTAAAGTGAAATAACAGTTTTTCATTTCTTTGTAGTTGAACTTGATAAAGAAATATTTCCTGCTTCAGTCACGTTTGAACTATAATACTGAAGCTTTTCTGGTAGTGATGGCTGATAACGGTACTGGTATCCATACGCTCTCAGGTGGTAGGTGAAATATTCCAAGGTGTGCATGAGTTCTGCATCCACATAATGATAAGATATGGCCAGGTCTGAGCAGCACTGGGGACCCTAGGAAATACAATATTGAGACATTAGTTGAGAATGAGAAATCTGAAGGCAGCATTAGAAATTTAAAGAGAGAAAAGAAAAAAGGGCAAAGAGCACCCTGCAATTAATTGTCAACCTTAGCAAGCAGTCAGAACTGTTTCTCGATTAGACTTGCATAAACTGAAATCTCATTCATTGCTATGGATCAGTGTTTCTCAACCTTTTTTCAGTCAAGGCACCCTTTACAATTATGGACTGTCTCAAGGCACCCCATTCTAAAATATAAAAAACTATTCTAATAGTTTACCTAATGCAACAACATCCACTCGTAGGACACCCAATGTTGGAGGTGATTTATTTTTCCAAAGCAAATACGCTTTTGAACACTGGTACTGACTGGTATTCCAATGTTTTTCTTCTCCCTAAATTTCTTTCCATCGGTCAGCTAATGTCACCCCAGTGCTAAGGGAGAGGTGCAGAGGAGGGTCAAACAAGGATGATGTGGAGGCAACATACATCCTCCTTATTAACTGATGACGTCATTGAGTGTTAGGATGCCAATGTCTAGAAAGGCATAATGGTGCACAATGAAAACCTGTTGCTTTATGTAATAAACGCAGGCTTGTATATAATTTTTTATCAATTTTAGGTATTTTGCCAAGACACCCCTGGAGAAACCTCAAGGCACCCTGGTTGAAAAAGGCTGCTATGGAGAACTGCTCTCTGCACACACTATTCCGAATTTTGCTTGTACTTTTTCATTTAGACCAAAATAATGTGTGGAACAGGCCTTACAGTGGAGGGAATCCTCACTCTCAAGTGCAAAAGTATACCTGCGCTGCTAACAAAGCAAACTAATAAATAAATCTCAATAAATATAGTGTGTAAATAATCTGTGTAAAGTGCTAGTGCTCAACTTACAATACACATTCCTATGTCATAAATCCCAATCAATATATGAAATATCAATCAATATAAAAAATTATAAATAAATACTAATTTTATACACGTGAAAATAATGAATGTGAATGAAGTCCTTCAATAAAAGACGTGCTTAAATAGTGACAGTCTTTATGCAAAACAATAATCCAAAGTGCTGCGTGCTCGTAAAACAAGTGCCGGTGCTCTCTCTACATGAGTAGGTGCTCCCCTCCTGGATCCCTATCCCAACGCTCTGTGTGCGGAGCGAAACGCGTCAAGCCGTTCGTCCGAGTACGTACTACGCCCGACTACATCCACCTTCCGACATACGGGGACACGGGGAGTAAGTACAGCCGTTTGGATTGGCAACCCGTTAGATGATTTTTTAGGCGTTTGAAACCTTTGCCATATTGTAAGTGTATCTTGTATTGTGTGCATCGAATAAAGTGGTTACATACTTCACGATGCCAGCATCTCTTTCCATTTTTTTGAGCAATACCTGGATGATGTGATCTACAGTAAAGCTGTTGAGTTGATGGTCCAATAAGGCTCGTCCCATCTAAGGATATTCTGAAAGCGGTGTATTATTTGGCTTCTGGTGAGTAGGGGTCCAGGATGGGAGCACCTACTCATGTAGAGAGAGCACCGGCACTTGTTTTACAAGCACGCAGCACTTTGGATTATTGTTTTGCATAAAGACTGTCACTATTTAAGCACGTCTTTTATTGAAGGACTTCATTCACATTCATTATTTTCACGTGTATAAAATTTGTATTTATTTATAATTTTTTATATTGATTGATATTTCATATATTGATTGGGATTTATGACATAGGAATGTGTATTGTAAGTTGAGCACTAGCACTTTACACAGATTATTTATACACTATATTTATTGAGATTTATTTATTAGTTTGCTTTGTTAGCAGCGCAGGTATACTTTTGCACTAGACACTTTATAAAGGTACACCACCTTTTATACCAGCAGCAGCCTACTATACAGTGGTATCAGAATAATTGTAATCCTCAGCGCTAGCCTATAATCCTTATAATCCTCACTCTCAAAGTCATTTTCCAGATGGCTGTTCAGGAGTGGTCAGGCTTTGATATAGAGACATTTCAGGAGGGAAAGTGCAGAACACAGATCCTCCTACCATCTCTAACACAAACTTCATCCTATGGCAAGGATAGGAACTCACATAACTGTATTTGCAAGGCCTTGCCACTTCATGAGTACAGGCCAGCTTAGGACCCAAGTACAGTAGCTTACCACAGGGGTGCATCCTGGACTTTGAGGAAAACCCCACCATCAGGACTTTCCATCACCTGGCCACCACTGCTCCCTTTCTGAGCTGGATGCTCCTTCATTAGCTCTGTCTAGCCCCCATAGGGCCCCCATTCATATACCCACACACCAAACAATAATGAGGCAAAATTTTGTGAACATAACTTTTATAATGGTGTATGATTTATAACTCCAGTACCCAAGATGGAGAGACTTGGGTATACATATAGAACTACTACCTAACTGACAGGTTTTCAAGTCCAAGGGTCATCCTTTTACCTACCCAGAGGGGCCCACTGAGGGGAAAACATGCATAGCTTAGAACACAACCACATCCAACTTGTTCTCAGTTCATTCCCATGTGCACCCCGCCTCCAGCTCCAACTGCATTATAACACAGCAAAATAGGGCATGGAGGGGGCTGTAACTAATTAGCAGGGGAGAACCCAGAAAGATACAATTGTAACCAAAAACCTATTGACTCTTCCTACATCAGCTTACAACTGTGTGTGGCACTGCATATTGGTGTAGAAATGTAGAACATTCTGACCATCCGTCCATTTTCCTAAACACTACACCCTACCACTGAAACAACTTGAATTACCATAGACTCATTTTTTTTTTCTTGTAATGGCTTAGTGAACTATTAAAAATAAACATAATATATATATATATATACAGTGGTGTTCGAAAGTTTGGGCACCCAAGGTAAAAATTTGTATTAATGTGCATAAAGAAGCCAAGGAAAGATGGAAAAATCTCCAAAATGCATCAAATTACAGATTAGACATTCTTATATGTCAACAAAAGTTAGATTTTATTTCCATCATTTACACTTTCAAAATAACAGAAAACAAAAAAAATGGTGTCTGCAAAAGTTTGGGCACCCTGCAGAGTTAATATCTTGTACTGCCCCCTTTGGCAAGTATCACAGCTTGTAAACGCTTTTTGTAGCCAGCCAAGAGTCTTTCAATTCTTGTTTGAGGTATCTTTGCCCATTCTTCCTTACAAAAGTCTTCCAGTTCTTTGAGATTTCTGGGCTGTCTGTCACGCACTGCTCTTTTAAGGTCTATCCATAGATTTTAAATTATATTGAGGTCAGGAGATTGTGAAGGCCATGGCAAAACCTTCAGTTTATGCCTCTTGATGTAATCCCCCGTGGATTTTGAGGTGTGTTTAGGATCATTATCCATTTGTAGAAGCCATCCTCTCTTTAACTTCAGCTTTTTCACAGATGGCATCAAGTTACCATCCAAAATTTGCTGAAATTTTATTGAATCCATTCTTCCTTCTACTTGTGAGATGTTCCCTGTGCCACTGGCTGCAATACAACCCCAAAGCATGATTGATCCACCCCATGCTTAACAGTTGGACAGAGGTTCTTTTCATTAAATTCTGTGCCCCTTCTTCTCCAAACGTACCTTTGCTCATTGCGGCCAAAAAGTTCAATTTTAATCAGTCCACAGAACTTGTTTCCAAAATCCATCAGGCTTGTCTATATGTTCATTTGCAAAGTTCAAACGCTGATTTTTGTGGTGAGGACGTAGAAGAGGTTTTCTTCTGATGACTCTTCCATGAAGACCATATTTGTACAAGTATCTCTTTATAGTGGAATAGTGTACCACAACTCCAGTGTCTGCCAGATCTTTCTGGAGGGATCGTGCAGTCAAACGTGGGTTTTGAATTGTTTTTCTCACAATCCTGCGAGCTGTTCTGTCTGATATTTTTCTTGGTCTTCCAGATCTTGCTTTAACTTCCACTGTTCCTGATGACTGCCATTTCTTAATTACATTCCGAACAGAGGATATTGACATCTGAAAACGCTTTGCTATCTTCTTATAGCCTTCTCCAGCTTTGTGAGCGTCAACTATTTTCAGTTTCAGTTTTCTAGACAACTGCTTAGAAGATCCCATGGTGCTGATTGTTGGGGCAAAGTCAGATGAGTCTGGGAATTTAAAACCTTTGAGATTGACATCACCTGGTCTTCCCAGAGGATGATTGAGAACAATCCATGACACTGGCAGGTCTCAGCCTTGCAAAGGGGGCAGTGCATGCTATAAATTCTGCAGGGTGCCCAAACTTTTGCAGACACCATTTTTTTGTTTTCTGTAATTTTGAAAGGTTCAATGATGGAAATAAAATCTAACTTTTGTTGACATATTATAAGAATGTCTAATCTGTAATTTGATGCATTTTGTAGATTTTTCCATCTTTCCTTGACTTCTTTATGCCCATTAATACAAATTTGTACCTGGGGTGCCCAAACTTTCGATCACCACTGTATACTTTGTATATATATGTATATATATATACGTATATATATTGTGACAGGTCGAGACTCTGTCATGGTAAAGATGGTCATTTAAAGGAAACAGAGTGTGCACATTGGCTCCATGCAGGACTACAGAGCGTAGATGGGCAGTGGCGAAAACTGCTTTTGCAGCTTTCTCCAGGTTTTGGTATAACTGAATGGGGCTCTGTAGTTTGGAGATTCCATAGTGTCTTGGGTGGGATGGAATCTCCAACCCTATGTCCATATTTTGTGAATGATCAGCAGGGTGTGTGCTCAGGTGCAATCCCATATTTTTCCCATACATTCATATTTACACAATTTTTTTGGCGCGAGTGTTATTTTTATTATTTGCAGCACATAGCCCTTATCATGGAGGTAAAGGAACACCTCAGAGCTCCCAGTTGGAGACGGCTCCACCCAAGAGATACAAGAGGTCTCTAGGAGTCAGAGGCTTTAGGTGGCAGACAGAGCACGTGTGTGTCTGCAAGAGATAGGCGACAGCCTGAGGACTAAGGCCAGAGTGAAGCTGTCAGCTTTGGATAATTCATGTTCTGGGGACCAGCATAAAGAGCAGAGGTACTGCAACTGAAAATCTGAGTGAGAGCTTAAGAGCCAGGTGGGCTAGCATTTTTTGATTATCATATATTGACTGGAGAAGAACCCCTGCGTTGGAAACCCTGTATGTTTTGGACTTTACCTATGCCTTTAATAAAAAAAATGGGCTGCCATGCCCTTAAACCAAAGTGCTGACTGACGTAAATGCCTTGAAAAACGCATCTACCACTAGAGCTAAGGGCCCCCGTGTTTACATATATATATATATATATATATATATATATATATATATATATATATATATATATATATATACACACACACACACACACACAATAACTCACAAAAGTGAGTACACCCCTCACATTTTTGTGAATATTTTATTATATCTTTTCATGTGACAACACTGAAGAAATGACACTTTGCTACAATGTAAAGTAGTGATTGTACAGCTTGTATAAGTTTAAATTTGCTGTCCCCTCAAAATAACTCAACACAAAGCTCTTAATGTCTAAACCGCTGGCAACAAAAGTGAGTACACCCCTGATTGAAAATGACCAAATTGGGCCAATTTATCCCTTTTCCCTCCCAGGTGTCATGCGACTCATTAGTGTTACAAGGTCTCAGGTGTGAATGGGGAGCAGGTGTGTTAAATTTGGTGTTATCGCTCTCACTCTCTCATACTGGTCACTGGAAGTTTGACATGGTACCTCATGGCAAAGAACTCTCTGAGGATCTGAAAAAAAGAATTGTTGCGCTACATAAAGATGGCCTAGGCTATTGGTAGATTGCCAAGACCCTGACATTGAGCTGCAGCATGGTGGCCAAGGCCATACAGCGGTTTATACAGGACAGGTTCCACTCAGAACAGGCCTCGTCATGGTCCACCAAGAGTGTTGAGTGCACGTGCTCAGCATCATATCCAGAGGTTGTCTTTGAGAAAAAGACATACAAGTGCTGCCAGCATTGCTGCAGAGGTTGAAGGGGTTGAAGGGGTGGGGGGGTCAGCCTGTCAGTGCTCAGACCATACGCCGCACACTGCATCAAATTGTTTTGCACAACTGTCATCCCAGAAGGAAGTCTCTTCTAAAGATGATGCAAAAGAAAGCCCACAAACAGTTTGCTGAAGACAAGCAGACTAAGGACATGGATTACTAGAACCATGTCCTGTAGTCTGATGAGACAAGATAAACTTATTTGGTTCAGATGGTGTCAAGCATGTGTGGTGCCAACCAGGTGAGGAGTTCATAGACAAGTTTGTCTTGCCTACAGTCAAACATAGTGGTGGGAGTGTCATGGTCTGAGGCTGCATGAGTGCTGCCGGCATTGGGGAGCTACAGTTCATTGAGGGAACCATTAATGCCAACATGTACTGTGACATACTGAAGCAGAGCATGACCCCCTTCCTTCGGAGACTGGGCCACACGGCAGTATTCCAACATGATAACAACCCCAAACTCACCTCCAAGACGACCACTGCGTTGCTAAAGAAGCTGATGGTAAAGGTGATGGACTGGCCAAGCATGCCTTCAGACCTAAACCCAATTGAGCATCTGTGGGACATACTCAAAACGGAAGGTGGAGGAGCGCAAGATCTCTAACATCCACCAGCTCTGTGATGTCGTCATGGAGGAGTGGAAGAGGACTGAAGGCAGTGCTGGAAAATAATGGGGGTCACACAAAATATTGCCACTTTGGGCCCAATTTGGACATTTTGACTTAGGGGTGTACTCACATTTGTTGCCAGCGGTGTAGACATTAATGGTTGTGTGTTGAGTTATTTTGAGGGGACAGCAAATTTACACTGTTATAAAAACTGTACACTCACTACTTTACATTGTAGAAAAGTATAATTTTTTCAGTGTTGTCACATGAAAAGATATAATGAAATATTTACAAAAATGTGAGGGGTGTACTCACTTTTGTGAGATAATGTATAAATAATCTCTATCTATCCAAACTAAAATAAAAAAGATCAATGTACCATATTCTGGATTGCAGTTGAGTATGTAAATAATGTCATTGGACTGTTGAATCCATATAGAAAGTCTATGGCACATACTTAAAAGCAGTGAATCTGATATTCACCTGACATTCACTGTAGGTAACTCTTACAGGTCCTTGTGTTTTTAAATGACAGTGATTTATTCACCACCAGTGAATCCTTGGTGAAAGTCATATTCACTGCCTAATAAATATGCCCTAAAGTGTATGTAAACCCTAACCAAGAACTTCTCTTCTTTGCTCCTCTTTGGCGTATTTAATATACCATTGGAAGTGTTTTGTCATATCGGTTTAATGAATGCAAAATGCTTCCTGCTGATAAATCCATGTACTGCCTGCCAGTGCTGCACCGTTATCAGCTAACATTGTTGCCATCTCTGAGGACTACACCCCCCCCCCCCATGTGATAGAGAAGGGGAGAAATGAAGGTGTTTGTAGTCCTGTTCTAAGGTAACAATGCTGCCCCCCCCCCCCCCTGCATGTATACAGTACATTGAGTGAGCATTGTCACATAGGAACAGGAAGTGTGTTATTGGCAGGGTTTCCAGAAACAAAAAGCCTAAAAAAAAGGATAATAATGCTACAACCACATCCAAAGACTGGCACACTGCACATATTACTTTTTTGTTGTGAGGTTTAGATATACGCTTTCAATCTAAAGACCAACTCAGAATGTTATAAACATTACTCTGTTTCATTCATCTGAAGATCAAAATGATGAGCTTTGATCTGCAGACAAAGCTAGTTAAAGCAAACACTGAAAACAAAAACAAAAAAAATGTATATTATAATAAATATTATATATATTTTTTTATTTCTTAATAAGACCTCAATGCACACTGTAGCTATCAAATGCCTATTCCTTTTTACATTTAACTTTTTTTTTTTTTTTTCTGCCCCTAAACGCCCTTCTATGTTAGCCTATGTGTCCATGCACAAATAAGCGTTTTACAGGCATTTAGAGGCAGGGGCGTTTAGGGACAGAAATCTGAACGCACCAAATTCGCATTTAGGAAAGAAGCATTTGGGCATAAAAACCTAAAATGCATGTAATCATGCCTAAACACTAGGCACGTTTAGTGCTTGAGCATTCATTAATTTTAATGGCCAGAATAAATTACTATTCTGGCCAATAAAATGAATGAACCCCCAAATGCTTGATACACCTGAACCCGTCTAAACGCACCCGAATGTGTTTGTAACGCTGCTTTTCTCCTGTCCTTTACTACTTTCCCTGTGCCAACACTGTCTACATCACCATGTTGCCAAAGAGTAGAATAAAGAGATACCGTATTGTGTTATTAGCTCAGTTTTTTCTTTCCTAGAATAGCCCTAGTTAGCTATGGCATACTGAAAAGAAGCCATGGCAATGTTGTTTAATAAATGAAAAATACTGATGCATATTTATGCTTAACCACTTGCCTACTGGGTACTTTTACCCCCTTCCTGCCCAGGCCAATTTTCAGCTTTCAGCGCTTCCAGAGTTTAAATGACAATTGCTCAGTCATGCAACACTGTACCCAAACAAAAATGTTATCTTTTTTTTCACACAAACAGAGATTTCTTTTGTGGAATTTAATCACCACTGTTTTTTTTATTTTTTTGCTAAACAAAGAGCCAAAATTTTGAAAACATATTTTTTCATAGTTTGTTATTAAATTTTGCAAATAGGTAATTTTTCTCCTTCACTGATGTGCGCTGATGAGGCTGCACTGATGGGCACTGATAGGCTGCACTTATGGGCGATGATGAGGCGGCATTGGTGAGCACTGATGAGGAGGCACTGATGAGGCTGCAATGATGGGCTCTGATAGGCAGCACTCATGGACACTGATAGGTGGCACTGATAGGTGACACTAATGATGAGGCACTGATGAACACTGATTGGCAGCACTGATGGGCACCAATAGGTGGCACTGGTGGGCACCTACTGATTGGCAGCACTACTAAGCACTGACTAGCAGCACTGGAGGGCACTATCGGTGTGAGGAGAGACAAGCCAATACCTGGCTTGTGTGTACATCCTGTGATCAGCTGTCATTGGTTGACTTGAAGATCACAGAGCGCGACGCCCGTGCATGGCAGAGGGCACACGGGCAGCACAATCACAGGAGGATGTCCGTGAATGCCCTCCTGGCATTGGAAGGGGCAAGAGGATAACTAGGGGAATTTTGGGGACATTTCCAGGAACCAATCTTGAAACCTTTGCACTGGATGGTGCAACCTTTACAAAGAGTCATTTGTAAACTGTGCCTTTTGCTTGCATTGATAATGACCCAAGACAGGCAGAGAAATTAAACTGGCAAATAATTTTGGTAAAATTGGTGTATAATGTTGAAGAGTGCCACTGCCAATTTATTGAAAGCAATGCACTCCATTTATGGCTAATATCCTATTTTAAAGCTGAGCAGGGTAAAGGGCCAGTCACAGCGTCCCTTTACCATGTGATTAGCTGTCAGCCAATGACATCTGATCATGGAAGTAAACAGAACCCGGTTATCATCTCACGCTGGTTTTTTTTTCTTTCATCAATCTTAAATCTTTTTTTAATTGTTACGCCGAGTAAATAGATACCCAGCATGTTACGGCTTAAAATTGCGCACACCCGTGGAATGGCGACAAACTACGATCAATAAAAATCTCCATAGGCAACGCTTTAAAATTCTTTAATGGTTACCACTTTAGAGTTAGAGTGTAGCTCTTTTTTTAAATTATTGCTCACGCTCTGGCAATCATGGTGACTAAATCCCCATTTTTATTTATGTATTGTCTCCATATTTGGTAGTAATTTATTTTGCATGTGTGCACTATTCTTTTCTAATATACATGTTGCTTGGTCCATAGCTGCACCGGCTTTAGATATACATGTTCAGGGTTTACTCCCCCAATTTTTTGCTTGTTAATCATGGTGATACCTCACATGTGTGGTTTGAACAGCGATTTAATTCACGGCGCAACTTCCATATACGTTTTCTTTTGTGCGCGAGCTCACGGTGACGGGGGCGGCTACATTTTTTTTTCCTATTTATTTATTTTTCTTTTTTTAACACAGGTTTTTTAAAAAAAAATCTGATCACTTTTATTGCTATCACAAGCAATGTAAACATCCCTTGTGACAGCAATATGCAGTGACAGGTACTCTTTATGGAGGGATCGGGGTCTAAAAGACGCTAGACCCCTCCACTACACTTCCATGAATTCAAAACGCCGAAAACGGCATTTTTAAATACATTCACTTTTTGAAACTGCCGCCTTTAGCCGAGTAACCTGGAAGTGACCTCATGGACGCCGCCTCCGGGTTACCTCATCGGAGACCCGATCAAAGCCACATCCAGCTTAGATCGGGACTTCATCCAGCCGGTGGACGCACCGGCTGGTTGCTCGGGCCTCCCGCTGGGACAAGAGACCCGGACAGAGCCGCGGAAGGCGGCGGAAGGAGGGGAGCGTCCCCTCCCGCTTGCAGGGGTAACGATCGAGTGGCTCCCGAGCTGCATCGTCATTACCGCCGGAAAGCTGACCACCGGCTCTAAACAACGCTAGAGGCATCATCCCAGTACAACCACTTAAAGTCAGCCGATGTAGTTTGCGTTAAGTGGTTAAATACCACCAAAAGAAAGCTCTATCTGTGTGAAAAAATTATAAACATTTCAGGAGTACAGTGTTGCATGACCGCATAATTGGCATTCAAAATGTGACAGCACTGAAAATTGGCCTGATCCAGTAGGCAAGTTGTTAAGTTCTTAAAAAATTGCAGCACAAAATTGTCAGTGAAACACCTGTAATAAAAGCCCAAAAATGTGTTACAAGTCCATCTCATATAACATAAACTTGTGAAAAATCTTCCGTGTTTTCACTCATTTGGTGCAATGTATATGCTCACCTTCATTTCTGGACCTCGAATAAATAAAGAGTCATAAACGCATGTGTATTTTATACAACGTTATATCCAGCACTTATCCCTCCTTCTCTTTCACTCACTTAAGACATGGAGTATCACACTGTGTGTACAGATAACACTATATACCTCATTTCTTTTGCATGTTATCATATCTTATGAGAGTGGAAGAGAAGAAGAAGGAGGGATAAGTTCTGGATATCACGTTGGATAAAAATACACATGCGTTTATGACCTTGATTTATTTGAGGTCCACAAAAGAAGGTGGGCATATAGATTGCACTGAATGGTTCGAGTGGTAACAAGAAACAAGAATGAATATCTGAGAAAACACTAAAGATTTTCCACAAGTTTATGTTGAATGGAATTCACCTGTAACACATTTTTTATTTCGGGTGTTTCACTGACAATTTGTGCTGCATTTTTTGCTTAAGAATTTTATTTGGTGTGGTGGAAAATACCATTGGTGCATAGCAGTAAATTGTTTTTTTATTTTGTATCACAGTGTATATTCTGTACAGTGCTAATTGTACATACAAATATAATCCATTTCATTTGTATCAAATCAGACAGGCCCTTGCACTACATAGCTGGTTGAAGATCTAAAAGAGATTGTACAATCAGATTGTAATGTGTATGGTCACCTTAAGGGAAGAAGTAGGTGGCGGTATAGTAATAAAGAAGGTATGGTCAAGACTGGTATTACACGCCCTATCAAACCCTTTTTTTGTGATGCAAACACACTGAGAATGTTTTAAAACTCAGAGAAAAACAACTTTGTGGATTAGGTAAGTGAGAGAGCATTGGGATTGCTGGGCCAGAAATTATATTGCAAGAGGATTCTATTTATTATGAAAAGTGAAATAACGCTATAACTTTTGCGCAAATCAATTAATATCTCCCCTTTGCAATAGGCCCTCCATACTTCTGTCCTCCCCCTTAGCAGACCGGAGGTAGCCCCTCCATGCTTCTGTTCCCCCCTCCCCCCAGCAGACAGGAGGCAGCCTCTCCATGCTTCTGTACCCTCACCCCTAGCAAACAGGAGGCAGCCCCTCCATGCTTCTGTCCCCCCCCCCCAGCAGACAGGGGTTAGTCCCTCCATGCTTCTGTACCCCCCCCCCCCAGCAGACAGGAGGTAGGCCCTCCATGCTTCTGTACCCCCCCTAGCAGACAGGAGGTAGCCCCTCCATGCTTCTGTCCCCCCCCCCAGCAAACAGGAGATAGGCCCTCCATGCTTCTATCCCCCCCCCCCAGCAGACAGGAGGTAGCCCCTCCATGCTTCTGCCCCCCCCCCCAGCAGACAGGAGATAGGCCCTCCATGCTTCTATCCCCCCCCCCCCAGCAGACAGGAGGTAGCCCCTCCATGCTTCTGCCCCCCCCCCAGCAGACAGGAGGCAGCCCCTCCATGCTTCTGTCCCCTCCCCTGCAGACAGGAGGTAGGCCCTCCATGCTTCTGTACCCCCCTAGCAGACAGGAGGTAGCCCCTCCATTCTTCTGTCCCCCCCCCCCAGCAGACAGGAGGTAGGCCTCCATGCTTCTGTACCCCCCCAGAAGAGAGGAGGTAGGCCCTCAATGCTTCTGTACCCCCCCCCCCAGCAGACAGGAGGTAGCCCCTCCATGCTTCTGTACCCCTCCTCCCAGCAGACAGGAGGTAGGTCCTCCATGCTTCTGCCCCCCCCCCCAGCAGACAGGAGGTAGCCCCTCCATGCTTCTGTGACAGGAGGCGGGGAACAGAAGCATGGAGGGCCTACCTTCTGTCTGCTGGGGGGGGAGTACAGAAGCATGGAGGGGCTACCTCCTGTCTGCTAGGTGGAGGGGGGCGGAAGCATAGAGGGCCTACCTCCTGTCTGCTGGGGGGGGGGGGGTACAGAAGCATGGAGGGGCTACCTCCTGTCTGCTAGCTAAGGGGGGGGCAGAGGCATGGAGGGGCTACCGCCTGTCTGCTAGGTGGGGGGGGCAGAAGCATGGAGGGCCTACCTCCTGTCTGCTGGGGGGGGGGGTACAGATAGCATTGAGGGGCTACCTCCTGTCTGCTAGGTGGGGGGGGCAGAAGCATGGAGGGCCTACCCCCTGTCTGCTGGGGGGGGGGGACAGAGCATGGAGGGCCTACCTCCTGTCTGCTGAGGGGGGGAACAGAAGTTCTGTCCCACCCCCCCAGCAGACAGGAGGTAGGCCCTCCATGCTCTGTCCTCCCCATTAGCAGACAGCAGGTGTTCTGATCTCCTCTCCTCTTGAGGCAGCGGCATGAATGTTATTTAAACCCTAACCCACTTACCTGCTTCTTCAGCACTCTCTCTCCCTGAGAGCATGCCACTGCTGCGGAGAAGAGGAGGAGGTGGGGGAGGTGGGGGAGGCGGAGCTATGGCACGGAGGAGGAGGAAGTTAAATCCTCCTCTGCTGTGAATGCTTGGGGCATCAGTCGGCTTCTGTCAGTGATGTCACTGGTTGCTAGACGCCAGACGGCAGGCGGGTAGCAACCAGTTAAGGATCGGGATTAAAAAATAAATATAGCTGGCTGGCTGCTGTGTTTCTGTTTCATTCTGGGATACTGCATTGTCCCAGAATGAAGATGCCTGGGACCCAAACATGCCAGATACACGGCGGGGGAACCAGCCTGTCTGACACCCTCCTCAATATGTGGCACCCGGGGTGGACCGCCCCCCCATTGGTACGCACCTGGTTAGTTGTTTGTTACTAATAACGTATTATTTAAAATTTAACCAGATTTTGTTCATGCTTCTCTTCTGTGCTTCCATGAGGGTAACCACGATTCTCAAAGAGCAACCAATATCCACAAATCTCCACCTCTCTAAATCCAGGCTGCTAACTTGAGCTTCTCGGGAGGTCGATGCAAAACTGGTCCTTGTATCACTGTCTGGCAACTGAGAAGATATTGTACTAGGTGTCTGTGAGATGAATAGTTTAGGGCATAATTGCATATCCACTATTGAAGAAAACCCCCTCTGGAAAGGGTACCTTCTCCACTGCGCCACTCAACACAAGGACAGGAGAGACCATGGTCCCGATAATCATCAGGCATGCAGGCACTGACTGGTGAAGAGAGGAACGCCAGGACAATTCAGCACTAGGGAGGGGCGGAAGATTCGGCTCGAGCATGAGTTCGGGCCGAACATTTGCCTGTTCAGCCATTCACTGGACAGCCGAATTAGCAGGGTAGAAAATAAGGGGGGAAGTACCGTGCTCCAAGGGATGTCTATGTGATGTACAGTGATAATACAAATTATATTGAAAAAAGTGCAATGGATATAAATCAGTAAAAATGTGCTAATAAATAAATAAATAAATCTTCAATGTGTTGTATCAGAGCATAGATTGGATAAACTTATGATATGTGATATATATCTTCTAAAAAAATGTAAAATTTATTCCGTGTACCAATAAATCGAATTAGCAGGGTGTTCGCCCTGCCAAACACCCTGCAATGTCCTGAGCACTGCACAGTGCATTCTGCACCCTGATTAAGGCCCTTGTCCCCATCAACATGGTTCGCTCGCCCCCCTCTTTCCTGACCTGCCAGGCTGCATGCTCGGATAAGGGTCCGGTTGGGATTGGGGGGGGGGGGCATGTGTGGGTAATACAATCCCCAAAATACCAGGAAGAATCCTTGGATTTAGCTCCTTGCTGACTTCTGGATGATGTGTTGGCCTTCCAGTTTTTCCTGGACTCCCAGCCAGGACTGCAGAGGCTAACCTCATGGAAACTGACTCTTGCGCTGCAGTCTCCTCTGACTCAGACATTTACCTTGAGGCAGAGAGCCAGACTATCCCCAATCACAGAACCTTGTTGTCCATTTAAGCATCATCTGCTATAACCAATGCAGTGAATTAATCTTCTAATGGTAAAATCATGTATTTGGCCAATTCCATAAGGGAAACACTGACCTAAAGGGGTGACTCCAAACGCTGGACACCTTCCTATTCACAGGGCATAACTAACATCCTGCTGTGAAAACAGGTTTTTTGCAACATTTTTCTAGAATGAGCTTTAATTCAGTCAAATTTCAGGAAAATTGCAAAGCCATCTTTGGAGGCACTTCTGGATATACTTCCACTGCTTTCCTTCTGTCTTAAGGCATCTTACCAGCCTCACAAAGGGTGACTCAAAAACTGAACAAAGGTCACCCTCATCCGCACCTTCTTCCTTGGAAGAGTCTGACGAAGGTTGGTTGGCCTGAGTTTTGGAAGGAAAACTGAACATTGCTAGAATAGATCATCCTAGAATAGATGAGTTCAACAGCTCATTTAGAGTGTCTTAACCACATGCTTAATGAACTGTGATCATTGTGTTCAACATCATCTTAATCACTGGCTACTTGAACAAAAAAGGATCCATACAGTAATGCTCATCTGCATTTTCTTAGAAGAGTCTGAGGAGGATTGATATCCTCACAAGGCTCTGAGACTTGTTGACTGGTTGCCAGAATAGATAATCTCTGCACAGGTTGAGTGGAAGCAATTCCTTTAGAGTGTCTTGACTATGTGGCTAATGAATTGTGACAAACTTTTGGTCCTTGTCATCTTCATCATTAACTGCTTGAACAAAGCAGTATTCAAACGAATCATGTTCATCCGCATCTTCTCTTTGGAAGAGTGTGAAGAGGGCTCTTTGCATGGGAAGCAGATGGGCACTGTCCCCTAGCTTCTTTGGCAGCACTAGTCTTTATTTGGGGTTGGCATTTGTTTTTCAGCAGAAACAAAATGCAGGCAAAAAACACTGAGCTTGTTCAATGGCTATTAAGCAGCAGTGCAGGGCCTCATGCTTAAAGTGGAACTGCAACTGATCTGAGCACTACGAACCAAAAATGCTTTTAATTTTTATTATTCAAAGCAATCTCCCCCATCCATCCATGTCTCCATGCTTTATTTTGCTGAGAAATCATTTTGAAAAACATCCACCTAACATTTCTGATCATGGCCATCTTTAGAAAGGGCAGATGATTAATGTATCATTTACTTCCTTGAATCCATCTGCCCTTAGCTCAGGAACTCACCTAAAGACTCCTGGGATGTATCATTTGTCCAGGCAAAAAATCAGGAAGTCTGAAAAAAAGTTTAAAACAAGTAAATATGATATACTTTCCTATCTATTTACTAATGCTAGCAGCATAAGGATTAAACATAATCAATGTTGATTGAGAGAGTAAAGTTCCACTTTAAGGAAGCTCAGTATCTCAGTAATAATAAAGCAAGTATCCACTCCAGCTATGATATTGCACTGCTTCCCAATCGAGAGTGATTTATACCTCATATGCCGCACCAGTGACCAGCAGAAGATGATAGACTGATAGATATAACTGATAGACGATGCAATTATCACGTAAGCACAGGGACCACATCCCAGCTGATCAGGATGGACAGCCCAAAGTTTATTCGGGCTAGGTAGGAGACATGTGCCAATTTCCTGGATCCTGTCCCTTTACAGGGTGAGTGGAAATGACTCCTTTAGAGTGTATTGACTACATGTTTAATGAATGAGACAGTCTGTTAGTTGTCGTCATCCTTGTCCTTGGCTGCTTGAACCAGCAGGATTCATGTTCATGTCCATCCGTATCTTCTCTTTGGAAGAGTCTGGAGAGGATTGTTTGCCTGGGAAGCCTTGGAGACTGCTCATTGCCAGAATAGGTAACCCCCTCACAGGGTGAGTGGAAACACTCCTTTGGAGTGTGTTGACCCCATGCTTAACGAATCTGACAACCTGTTAGGTGTTGTCATCTTTATCCTTGGTTGCTTGAACAAAGCAGTATTCTTACAGTAATATTCATCCATATTTTCCCTTTGCCTGTGAAGGCTTGGAAACTCCTCATTGCCAGAATACTGTAGGTAACCCCTGCACAGGGTGAGTGGAAACACTGCTCCAAAACAATAAGGTGATACCACCTCTCTCCTTCGCTTAGAATCCACCCGACCACACTTCCCACGGGACTCACATGTGGCGTCTCGGATGGCTAGAGTCTTGCTGCCCAAAAAGGACTGGGGTAGTCCAACAGTACTACAGGCAAAAAGAAACAAAAAAAGGGTGCACCGACCTAGCGCATTATCCTCAGTAATAGGCTTTATTAGTACAACATATAAAATAGCTACTCACAAACAAAGGTAGAAAATAGTCATATCAAGCTCAATCGCTCCAATGTTAGGAATGGTCCATGCATTAGTCCATAATCCTGTTAAGATGACGGCTGACGTGTTTCGATGGCTCTGAGGAAGAGGCTGAGCCTCGAAACGCGTCAACCGTCATCTTAACAGGATTATGGACTAATGCATGGACCATTCCTAACATTGGAGCGATTGAGTGGAAACACTTCCTTTACAGTTTATTGACCATGTGTTTAAATGAATGTGACAGCTTGTTAAGCATTGTCACCTTTATCCTTGGCTGCTTGAACTAGCAGAGTTTATACAGATATATTCATCTTCATCTTCTCTTTGTAAGAGTCTGGAATGAGTGGATGTGCCCACAGTGTGAGTGCAAATGACTCCTTTAGAGTGTATGGTCTACATGTTTAGTAAATGTTACAACCTTTTAGGTGTCATTACTCATACAGGGCTTTGCCTGCCAAGGCATGAGTGGCACAGGCCCAATTTTAAGCGGTGCATGATGCCTGCCAATCCGTGGGGACTAAAATGGCAAGAGCCCATAGTTCGCTTCCCATACCCCTGAAAGAAAAACTCTTTCAGAATGAGGTAACACTCATGGCTTAGGAATATAAGCAAATGGCTTTGCAGCAAACAAGCATTAATAAATATAAGGATGTAACAGCATACAGTTTTGCTGCTTGCTGCACAAGGACCTGTCCCAGTAAAAAGGATATGCCTAACAAACAGGGATACTGAGCAAGTCTAGAGAAGAACTCTACATTAGGAATAATAATATAACATGCACACTGCTACCCAAGTCATCTGGCAACTTAAGATATTAAATGCTACCCATAGTTACATAGTTAGTCAGGTTGAAAAAAGACACAAGTCCATCTGGCTCAACCAATAAAAAACAAAAAAAAAACAGTAAATAAAACCCAACCATACAATCCCATATACACAATCCTATACCCGCGGTTGATCCAGAGGAAGGTGAAAAAATCCCAGCAAAGCATGATCCAATTTTCTATAGCAGAGGAAAACAATTCCTTTCTGATCCCCGAGAGGCAATCGGTAAATATTAGTACCCATTTATATTATGTTCACCCGGGAAGGAATCCAGGCCTTTTTTAAAGCAATCTACTGAACTAGCCAGAACCACCTCTGGAGGGAGTCTACTCAACATTTTCACAGCTCTTACGGTGAAGAAACCTTTCCGTATTTGGAAACAAAATCTGTTTTCCTCTAGACGTAAAGAGTGCCCCCTTGTCCTCTGTGTTGACCTTAAAGTGAATAACTCAACACCAAGTTCACTATATGGACCCCTTATGTATTTATACATGTTGATCAAATCCCCCCTTAATCTCATCTTTTCAAGAGAGAATAAATTCAGTTCCTCTAATCTTTTCTCATAGCTGAGGTCCTCCGTGCCTCTTATCAGTTTGGTTGCCCATCTGTGCACTTTCTCCAGTTCCCCGGTATCCTTTTTAAGAACTGGTGCCCAAAATTGAACTGCATATTCCAGATGAGGTCTTACTAATGATTTGTACAGGGGCAAAATGATATCTCTCTCTCTGGAGTCCATGCCTCTGTTAATACAAGAAAGGAGTTTGCTTGCTTTGGAAACCACAGCTTGGCATTGCATGCTATTATTAAGCTTATGATCTACCAGAACACCCAGATCCTTCTCCGCTATGGATTCCCCCAGTTCTACTCCCCCTAGCATGTATGCTGCATGCATATTCTTAGCCCTTAAGTGCATAACTTTACATTTACCAACATTAAACCTCATTTGCCACATAGTTGCCCAATGAAACAGTGCATTGAGGTCAGCTTGTAAGTTGGAGACATCCTGTAAAGAAGTTATTCCACTGCAAAGCTTGGTGTCATCTGCAAAGACTGAAATTGTACTTTTAATCCAAGACCCTATATCATTTATAAAGATATTAAAAAGGAAGGGTCCCTACATTGAACCTTGGGGTACACCACTGATAACCTTAGACCATTCAGAGTAAGAATCATTAACCACTACTCTCTGAATTCTATCTTTTAGCCAATTTTCTATCCATTTACAAACTGATCTTTCCAAGCCAGTAGACTTTACCTTACACATTAGCCATGTGTGGGGAACTGTGTCAAATGCTTTTGCAAAATCCAAGTATACTACGTCCACCGCCACCCCTCTGTCCAAGGTTTTACTTACCTCCTCATAAAAAGAAATCAGGTTTGTTTGACAACTTCTGTCTTTCATGAATCCATGCTCTCTGTTGCTTAAAATATTTTTTTCCAGCAAGAACTCATCTATGTGGTCTTTTATTAAACTCTAAAATATCTTCCCAACTATAGAAGTTAAACTAACAGGTCTATAGTTACTTGGCAAAGACTTTGATCCCATTTAAATATAGGCACCACATTGGCTCTACGCCAATCCAGTGGTACTATTCCAGTCCTTAACGAGTCCTTAAAAATTAGAAACAAAGGCTTAGAAATTACAGCGCTCAATTCTCTTAGGATGCATGGGTGGATGCCATCTGGTCCAGGTGCTTTATCCACCCTTATTCTCACTAAATATTTCTGGAACATATCACTTTTGAGCCATTGTGGATCATTTGGGGCTGTGTCAATACCGCCCTCATTATGGTCATGGGCTCCCCCATGCTCCTTTGTATACACAGAGCTGAATAAAGTATTTAAAAAATTTGCCCTCTCTTTGTCCCCAGTCACCTACTCCTGATTATTTTCTAAGGGGCCTAAATGCTCTGACCTGACCTTTTTACTATTAATATATTTGAAGAATTTTTGGGGGTTTGTCCTACTATCTTTTTCAATCTATCATTCATTTTAAATTTTTGCATCCTTGATTTCCTTTTTACATATTATGGTATATTCTTTGTAACAATTAAACAATGATAATGTTCCTTCATTTTTTATATTTTTTAAAAAGCTCTTTTTTTATTATTTATAGCTTTTTTAACTTTGGTCGTGAGCCACATAGGTTTTATTTTTAGCCTTTTAAACGTATTGCCCATGGGAATATACTTTGCAGTGAGTTTGCATACGGTCTTTTTGAAAATTTTGTTCTGTGTTCATCTATGCCAATATTCCCTCCCAGTCTAAATCCTGGAGAGCAGCCCTCATTCTTGGAAAATTTGCTCTCCTAAAGTTACGTTTTTTTTGTATTTCCTGTATGTGTTCTTTGCTTACAGCTAACATTAAATGAAATTATATTATGGTCACTGCTACCCAGATGTTCTTTTATATGAACATTATGAATAAGCTCTGCATGGTTTGAGATTACCAGTTCCAACAGAGCATCATTTCTAGTGGGGGCCTCAATAAACTGTACCATAAAATTGTTTTGTAATAGGTTTATACATTTTTGCCCTTTAACTGTTCCAGTAGTGCCATTACTCCAGTCAATGTCTAAGTAGTTAAAATGCCCCATTATTGTCACTGTCCCAGCCCTTTCTATCTGTGCCAGGAGCTGAGTCTCCACCTCCTCATTAATACTGGGAAGTATAGAACAAACTCCAATGATAATCTTTGTATTACGCACAGCCATGTACATTTCCACCCATACTGCTTCAGTTCAGACTCATCACACTCTCCACCAACCAGTGGCGGAGCTAGACTTTTAAAACAGGGGTGGCAAAGGGGTGGCTAGGTATTATTTTGGGGGGTCAATATACAAAGTGTAATTTAGTGTCAGATTCGTCCACCGCAATGTCGCAGTCCCTCTAATGATCGCTGCCATTACTAGTAAAGACAGGATACAGGTGGTGGTGATCAGAGGATACAGACAGGATACAGGTGGCGATCAGAGGATACAGACAGGATACAGGTTTGCCCCCAATGATTATTGCAGAGTGCCACAGCAATGCCCCCAATGATTATTGCAGAGTGCCACAGCAATGCCCCCAATGATTATTGCAGAGTGCCACAGCAATGCCCCCAATGATTATTGCAGAGTGCCACAGCCTTGCCCCCAATGATTATTGCAGAGTGCCACAGCCTTGCCCCCAATGATTATTGCAGAGTGAGACAGCAATGCCCCCAATGATTATTGCAGAGTGCAACAGCAATGCCCCCAATGATTATTGCAGAGTGCCACAGCAATGCCCCCAATGATTATTGCAGAGTGCCACAGCAATGCCCCCAATGATTATTGCAGAGTGCCACAGAAATGCCCCCAATGATTATTGCAGAGTGCCACAGCCTTGCCCCCAATGATTATTGCAGAGTGCCACAGAAATGCCCCCAATGATTATTGCAGTGAGACAGCAATGCCCCCAATGATTATTGCAGTGAGACAGTCTTGCCCCCAATGATTATTGCAGAGTGCCACAGCAATGCCCCCAATGATTATTGCAGAGTGCCACAGAAATGCCCCCAATGATTATTGCAGTGAGACAGCAATGCCCCCAATGATTATTGCAGAGTGCCACAGCAATGCCCCCAATGATTATTGCAGAGTGCCACAGAAATGCCCCCAATGATTATTGCAGTGAGACAGCCTTGCCACCAATGATTATTGCAGTGAGACAGCAATGCCCCCAATGATTATTGCAGAGTGCCACAGAAATGCCCCCAATGATTATTGCAGTGAGACAGCCTTGCCCCCAATGATTATTGCAGAGTGCCACAGAAATGCCCCCAATGATTATTGCAGTGAGACAGCAATGCCCCCAATGATTATTGCAGAGTGAGACAGCAATGCCCCCAATGATTATTGCAGAGTGAGACAGCAATGCCCCCAATGATTATTGCAGTGAGACAGCCTTGCCCCCAATGATTATTGCAGTGAGACAGCAATGCCCCCAATGATTATTGCAGTGAGACAGCAATGCCCCCAATGATTATTGCAGTGAGACAGCCTTGCCCCCAATGATTATTGCAGAGTGCCACAGCAATGCCCCCAATGATTATTGCAGAGTGCCACAGAAATGCCCCTAATGATTATTGCAGTGAGACAGCAATGCCCCCAATGATTATTGCAGAGTGCCACAGCAATGCCCCCAATGATTATTGCAGAGTGCCACAGAAATGCCCCCAATGATTATTGCAGTGAGACAGCCTTGCCACCAATGATTATTGCAGTGAGACAGCAATGCCCCCAATGATTATTGCAGAGTGCCACAGAAATGCCCCCAATGATTATTGCAGTGAGACAGCCTTGCCCCCAATGATTATTGCAGAGTGCCACAGAAATGCCCCCAATGATTATTGCAGTGAGACAGCAATGCCCCCAATGATTATTGCAGAGTGAGACAGCAATGCCCCCAATGATTATTGCAGAGTGAGACAGCAATGCCCCCAATGATTATTGCAGTGAGACAGCCTTGCCCCCAATGATTATTGCAGTGAGACAGCAATGCCCCCAATGATTATTGCAGTGAGACAGCAATGCCCCCAATGATTATTGCAGTGAGACAGCCTTGCCCCCAATGATTATTGCAGAGTGCCACAGCAATGCCCCCAATGATTATTGCAGAGTGCCACAGAAATGCCCCCAATGATTATTGCAGTGAGACAGCCTTGCCCCCAATGATTATTGCAGAGTGCCACAGCAATGCCCCCAATGATTATTGCAGAGTGCCACAGAAATGCCCCCAATGATTATTGCAGTGAGACAGCCTTGCCCCCAATGATTATTGCAGAGTGCCACAGCAATGCCCCCAATGATTATTGCAGAGTGCCACAGAAATGCCCCCAATGATTATTGCAGTGAGACAGCCTTGCCCCCAATGATTATTGCAGAGTGCCACAGCAATGCCCCCAATGATTATTGCAGAGTGCCACAGAAATGCCCCCAATGATTATTGCAGAGTGAGACAGCAATGCCCCCAATGATTATTGCAGTGAGACAGCCTTGCCCCCAATGATTATTGCAGAGTGCCACAGCAATGCCCCCAATGATTATTGCAGAGTGCCACAGCAATGCCCCCAATGATTATTGCAGAGTGAGACAGCCTTGCCCCCAATGATTATTGCAGAGTGCCACAGCAATGCCCCCAATGATTATTGCAGAGTCAGAGTGCCACAGAAATGCCCCCAATGATTATTGCAGAGTGAGACAGTAATGCCCCCAATGATTATTGCAGAGTGCCACAGAAATGCCCCCAATGATTATTGCAGAGTGCCACAGCAATGCCCCCAATGATTATTGCAGAGTGAGACAGCAATGCCCCCAATGATTATTGCAGAGTGCCACAGCAATGCCCCCAATGATTATTGCAGAGTGCCACAGCAATGCCCCCAATGATTATTGCAGAGTGAGACAGTAATGCCCCCAATGATTATTGCAGAGTGCCACAGCATTTGCCCGCAATCATTGCAGAGTGCCAGCGTCGTCC
Organism: Pelophylax lessonae; assembly: GCF_965119305.1. NCBI lineage: Eukaryota > Metazoa > Chordata > Amphibia > Anura > Ranidae > Pelophylax > Pelophylax lessonae. The sequence goes on along the minus strand of NC_138769.1, from coordinate 579,308,380 downwards.
CCCCCCCATGAGACCGGCTTACTTACCTCACGGACGGACGGTCATCACAGCAGCTTATCATCGGTCCGCGGCTCCCTGCATCTTCTCAGTCCTCCCGCCGGCGCCACCTCGACCAATGGCACGGCATTTGCCATTCGGCCAATCAGGAAGCGGGAGGACCCGCTCCCTGATTGGCCGGAGGAGGATCCATGTGACAATAGCGAATTTTCATTCGCTATTGTCACAGAATGGGCGGGCTCGGCTTCGGGAC